>NW_017728909.1:32913356-32921416 GCF_001723895.1 Crocodylus porosus | reverse complement strand
ACCCTTCTGGTCCCCCCTAGTGAGTTTATAGATGGTCACCAGGTCCCCCCTCAGCCTTCTCTTGTGAAGGCTGAACAGGGTCAGGTCCCGCAGTCTCTCACTGTAGTGTCTGCCCTGTTGTCCCTGGATCATGCGGGTGGTCCTCCTCTGGACCCTCTCCATGTTGTCCACATCCCTCCTGAAGTGGGGCGCACAGAACTGGACACTGTACTCCAGCTGTGGCCTGACCAGTGTTGCATAGAGGGGGAGGATCACCTCCTGGCCCTACTTGAGATGCATCTGTGGATGCACGACAAGGTCCGGTTAGCCCTGCCAACCGTGACCTCGCATTGTCAGCCCATGTTCATCTTGGAGTCAATAATGACTCCAAGATCCCTTTCTGCCTCCCTGCTCTCAAGAAGTGAGTTTCCCATCTTACAATTGTGCTGTTGGTTACTACTGCCCAAGTGCAGCACCCTGCACTTGTTAGTATTGAAGCGCATCCTGTTTTTGTTAGCTCACCCCTGCAACCTATCCAGGTCTTGCTGCAGTCTTTCCCTCCCTACAGGCGTGCTCACCTCACCCCAAATTTTTGTATCATCAGCAAATTTAAACAGGGTGCTTTTCACCCCATTGTCCAAATCGCTGATAAAGAAACTGAACAGTGTGGGCCCAAGGACTGAGCCCTGGGGGACTCCACTGCCCACTTCCCTCCAAGTCAAATATGACCCATCTACCACCACCTTCAGCCAATCTTCAATCCATCTGACTGTGTAGGCATCAATGCCACAGTCGCCTAGTTTTTTAATGAGGTTTTTTAATAGGTTTTTTTTCAAGCTGCAAAATAAACAATACTCTGATTTTAAGAAGGTTATCTACTCATTATATCTGCCACTGGACACAGACTGGGAGACTTATTTAGACCTACTGCATAAACATGGTCAGTATACTGCAGGCAAGGGTCTAATGTAAGAGCAGGGAACCCAAAGGAGTAAACTGTTTGTGCTCTGAAAGACTTTACACAGATAGGCTAGAAAAGAAACAGAGGTGCAGCTATTCTGGTAACCATGACTGCTACTGAATCTACTTTAAGCAACTACTCAAAAACTAACAAAAATCAGGAACAAACACTAACTCTCATAAGTAGCACAGATCTGTTCTTTGGGGAGGTTTCTAATGAAATTGGCCTCTTGGAGAGAGTTTAATTTTAGGTATTCTAAATGCTGTGATTCAATATATTGTTTTTTGCCCCAATGGGAACAACACAGACAAAATACAGTTTTCATTTGAAAGTATCTCTTGTCCCAGGATTTTATTGTCATGGTGTATGCAAGTATATTATTGCAAGTGTGGAAAATCTCCAGGTTAAACAACAAATGATGATATTGTGATGGCATAAAACTAAGATCACACATTCGGCTTGATTATTTTTCCCCTGCTTAATAGCCTGTTTAGCCACTCATTCAATGTAGCTATAGATGATGACACGTTGCAAGGAAGAAGAGAATCAAGTTCAATTGTTTTGGAGACAACATCCTACCAATCTTGCAAGTGGCATTTTGGCTGGTGCCGGTGAATGAGAATTAATGTTTCATTCAATTTGCTCCTGAATGCATACAGCTAGACAAAATACTGAGTGATAAGAAGTTGGTGTTACTCTTACCACACTTTTTGAAACATGCCTTCTTCCTAAATTACTTCTAGTGAGAATATATTTTCTATGTGCAAGAAGCAAAATCATTAGTAAAGTATACATGCTACTGGACTTGTAAAACATATACAAGAAAGATCTTGGTGTAGTTCAGGGGTTCACTTAGTCATTAATATGTGATGCAACATGAGTTAAAGCAACTTAAGGCATTCAAAATGTGAATAGAAGATTCAGTAATATCTAATCTGAATTAAATCGTGGAAAAAAGTCAGCAAAAGGACACCCCTGGTTTTTATACACTGCTCAGTTATACACCACCGTGCTTGTTGTCATTTTTCATTTGGTTCAGAGGGATTTTTAGGACAAATTTTGACTCAGTTCTTTTCAGCATGAAGAGTTCAGATTAAAATGTCAGGCTGGATTATATGAAGTGGCTAGATTTTCAAAATATTTAAGGAAACCAGTTTAAAATACCCGAAGATGATGGATGGTAGCTTCTTATAATCCGTGATAAATTTGTTCATTTAAAAGATTTCAGACCTTACTGTATTATAGTGAAACTTTTGGCATTTAAGCACAAACAAAGTTTAATCTCAATTATATATCTATATATATATATATAGTTATGTAAGTTAGTTGTGGCAATTAGTCTGCAATTTCATAGTCTAAGAAAAGGCAGATGAATTAGTACCCAGTCTTTCAAGATACCAAGGGCCTCCAGATCCTTGGTAGTATCATGTACCATCAACCTCAACTGGCAGCTGGGTAGTCAGGACTTCTTTACAGATGACGGAGCACTTCGCAGATTCGGGGCCTACTCCAGTAATATGTCTGCCTAGGACCTAAGCATGTTTAAACTGAACTCAGTAAAATACTTCTCCCTTCACTGTGACAGAAACAAACTCTGTTCACAGATAATAGCATTACCTTAGATTTAGTTATTCAAACATCCCATAGTACTACACTATACAATATGTGAAGGATTCTCAGAAGCTCTATATAATAACAAAATATCAGCCAATATCTTCATAGATTTATAACTCAGTTGTTAAAAATGTGGCTTTAAATCAAACCATTCATAGTTTATTATTTATTCTGTACATAATACCTTGTAGCAGAGTACAGTGTTATTCTGTTTTAAAGAAGAAAGACTATTAAAGGAAGGGTTTTTTTGTTACTAAGGCCCCAGTGTAATGCAGAGGAGTATGGGCACAAAATCTGTGCATCTGCTGAAAATGCAGGTTTATGCTGTTTACAGGGATATTTTCCAAAAAGAAATAATAGAAATGCTATTCTACAGTCTGTACAACAGTCCAACACGGATTCCATAACCCCTACATAGCAGAAAGTGCTTTCAGGTGTACCGTCAGACAAAGAATGTAAATCCAAGCTCCAGAATAATTGTTCTCTTTTCAAAACTTTGCCTTTGTGCATCTGTGAAGGTTTCTGTTCATGGTGGTTAATCACAGATAAGCCTACAGAGAAGCAGATTGTTGTGCTGTTGACCAGGTCAGTCCAAGGTCCACAGGCATGTATACTAGGATGGATCGCCTAGAATACAGGACATCCCCTTGGCGAGAAGCAGGCCCCCTCAAATAATCAGTGGTGAGGGATGAGGCAGCCACCTCCCCAGCGGATCAGCAGCCAGGAGTGAGGCCACCACAAAAAAAGCCATCTCCCTGCCTCCCTGGCTGAGAACCCTACTCCTCCTGGCTGTGCAGGATCCTAGTTCTAGGCACAGCCAATAGAATTGCAAGAACATGACTGACATGTATTTCTACCAAGAATGTAGAAAACATGACTTTTTGCAGTCCAGTCCTCATTGAGAAATGGACAGTGGACAAAGCGTTTAAAAATAGGATGGCCTGGTATAAAACAGGACCTATTGCAACCCTACTGTGGCCTGACTTTGACAACCTAGTTAACAACAGCATTGGATCAGGTGTGCAGCCATTTTCTTACATCCACAGGAACAGAGCATTCAAGCCGTACAAAGGGTTAGGGGCACATTGCTTCGCTCACAGACATTCAGTGTCCAAAGACTTGTACCTAATATTGATTACCAGGAACACTACACAGCTAGCAGAACTTTGAGTCTCTCTACAACTCTTTGCTAACAGCTGCCATTCATGTTGAAACCAGTCATCATGTTACTTGCAGAGACAAGGACAAAGGTGACACTTGCAAACACATTTTCAATATATAGCAAACAATGTCATGTATATCTGAAAAAAGCCTTCTATGCATTTATTCCTCATGAAATCACAAAAAGTCCATATGAACTTTTAAAAAAATAAGTGTTATTAAGAAAATGGAATAGATCAGTAGAGAAAAGTATAGGAACAATATTCTGCTTTATGTACCATTAAACACACCTACAAGCCAGTGGAACTGAGAAGTTTCTAGAAGTCAAGGCAGTATATCCCCATTGCTAGTAGTTGATTGCTAGGTTTTGAAAAGCTGGGATTTACCTGGTTCATTTTAAATTATCAGTCATATGAATTGCACATTCAGTTTAACTTAGTCAAATAAATCCTGACAAAGAATTAATAGTGCCGGAATCCCCAACACCAACATATGGTGGAGAAGCTGTAAATACTCTAGGAAGATAAATGGGAAAACTGAAAGGCTGCAACATTACTGAATATTATAAGGTATGCAGAACTATTAGGCCCCCCAGTTGATTTTGCAATATGGGTGACTTCCTGCCACTCCCTACCTGACAATATATTGCTCTGTACAATGGTGCTCTGATATTCAGTCCTAACCGAATAGAATCTCCCATCCTCACAGACTGACAGAGCCTTCCTGTGGGAAAATCCCTAACTTTCTCTTTAGGACACTGGGAACTCACAAGGGGAAAACAGAGAGAACATTTTGGTGATTAAGTTCTTTCAGGGCGTCTTTGGGAAGAGTTGGCTTATTCAGTAGACATATGGTATTTATAAACATCCTGGGTCAGGCTCTCAGTCCAGGCCCTGGCCCTTTTTGTGTTGTGTGGGAGTACTGCAGAAAAGACAGAAAATTGCCCTCCTCTAGGGACTCTATTCCACTTTCTCCTGAGTCCACAACTGTATAAATTTTGTGTCAAGTAGAAAGATATATTCACCATAGCAAGGTATGAAAACCATAATAAGGTATGGTCAGGACTTCAGTTATCCCAGGATGCTCAAATGTTACATAGAGAGTCATTACCAAGCTATTTAAATTAGAGTAGCCTTCAGCCTGTCCTACTTTGCACCTGGGAGTGAAATGGGCTCTATTTGCCTCCACATAGGTGCAGTACAATAGTTCAAGGCTCTTTTGTCCCTGCCTAAGCCTCCAAACCAATATCCTGTCAGACCTAATGATCTGGCCCCATCTACTTTAAATATTAGATATATTTATAAATTATATATGTTACTTATTACCACAGTGTTTTGAACTAATAAAAGAAACTAAGTTATGTTTCTACTGCTTTGAGGCCAAAGTACCCATATATGTATCCACAAAAGTAAGACCAATCTTTTGAATATATCTTTCTTGATTTTGGAATACAGTACACAGCCTGATATATAAATCAGGCCCCAAAATCAGGAATTAAATTTATAACCCTACAGTTTTCCACTCATAAGCATGCTTCCATTCTCAAGGGATTAATCTATTTTTAAATAATCCGCTTGAAGTACCTCAGGGCTAGAGATAGACATTACACATAAACTGGTTTAAGTACTCAAACTGCTTTAAACCTGTAACAGAACAGATGTTCAATGCACATAAACCAGTTTGAAAATGGCTGAAACCTGTTTGAGATAAACCTGGTTGAATGTAGTATCAGACTTAACTGATTTGACTCAAACAGTGCAGAAGCGGAGTGCGGCTGCCAGGGGCCCCGCCCTGGCGCTGCCGCCTGCCATGGGCTCTTCTGAGGCCTCCACCCAGACGGAGCTCATGGCAGGGTCAATGGCCCCTTGATCCCCTGTCTGTGAAGGGGACTCGGTGAGGTCTGGGGGAGGGGCGGGGAGCTGGTGGTCCCCTTGCCTGTCCCTCCTGTGCAGGACTTAGGGCCCTGGAGGAGCAGGTGAGGGAGCTCCAGGCTGAGGTGAACAGGCTGAGGGGGATCAGGGAAGCAGAGGATGAAATTGATGCCTGTCTCTGTTCTCTGCAGGCCTGGTCACCCACTGTACAGCCCCCACAGGAGACGCATTCAACGCAGGAGTGGCAGGAGGTGTCCAAATCCAGAGCTGCTAGACCTAGAGTGGTGGAAGCTCCCCACGTTCACCTGGGGAACAGGTTTAATGCCTTGGCAGCTGTGATGGAGAAAGACAGAGAAATTCCCTCCGGCAGGAACGATGCCACTACCCACATGACAAGGAATGGGCAGAGAGCAAACACCAGCAGGAAGTAATGCCGGGTCCTCATCATCAGAGACTCCATCCTATGAGGACTGCCAGCCTGATCCCATGGCACGAGAGGCCTGCTTCATGCCTGGGGCTCGGGTTAGGAACATCACGGAGAGGATACCAGCCTACATCCGACCTACAGACTAGTACCCCATGGTTGTCATCGATGTAGGAACGAATGACATGGCCAGGGGCAATCCTGACCACATTCTGAAGGAATTCAAGGCTCTGGGGGACAAGCTTAAGGAGACGGGGGCGCAAGTGGTATTCTCTTCTCTTCTTCGGGTGAGTAGGCAGAGATGGCGACACAAGGCCTGCATTGGCAAGGTCATCTGGTGCTTACGCAGTTGGTGCCGCAGGCAGGCCTTGGGTTCCTAGATAATGACCCATGCTTTTGGGCAGGGGACTTGCTGAGGTGGGATGGGCTTCACCTCTCTCCTAAAGGCAAGCGTGTCTTCTCTTCCAGGTTGGTTGATCTCATACAGCAAGCTTTAAACTAGACTCGCTCGGGGAGGGGGCCACAGGAAGACGTGGAGACACCACCTGAGCAAGACAGGTGACAAATGCAAGGAGTGCCCAGGTAAGAAGCAGGGGTCCGGACAGTCTCCCAAATCAGGGTGTGGCACAAGCAGCTAGGCAAGGCCTTAAATGCCTATATACCAATGCTCGGAGTATGGGAACAAACAGGAGGAACTCACCCTCAGAATAGCCAGTTCAAACCCAGACATAATAGGGCTTACAGAAACGTGGTGGGATTCATCCCATGACTGGGCAGTTAGCATTAGAGGCTATAGGCTTTGCAGGCGGGATAGAGAAGGAAGGAAAGGTTGTGGTGTGGTGCTCTTTGTCAAGGAGCAATACACATCCTCTGCCAGCAGAATGGGGCCAGAGGAGGGGCATGCTGAAGTGCTCTGAGTCAAAATACAAGGGGGCCGTGGGGAGAGGGATTTAATGGTGGGGGTCTATTACAGACCCCCCAACCAAGGGGAGGAGCTGGACCAGGAATTTTCAGGCCAGATTGCAGAGACACTTAAGGCAAGGGATGTAGTTGTCATGGGGGATTTAAATTACCCGGACATCTGCTGGGAGGAACAGTCAGCCAGGTCGGACTGTTCCAGGAGGTTCCTGGCTGAGATACAGGACCTCCACTTAATCCAGGAGGTGCACAGTCCCACCAGAGGAAACGCCCTGTTGGACCTGGTCCTGGCCACAGGCGACCTCCTGGTAAAGGGCCTCCAGGTTCTTGACCACCTGGGTGATAGTGATCATCGCTTGCTGGAATTCACCATCCAGTCAGGTTGTCAAGGGCCTGCAGCAAGGCGGTAGCCCTAGACTTCAAGAGGGCCAACTTCAACAAGTTGAGGAGATTAGTGGGAGAGGCTCTGGGGTTCTTGAGGGCAGGGGAACTCAGTGCCCAAGATGAGTGGTCGTTCCTTAAGGAGATGATACTCAGTGCCCAAGGGGTGACCATCCCAACAAGAAGCAAGGGGGGCAGGAGTGCCCGAAAGCCCCCCGGCTCACCAAGGGCATCCGGGAATGCCTGATTGCCAAAAAGGCAGCGTACAACCAGTTGAAGGGGGGTGCTATCTCCAAAGAGGAGTATACCTCCTCTGCTGAGGCCTGTAGGGGGGTTGTCAGGAAAGCTAAGGCGGACATAGAGCTAGAACTAGGGTCCAAGATCAAAGATAATAAAAAGTCCTTTTTCAAATATATAGGGAGAATGAAAAATACACCGGGAAACATGGGGCCCCTGCAAGATACACTGGGCAATCTGGTTGTTGCGCCAGAAGAGAAACAGACCTCTTTAACCAATTTTTCACCTCCGTTTTCTTGGCCAGGAACCGGGACTTCCCCACCATGATGCAAGACAGACTCGGGGGGAACGCCTCCAGACCTCAGGTTGGGGAGGACCAAGTTAGAGAACTTCTGGAGGGGCTGGACATATTCAAATCAGCGTGTCCAGATACTCTCCACCCCAGGGTGTTGAGGGAGTTAGCAGAGGTTATTGCAGGGCCCTGGGCATGGCTTTATGAGCGCTCGTGGTGCTC
>NW_017728909.1:32889254-32912967 GCF_001723895.1 Crocodylus porosus | reverse complement strand
CAATTTCTTTATCAGCAATTTGGATGACGGGGTGAAAAGCACCCTGTTTAAATTTGCTGATGATACCAAAATTTGGGGTGAGGTGAGCACGCCTGTAGGGAGGGAAAGACTGCAGCAAGACCTGGATAGGTTACAGGGGTGAGCTAACAAAAACAGGATGTGTTTCAATACCGACAAGTGCAGGGTACTGCACTTGGGCAGTAGTAACCAGCCGCACATTTATAAGATGGGAAACTCACTTCTTGAGAGCAGGGAGGCAGAAAGGGATCTTGGAGTTATTATTGACTCCAAGATGAAAATGGGCTGACAATGCGAGGTCACAGTTGGCAGGGCTAACCGGACCTTGTCGTGCATCCACAGGTGCATCTCAAGTAGGGCCAAGAGGTGATCCTCCCCCTCTACATGATATTGCTCAGGTCACAGCTGGAATACTGTGTCCAGTTCTGTGCTCCTCACTTCAGGAGGGATGCGGACAACATGGAGAGGGTCCAGAGGAGGGCCACCCGCATGATCCGGGAACAACAGGGCAGATGCTGCAATGAGAGACTGCGGGACCTGACCCTGTTCAGCCTTCACAAGAGAAGGCTGAAGAGGGACCTGGTGACCGTCTATAAACTCACTAGGGGGGACCAGAAGGGTTTGGGAGAGACCTTGTTTGCCCTAGCGTCCCCTGGCATAACAAAGAATAACGGCCACAAGTTGTTGGAGAGTAGGTTTAGATTAGACATCCGTAAGAACTACAGTACTTCACAGTCAGAGCAGCTAGGATCTGGAACCAACTTCCAAGGGAAGTGGTGCTGAATCCTACCCTGGAGGTCTTTAAGAAGAGGCTTGATGCCTACCTGGCTAGAGTCATTTGAGCCCAGGTTTTCTCCTGCCCAGGCGGGGGGTCAGACTTGACCCTACTTCTATGATTCTATGAAACTGGTATATGCAATGTCTTTCCAAGACCCATTGCTGTTTTAAGATAAACCAAACTCCCCCAGTATCCCGGCATGCTCTTTGAACTGGGCAGGTCTCTCTGCTCCACATCAGAGCTGGCCCCTTCCATCTGCTCCCTGGCTGGAGCACCAGCAGAGACTGCAGGCACAGCAGGATCTGCCTGGCTACCCCCTGACCTACCCCTCACCTCCCTGCTCAAGCAGGAATCCCCCCTCTCTTCATCCCTCCCACCTCCCACAGCACAGACTCCAGCCCCATGGACCCTAGGCATGTGGTATGCTATCTAATGCTGAGAGGTGTCTGTGTGTCTCCAATTTCACTGGGATAGGCAGACAGAACAGTGTCTGCTTAGGGCTTTTTGAAGCTAATCAACAGGTCAGCTGGTAAGCTGTTTAAGAAGAGTTTGAACTAATGGAGAAAGGTGATTGTTTTGCTGATGGGGTGATAAACACTGTTATCAGTTCCTTGCTGGCTTGCTTGCCTGTCAGTTTGCTTCAGACAGTATAAAGAAACAGGGAGAGGGAGATTGAAAAGCTCTGTATCATCAACAGATGTGTGCACTGCACCCCCTCCCCCTGCCCCCCGTGCAAGCCCAGGGCTGGGGTCTGGCAATACTCCTACCCATTGAGAGCCAGTGGGGAAAAGCCTGGGATGGTGCAAACAGACCTCCCTAATCAAATGCCACCCTCAGCTCAGCACTCTGGAAAAGAAGGAAGGGCTGCTCTAGTACCCACCAGCTTCTAGCCTGAGCAACTGCAGGCATGTGCCTGAATTTCCAGAGAGAATGTCAGTCCAGTTACAAACCAGTTCAGCCTAGCCAGGTTAGACTAACCTGCAAAGATTGAATCAATTCAGGCTTTTTGAATGCCTGACCCTAGCCCAGAAGTTTTGTCACATTAAGTTGGAATGTATTAATTAAAAACTGGCTGATTATGAGACTCCTCATAAATTCTCATTTGAAAGAGACCCTTTGTTGTTTTTTTCACTTGACTACATGACTACATAATGACATTGTAAGATCTTTGTGGCAGAGACATACCTATTTTATTTGCCTGTCTAATATTTTAGCTTTGAATAAATGGTGGTGATAAAATTATTTCTTTCCAATTTTCCTTCCATTTCCCTGATGGCCATTTACTACTTTTTTGGCTCAAGCAACAAAGCTTTCATTTCAATTCTCCCTGTCTCCCAGTCTTTTACTCTGAAGATATTTTTCCTGATGTTCAAGCCAAAATTATTTTGTTATTCTTTAACTCTATTGCTCCTAGTTATAGAGTAGAGGCAAAAATAGCAATCCATTTGGATCATCCTGTACAATTTAATAAAGGATTATCATATCCCTGCTCTAGTATCCAGTAAGATAACGCAATCAAGCTTTGGAGAGAAGATTGTCTTTTAACACTCCATTGGGAGTTGTGCTCCCAAATCTGCATTTGTAAGGACCCCAGTGTACAAGCATCTTCTCTTTCCTGTGAGGGTCAGAACTCAAACCATGATGTCCCTTTGCTGTAAGTTTCTAAAAAAATTAAAGGAGCTGTTAAGCCTTGCCCTCAAACTGGAAAATACCTAACTGCAGAGATAGAATCAAAAGCTTTCTGGGATCCTTTTTTTTTAACTACAAGACAAACCTATTATTGTGTGTTTCCCTCCCACCAAATGTCCAGGTGAATAGATGGACCTTGCAGCCTGCCCTGAAGGTCAGCATATTCAAGCTAGTGCAGACCAAAGTGGGAGTGGAGAGAATAGGATCAGAAGAAGAAGACCCCTTGCAGAAAGGCAGCTGCCATCAGTGTGTTTTCTTTTATACTGTGGAGGCTCCAACTGCAGCACCTTCTCTGACTGCAGCTGTGGCCAGATCACATGGGGAAAGAGACATTCTCTCAAAAAGGGAGGCCATTTAGAGCTTCATAAGTCAAAATAACACATTTTAAACTCCACCTGGACACCAGTCAGTAGCAAGTCCAGGAGCATTGGTGTCATATGCTCCCAGCAAGATACACTGCTTAATGAGCAGCTGCAGCATTCTGCTTTAGTACCAATTGATTTATTTGATGCAACATAGAGTGCATTGCAGTAACTTAAATGTGGGAGCATGGATCAGGAGTGTGAGGTCTATTTCCAAAGGAACAATAACAATCTGCTGGCCAAAATGTGATAACGAAAAGACCTTCGTTCAACCTGATGCTACATGATCCTTGATCAGCAGATGAGGATTCAGTAATATCTCCAGACTATGAAATGGCAGATGCACAAACCCAGTAAGCAGGGCAGATGCAATCTTGCTTTATCTGCTGGCAGGTACCAGCATTACCTCAAATCTTATTTGTGCTTCAGCTTGAAAGGGCTCATCTCTTCCTTAATTTCACCTAGATGCTAAATAAGGCATTTGACAGCAATGAGTGATAAGAGAGATTATTTGGAATCCAATTATTCATTTCATAGTCCCCTTTCCAATACCTTCATATTACTGAAAGGATGGAAACTGGCTAGATCTCTTATAGAACAGAAAATATGGACCCATTACAGAAGTTACACACAAACCAGTTTAAGTGATGAGAAACTGGTTTAAACCTGTAACAGGGCAGCATTTCAGTGCACTTAAACCACTTTCAAATGGCTGGACCTGGTTTAAGATAAACCTGGATGGATGTAGCATCAGACTTAATTGATTTAGGTCAAATCAGTTTATGGAACTTCTGTCCCAGATCCCCTCCTGATTCAAGTCAACTCACAGTCCCCCAGCATCCCAGGATGATTTGTAGCCCTAGGCTGTGCTGTCTGTTCCAGCAGAGCAGGGGTGGCCCTCACCCCAGCTGTCAGAGCTGAGGCAGTAAAGCTCCTGCTCCCCAGCCTGCTTCCTGCCCATTAGCCCTGCAAGATGGGGGGGCAGAGGAACAGTCCCCTCCCCACAGGGCCCTCTAGCCCTGGTTGGGAGGAGGAAAGCAAAGGGAAGAAAAGTCCTTGAGGGAGAGGACTTTTGCTCCCCCAACTGCAGCCCAGCTAGCTAGGCTGGGATTGACTCAGGCCTACCACTTCCCCAGCCATCCACCTCTGGTGGGGATGGGAAATGCACCCCTTGTCTGGCACTGGACCCCCAGGCAGGGTCTGCCTGACACAGGGGGGAAAAGCCTCCACCAGAGTCTTTTTGCCCCCTGCAGCTGGGAGCTGGGCTGAGACTCCCCAAGCCCCATCCCCTCGTTGGCCTCCATCTCTGCCAAACAATCCAAGCCCTCCCGGGCAAAATCCCCTCTCTGCAGCAGGGCAGGGATCCAGGACCCTGCCAGGGTCAGGGAACCCTCACTGAGACTGGGGGATCTGGCTCAGTTGGAGGGACTATTCCCCCCTGGGGTGGGGACAGCAGGGGTTTGTGGGGGCATGTGCTTGGGCAGTCAGTCAAGGATGAGCCATGTTCGGCTCCATTCGGGTGACTTCAGAAGGGGCAGCAGGCTAGAAGGCATATTCAATTGCCTCTCTCCCATCCCCCTGGCTACTGGTGAGGAGGCTTGGGCACATGACTTATGAGGAAAGGACTGGAGAACTGGGTTTATTCAGTCTAGAAAAGAGAAGACTGAGAAGGGTTTTAATAGCAGCAACTACTTGAAAAGGGGTTACAAAGCAAATGGAGCTAGACTTCTCTCAGTGGTGGCAGATGACAGAACAAGGAACAAGCCTGAAGTGGCAGCAAGAAAAGTTTAGGTTAGATCTTAGGATGAATTTTCTCACTAAGAGGGTAGTAAAACAAGGGAACAGGTTACCCAAAGAGGTTGTGGACTCTCCATCCTTGGAGGGTTTTAGGACCCAGTCAGACAAAGCCTTGGGTAGGATGATAGAGTAGGGGATGGTTCTCCTTTGAGCAGGGGGTTGAACTAGATGACCTCCTGAGGTCTCTTCCAACCCTAGTTTTCTATGATTCTATATTAGCATTGGCCACTGCAGGGGTCTGGCTGCCTTTCCTGTTTCAAAAGTGAACATCAGTTCACTTGCTTATTGGTTCAATCTATGCGGTTTAGAGAAACCTGCAAAGATTGAATTGATTCAGCCCTAGGCTTTTTGACTGTCTGTACTTAGCCGGTATGTTGAAAGTTGGTCAACACACACTAGAAAACACAGGCTATTGCCCAGATCCAGAAGCAGCTTGGGTATCCAAAGTATTCTGGGTATTTTACATTGGTAGAATTTGTACCTGAATACAAAATTGTGAGCCTGAAACTCTTGTTCAGCTAACTGTTGAGGCTCATAAACTGCTACAGGTGCCTCATTTTAAAATTCATGGGCTGCCTAAGCTCTGCTTCTACTCAAGAGTACAAGTACCATAGTCTTGATGTGGCAGAATGACCCAGTCCCGATCTTAAGTTACCATTAGGATCTACTAACTTGAGCACAGGGGTCAGAAACATCCTGCCTGGAGAAGTAGGGGGCTTTGCCCAAGCTGTGCCAAGGGAAAGAGGGGGCGCTTTGCCCATGCCATACCATGGCTATGGCAGCAGGAAGAAGGGGTGGAAATGGAAGCAGTGGCCAGGTCACAACTACCTCCGAACTGATCTAGGTTGATCTGACTCATTACTGCAAATCCTTTCCAACTGCTGTACTAGAGGCTTCCACACCTATATTGCTTGTAGGGTTTACTCCAGTAGATGGTCTCAGAGCACACTGCCAGACTGGACCTTACATGCACTCGCTTTTTCTCTCTGGCCCAATGAATTTTGAGTTTCCTGTACCCTAGTCCCACTTCAAAAGGGGTGGATTGCGTAGAAAGTTCTGAAGATTTCATAGCTTGGTAGTAAGGGCACTTGTCTTGGTGGATTGAAGATGTGAGATTAAATTCCCTCAGGCAGGGGAAAGAACTGAACCCAGGTCTCCCACTTCATAGTCAACTTCTCTAGTAATTAAACTCCTATAAAAAAGGAAATCTCCTCCTCCGGACATCTTTTAAAAGACAAGGGTGACCCTCCCTTCCCTTTTTTAAAGAAAGGTTCAGTCATTTAGGGTGTGCATGGTCCCTTAATCTTTATGTATTATGAAGTGCTCATCTGTCAGTGTTATTGCTAGGGCTTCTTTATCATGGGCGACAGTTGCCTCCCGAGTCCCGGTCCCCTAGCAGTCAATCGTCAAGCCCAAAACCACCTACGGTGAAACCAGTGAAAACGGAAGTGCACTTCCACCGGCACTTCAGATTTCACGGCTGGCGCTTCCAGGGGGTCCATAGCCAATCTCAGGGGCTGCATGTGGACCCACATGCACCCCCTACACATTGCCAATGTTCTTTATATTTGGAGTGGTGAAAACTTGAGGCCCATATGTACTCTGAGAGTTGTCTTACCTGGATCTTACCCTGTCATGTGGTACCTGTCCCTAGCTATCAATATCAGTTTCAGGTTGTCATTATCAATTCATTTTTTCAGTGAAGGCTAAGAAAAGATGGACACCTATCATCCATAAGAAAAATATTGCCTTTCACCAGCACCATTCTTCCACAATGGTTTTCACAAGTCAGAAAGAAAACAGCTTTAGTAGCAGGTTGTAGAATGAAAGGCTCTCGTTTCAGCACCTTAGGAAAATCATTGACCTATACTTAGAAGGAGAAGACTTATTATTTGTCCTCTTCAGATCCTGCCTTTATCCACAGAAGTAGCCTGAATCCATTGTTATTAAACTCCCAATTTGCATTAAAAAACCTAAAATCCCTTAATTGGCAATGTCATGGATTACCAGTACATCACAGCAAGAGTTAATTAAGCAAAAGGTGAAATAGTAAATCATACCAGTTCTGGATAGGTCCTGGTCCTCTCTATTTGAACTGATTAACTATAATTTTTAAATGGAACTTGCTGTCTTTGGTCCAGAAACAATATATGAATCTTCAGCGAAACTATACGTATTTTAAATATTTAAAGAAATTTGTAGTACTTTTGCTTATTCCCAACAGCTGCAAAAGTGTTGGGAAGGAGGAAACTCACATAATGAATGTATTGTTTTTATTAATTTAGTAACCATCCAAACATTGGAACATGCCTTACATGGCTGTTTTTTCAAGGCTTGCTCTTTGCAACATAGCACGAATGCACTGTTATTAACAATACTGTGTTTTCTCATGCTTGTCATTCTAAATTCCCATTTTACTTTGAAAAGCTGGACTGAAGTTGGGGAACTCAATCCTCCCAATGGCAGGAGTTTCCCCATAGGACTGGAGAGCATGAGTAAGCCCTAATTTGAAATGGTGCGTGTGTGTATGAGTTGTGTGTGCATATAAGAAGGGAGGACAGCAAGATGCTTTCAAGAGCTGGTTTGGTATCCATAATGCAAACCCACAATGCTGGATTTTGATCTAGCTGTTACAACTCAGGAAAAAGACCTTGAAGTCATTGTAGCTAGCTCCCTAAACATGTCAGCATAATGTGCAGCAGCAACCAAAAAAGCCAATAAAATGGTGGGCATAATTAAGAAAGGAATTGAAAAGAAAATGGAGAACATCATCAAGCCATTATACAAATCCATGGTGTGCTCACACATTGAATACTGTGTACACTTCTGGTTTCTGCATATCAAAAAGGATGTAGTGAAATTTAAAAAGTTATAGAGAAGGGCATCCAACATAATCAGGAGTATAGAGCAGTTACTATATCAGGAGAGAATAAAATGGCTAGGATTCTTTAATTAGGAAAGGAGAAGGCTATGGTGGGAGGGAGGGATATGATAGAGAGCTATAAAATTGTGAAGAGTGTGAACAAAGTGAACAGGGAATTGTTATTCATCAAGTCCCAGAATACTAAAACTAAAGGGCACCCACTGAAATTAGTAGGTTCAAATGAGTATGTTTAAAACTAACATGAGAAAGGACTTTTTTATGCAACAGTTAATTTGTGGGATTCATTGCTACAGGAGGTGGTAGAGGCAGATAGTATAGCCAGGTTCAAAAAGGTTCTAGATAGGTTCATGGATGATGGATCTATTAACAGCTGTGGAACGGAGTGGTTGGAGATGTTTCCTCTGGGATCTGTAAACGGTGGATGCCAGGAAGGGTAACAAAGAGGAGCTAGATCACTCTAGTTATATTCAGTTCAATGCTCTCCCTCTAAAGTAGCTTGGGCCAGAAATTATACACAAATTGGTAAAAGTGATGGAAAACTGGTTCAAATCTGAGGCACAGCAGATGTTCAATGCACATAAACCACTTTCAAAATGGCTGAAACCAGTTTAAGATAAACCTGGATGGATTTAGTATCACACTTAACTGATTTAGGTCAAACTGGTTTATGGAACTGCTGTCCCAGATCCCTTCCAGACTCAGGTTGACCCAGCCCCCCAGCATCCCAGGATGCTTTGCATCTGCAAACCCCACCTCACAGGTGGGCAGGCTAGCTTTGGCCCAAGGTGTCTGATCCAACTGAGCAGGAAGGTATGCTCTAGTGCCCCCCAGCTTCTGGCCTGGACCACTGCAAGCATGTGCCTGCATTTCTGGAATCAAAAATGAATGTCTGTTCACTTCCTTATCAGTTCACTCTACACAGCTTAAATTAACCTCTGAAGATTTAATCAATTCAGACTTGGCCTTTTTGACTGTCTGTCCTTAGCCAAGGAGTTAGATGCAATGCATCCACTCCTGTCATTGTCGGAGATAGAGTACTCAGCAAGATGGACCATTGTCTGACCCAATATGGCACTTCTTATGTTCAAATTAGTATCACCTTCATATGCTTAACTCACTAAGACAAGCCTTTTATATGCTGTTATAGTTATTGTTATTATTAACTATGTTTATTATACTGGTCCTTAGACACTAACCAAGATCAGTCTCTATTATGCTACAGTCTGTACAAAAACAGTAGCAGCAAAGAATTGGGAAATCTTGTAAATAAATGAGCTGGTGATTCAAACGCAAAAAATGTTTTGTATAGACAAAGTATTTACTGGAAAAATGTTGTTAGACAAAACTTAGATGTTACCATGTGATATTTATAAAAGCATTGTCCACATTTAGTAGATTAATTGCTTTTCAAATGTAGCTTCATTTTTTGTGTTTTATACGGGTTTTAGGGTGAAAGAAACTGAGGAATTGAATTTTTTTTTTAATCTAATGTTTTCATTGGATGTCACCCATCTTGAAAAGGGTACAAACTGCTGAGCTGAGGCCTTTGGTGACAGATTTCTGTCTAAGATTTGATTAGCTAGTACTTCATTTTGTGGTACCCCAAAACAGTTTTGACACATGATCAGTGCCAGACATAGTCCAAATGCTTTCAGCACTACCAATTTTAATATGAAGAGATATTTGACTTTATTTCACTTGAAA
The DNA here is from genome assembly GCF_001723895.1 of Crocodylus porosus. Taxonomy (NCBI): domain Eukaryota; kingdom Metazoa; phylum Chordata; order Crocodylia; family Crocodylidae; genus Crocodylus; species Crocodylus porosus. Next base: position 32,903,735 of record NW_017728909.1, on the reverse strand, counting down.
ACTAATTAAAGTCAATGGGCCGTACAGGCATAATTCTACTTAAAGTCCTTGGGACTCATTTTTGGGTGTCTTTTTGCCAGTTAGGTTAATTAGTTCAGAGAATTGCCCATATAAAGGTCATAAATAGGGATTTACTAAACAGTGGTTTTAAAAAAAATGGAGTATAACAACCAGTTTGAATATGCTGCTTCTATGTGATACTGTTTTCTTTTTTTCCTGCCCAGTTACATTAAACAGCAACCCAAGGACCTCCAAAAATGAACGCTGTCCTGAAATGCTTCTTTAAACAAGACAGATACAACTGTTCATGGCCTCAGCTCCTAAAGGTTCAGCCCTGATCACTTTGAATTCATCAGTAAAATTCCTGTTGACTTCATTGGAAATGGGCAAAAGAAGCATCTAATCCTGGAAAAAAAAAAACCCTACTTATGCACGAGCAATAACTCTTAAAAGTGCGTTAGTGATTTCAGCTCTTGCTGAGAGATATGAGCAGAGTAAAAGGCTCTTCAGTTGACGTATACTGGACTGGATCCTGCAGTTCTTGTATACTCAGAATCCCATTGGATTATGTTCCTAATAAAACCAGGATAATTCCATGACTGTTAAGCTAAGGCCTAACTGCTAAACCTCATTCACTTCATATTGCAATGGAGAACTGCATTTAAATTCAAACTTGGGAACTATGTTGGCTGAATGCTTTAAAGTTCTGCTAAGAATGGTTATCTGTAAAGTAATGTCCAGGTAGGCAATTTGAACGGAGCATGCCGATTTCTCTGCTAGCCAATGAAACAGGAATTCCTACAACTGTCTCTGCTGGGGAGCTACAACTGAGAAAGTGAATACTTGTGGCGTTCCAGCATGGGTTCGTCTCCTCAGGTCTGAAGGTAGATTGGCTTACGTTTCTCATTACTATACAAACTAGCATTGTATTGATGGGTTAGGTATTTTGGTTGGTAGGTTCTGTGTAACAATGTCAGGTAAAATATATATTGAATACAAAAATACAAAATATAGCTGGAAATTTTTTTTTCCATGAAATGAGGGAATGGATTTTATACCTATTAAAGTCCATAGGAACATTGTTGCTGATTTCTACTGGACTAGAATTACGCCCCAATATGATCAAATGCTCTATGTTCATGCTTAGATAAAAGCAAATGGTAAACCTTCCTCTGACTTTATTGGGAACTGGAAGTTATGTATCAGCTGATATAGAAAAGGCCTAATTCTGCAAGCTCTTACTCGCAGAAGTAGTCCGTTTTATTTTCATAGGCCCTGAATTTCCATGGTTTTATCCCCAAATATATTAGTGTTTGGATAAAATGTTTAGACTCCAAACATTGGCTAATTTTAAATGTCATTTTTTAAGATCATATTCATCGCATGGTATCTTTTTTAAGGAGGTTAATTTATGGGCTGAAGTAAAAACATTCATAAACGTTTCAAGTTAATTCCCACCATATTTTACTTTATCATGCCCAGTGACCCGTCTCCCATTATCTCTATATACCTGCTAAGTTTAACACATTTCAAACAACACCTTGTATTTGTGACAGATCAAAATAAACAGCAAGTTTTACCCATGAGAAAGGAAAACAGTCATGCCAAGATCCCCCAGAAATGGACCCTTAATGATAAATGTTGCTATCTTGATTCTGAATTTGCTGAAACTTGAGGAAAGGGGGGATCTGCTCTTTGGTTTGAACAGGTTTTATGGTGTTAGGCAAGAAATTGTTTGCAAGATGTCATTGTTTGCTCTAAACACAGAGAGCTCCAAAACATTCATGCTCAAGCTAGTCTTCCAGAAAAGACAGTCTTGGAGACTGCAGAGAGGCTGAGTCCTTGCCACAGACACATTTCATAATTCCACATTAGCAGCTCAATTACAATATCTAGTGAAAATAACATGTCAGAGCTCTCTACTTAGTGCAATCTTCCTCCTCCTTCCGGAGCAGCGGCCCTTATCTAAATGACACCGGCGAAACAGCATGCACTTGGGAGGAAAGGCTCCGGATTTACACCGCGTGCAGCCACTCAGAATCTGCCCCATCTACTCCGCAGTGCAGTGAATAGATCATAACACCGGACTGGCTCACCCCTTGAGCGTCCAGGGAAGAAAATCCTACACACCCGGCTGGAGCAATGAGCGTACCATACCAAGAAAGTTTGTTGCTGTTGGGGGTTTTTTGTTTTATTTGGGGGGGGGGGGGGGTTGTCTGTTTGTTTTTCGAAAGATCAAAAAACCCAAAGGGTGAGATGCGAGCAAAGGTGCCTCCCCCCGCCCCCAACACGCTGCTGGCTCCTTGAGTGCAATGCTTTTATTGATCTCCCCTGCGCCGGGAACCAGCCTGCAGCATCCACTAGCCCAGCAGAAAGAGAAGGCAATTTCCAGCTCCCGGAGAAGATCTTGTATCTAACCCGACTTCCTCCCTTTAATTGCACAGGGTCGATCGCCGCTTCCCGCGCGGCGGGCGGGGGGCAGGGGCCCTCGGCCGCCGGGTCCCGGCCCCGCCCGGCTCCCAGGTGGATGGTGCCGGGGGTGAGGCGGACTGCGGCCTTGGGCGGGGGCGGCAGACAGACAGACAGAGATGGCTGTTTCCAAACACGGAGCGGCGGAACAATAAAGCGAGCTGTAAAGCCTCCAGGTGGTGTGTTGGCGGCCTGTCTGCGAGGTGAGCCGGCTCCCGGCCTGGCAGATCCTAGCGCTGCTGTGGACATTCAGAAAGTCTCCCCGGGCTGATCCCGGAGCGAGATAAGGAGCCGCCGAGCCACCAGCCCTGTCTAGACTCCGGACCTCACAAGTCAAACCCGGTGTTTGGATTAGCCCTGGGGAGCTCCCGACCGGAGCAGCCCCGACAGCGGCGACACCGCCACGCCCGCCTGCCCTGCCCCTCGCCGCCCGGCCGGGGTCAGGGCCTCTATTTCCCAAGCCCCCCCGCACAGGCCCGATACCTGCCTTCTTCGGCCGCGGAGGGGGGGGGGGGAATAATCACATGAGCGACAACCCTGCCTCCTACCAGCCCGGGCCATCAGTGACACGGGTGCGGCGGGAGCAGGAGCCGCCCCATCCGACCGGCCTGGGCCCGGGGCCGGCAGGATCGGGCCCCCCTCAAATCATCAAGCCGGGCTCTCTGCTGACCCCGTGCAGTGACACGCTGTCACCCTCCGCGGCCTCCCGCCCGTGTCTCCCCGAGAAACCCCTGCCAGTCCCCCCGGCTCCTTGGAGCGGGGCAGCTTTCTGTTCACACGACAGCAGCCTCCCCGGGTCATGGCAAAGAAGCAAACCAGGCTGCTGCGCTCGGATCAACCCAGCCCCCCACCCCAGCCAGGCTTTTCTTTCTGCCCTCTTGTGAACTAGTTTCTCTGTCTACACTTCAGAAGTCCCTGGGAGGTGTGGAGAGATCCTCCATCACGGCCTGGGACATTGTTAGCTGTTAAGTTTATGTTTGTGGCGCCTGAGCTCAAACAGTCATTCAGTGGCTTGCTCTCTTATCAAGAAAACAACAATCAGAAACAATCAGTAAACAGGATCTCTTTCCTGCACCCTTTATTAACTACTTGCAGCTCGATTGAGCCATAGAGCCACATATTATAGCTTGAAGGGTTTTAAGCACCTACAACAACCCCCTCTGCAAATTTTCCTTCTGAACGGTTTAAAATCGAAGACTTGAACTGACACGTATTGAAACAATACAGGTTCACCTAACTTGCGGCTGGCTTTCCTCGTTAAAACGCTCAGGGTACGACTCTCCCGTGACCACCGTCCTCTTTGTTTCTTTCTTTCTTCTATTTTTAAACTGTTCAGAAGGAGCTTTTGCAAGGGGGGGGGGGATATCAATGATGGGCACAAACAGCGAATACTTAGAAGTCGCTCTGCTTTCTTTTCACTTGTGATTCACATTGAAACGTACACACCGTTTAAAAAGTGCCAAGTACTTACTTTTGAGAGATTTGACTCGTCTCAAGATTGAAATTCAGACCCCACATCGTCTACAACTCGTCCAAAAGCCGGGCTGGGGGAGGATGAGAGTTAGTTAAACCTAGTAAAGAAAAATACTGAAATTAGAATGTTTTTTATCTGACCAAAATTCTTGATTACCTTAAACAATTATCCAAGACCATCACATCAAGATGCCTAAAAGTAAACAGCAATACTTCGAAGGCCCGCAGTTATAACACGTGCTGCTCTTTATATGAGCATTGATGCTGCTCTTTTATGATATAGAAGACAGGACAGCAAGAGGAGAGGCAGAGCAGCTGGGCTGGGCAATTACCGCCCTTAAAGTAGAGGAGAAAGTAGCGAATTGAATAGCAGGGATGGGTGCATGGAGGCAAGGATGAGGTCTCTCTGTCTCTTGCATAAATCCCGCTGCCCCCGCTCAGGAGCCCGGCGATCACAGCGCAGTCACTAAAACTGAATTAACATCAGGCGGCAGGAGCAGTTTGTCCTGCAATCGCCCGCTTCTCAGCGCCGGGGGTGGAAACGTGGCTCCAAGGCAAGGAGAGTTCAATCAGAAAAGTGAAGGACTCTACAGCGACCAAGAGACTTGCTTTTAATTATGGCCAGGTACATTAGACAACAAGCGGCTCTTAGCAGAGCTAATCAATCCTTTCCAACGCCCGAGCGTCTGGGTGGCATGGGGGGGCTGGGAGGGAGCGGGAGATGTATGCAATACTTCCCCAGGGAACCAGCCCCGGGAAGAGCCGGAGAGTTTTCAATGGGGATATAATTTTGCTGAGGAAAAATACGTGACAGTGCCCGGAAGGAAGAATTCAGAGCAAGGATGGGATGGTTCAATAATGCCAATCGAGAGGGAATCGCATTAGGAGCGAGAACTAGACACTCCCGGAATGATGTAATGATATACCTGTGCCATGGCATAGCATACTCATGCGGATGAGAGACGGGTTCTCATCTTCAGGCAGGACTGTAAATCTGAAAGTCAAACACAAAGCTCAAGACCTCGGAAAACGTGCTGAACTCTCCCTGGAAGTGAAGGGCTACCTTGCCAACAAAAATACAAGTCCAAGTGATCCTCACTGCAGCCCCCTGGGCTCCAGATGAAGCATGTCCAAACTGCAGGGAAAGGACAGGCTGCTCATCGTGGCTGCGGTACAAGTGTGCGTGTGTGTACTTTGGCAGAGGCAGAGGCAGCCCTTTGCATCCCTTTCGCAGTTAGGAGGCTTGCAAAGGTTCAGCTCACTCTAGCACTCATTCACTAAAAAGCATCCCGGAGCTGACAGATTTCATTTGCGCACGCACACACACACTTAAGGCTTCCAAAAAACAACAAAAAAATCGAGCAGTTGCTAGTAGTTACAGTATTTGACTTGGCCAGGAAAATACCAGGACACCTTTTTTAGCCTCATAAGGGTCAGGTCGCCCCAGACCCACAGCAGCTCTGCCGTGCGCGGGGAAAGTGCGCCGGACTGTCCTCAGCACAGACCAGAGCCCAGCGGCCACCCCCCAAACGCATCCTCCAAGCCTGAGCAGGAGTGAAAAGTGAAAAAGCAAAACAAAGCCTTTCTGCTGCCCGCGATCACAGACAATAACAGCCGTGCTCTCTCCGTCTCCCTCATTTTTTTCCATTGTCTACAAAGTTTTTGAGTCGGTGCATGAAAAACTCCCAGCAACATTATGACTAACCATGAATCCACTCTGCCCAATTGCCTTGAGCCAGAAGGGCTGAACAGGATGATTTGTCACCAATTAAGCACATCAGTCAACACGCAAGCCTTGTGCTGCTTGAATTTTCAGTGTACGGAGACGGTGTTTCCTATGGGCACGTGAAGAGCCTGCAGCCAGATTTTGTCGAAAACAAGAAACAAAAAGTTAAGGGCTCGCTCGATTTTGCCCCTGGTTACAGTTTAACTTCAGCAAAGATGCTCTTCAGTGTCTGAAGCTTCCAAAGCCAAACAATCTCCTTCCAGCAATAACTAGGAACAACTGCAGGGACTTACACGCTGGACCAGTGCCCTCCTCCCCCTCAACCTAGTCTACCAAACCTGGCTTCCTGTATTAAAACATAAGTGTTACACAGTTTAATGTAGATTTCATATTTATTTAAATATTTATCAAGTATTCAAAAATGTATTACACTTGAGCATACAAAATGAATCCAGTTTTCTAATCAGGATAGTCGAAATCTTTCTATTAGACATTTTTAACCTTTTTTTTTTTCCCTAATGTCGAAATGGTTTGTCTATAGCTTAGCTTGCTCGGGGTGGGTTGGGATGGGGGTGGGGGAAAGAAAGGAAGGTTATGTTAAGAAAACATGAGGCTTTGGAGTAACTATCATGCAAACCAACTTGTCTTTGTCGACTAGAAATCTGTATATTCCAGTTGTTAAGGATTTTTTAAAGCGAGCCTTTGTCCTGTGCTAGCTGAGAGCACACGGGAATACTTGAATTGGAGCAAAAACAACTCTTTCCTATTTTTTCCTTCTGCTTTTCCCCAAGAAATCGCCCACGTTTCTAGCTTTCACCACCATCTCCCAACCCCCTCCCTGCGAATTAAAAAAAAAGGGAAGAAAAGAGGGAGGGGGAAAGGAAGTGGAAAGAAAATAAGAAACGCCAATCGTGCCATTTCAGAGAGACATCCCCTCAGCCCTGTTCTTCCTGCAGCATTTTTCAATCGGTTTGACAGCAGACACAGATAAATAATGATCATACTTGACTTGCTAAGCGAAATGCTTCCCTTTTATCTGTATGCTTTAAATACAGGTCACTTCAACAATCTTAACAACCAGGCTTTGGTATACAGCACTTGTTTTCTTTTTTTATTATTATTTTTCTTTTTTTTAATAATAAAACTCAGAAAAACTGAGGGGGTTTTTACGTGTCTTAACATGATGTCAGTTCATGCCTAGAGTAATATCACTTTAAGGGAGGAGGGGGAACGGGAAAGCTCGTCGTGTTATCAATTGAAAGCTAAGGCATCAATCTAGCCCTGATATAATTGTTGAAACGGAATTTACAAGCCGATCCTTAATACTTGCAATAAAATATCTCACACACTGTATTGGAGAAAGACCTGATTTGCATGCAATATTTTATTTCAGGTATTTAGCTGCTAACTTGTAAATATATAAAAGAGGGGATTTTCCTTCCTTTTGTCTTATTTTCTCTATTCCAAACGCTTATTTAGTGAAATAGTCCTGAAGATATAATCATTCTACATATGGCGCTTTTATTTCACAGAATATTTAAGAAGGAAAAAAAAAAGACAAAACCACATAGAATTAGACATATAATTCAAAGACCACGGTACAACCTTTTTCTTCTGTTTTTTTTTTCTTCAGCAAACAAAAAAAATAAGTCAAATGACAAGAAAAGTGGCAAGTCTTCGGATAATAAATAATAAATTACTTTATAATTTTGCAATGCAAGAGCAAACATTTTTTTTCCTTTTTTCCTCTTTATTTCCAGAGAGAAAGGGGAAGGGGGAGCGGGGGGACAGAAAGAGAGAGAGAGAGAGAAACAGTCATTTTTAACCGATAACTATACACATCTTTGGGGGGGAAAGTTCTTGGACGGACACGATTCAAACACAATCCCGAAACGCATTGTGGCAAAATAGAGGTATACCTTGTTGCAATGCTTTTATAAATTGTTTTTTTAAATAGGAATTCAAAAACCTATTTTAAAGTCGCTTTAGACTTCTTGACAGAGGATGGATCTCAACGAAACAAAAGTAAAACCCCAGCTACAGTACATGCTATCAGAGACCCAGGAAACAACCCCTCGTTAAAAGTCAACTAAAAGGGGGGGGAAGAATGGGGGCGGGGAGTAAAGAAAAGAAAAGAAACCATTGCAAACCAATGCAGCTCCACCTTCCTGCAATGAATCTTTCAGCCATGCGGGGCTAGATTGTCTTTTTCCTGGTGTTGGGTGATCTACTGGAGCTCCTTTTTGGCAAGGCAATGACCAGAATAGAAACAGCACCATTCGGATTAGGATGGATTTAGATAGAAAGTCTCTCTGTCTTGGTTTCTCTCTAAGATGTGCAGTCTTTTTTATTTTTGTTTTTTTTTGTTTTTTTTTTTTTGAGATCCGGGAATACAAATCCTCTACGTTTTGAAAAACGTCTGTTCGATCCTCCTACGATCATTGAATAGCGCGTTTACTTTTTCTTTGTGTTTGTTTAAAATGATTATTCTAGTAAGATCCCTTGATTGTCTTCACAGTGTTGCTACCATATCACCTTGTCATTTCAAACAAGACTCCGTGCTTTCTCATGGAGCGGTCTTTGCTAGGTTCATTACAGGGTTGTTAAATACTTTTGGGTTTGTTTTAGTTTCGGAGTCCCAACGTGATAACTTTTTCCCACTCTCTCCAAAGGGGGTGGGGGGGAAAAAAAACAACGACAAAAAAAAAAGAAACCGAATGAATGTTCCTCATGCCTCAATAGGACTGGCTACCATGCTGTTAGGTGTATCTGGGAGCTGAGAGGACATTGATGCTACTTCACTTCCGGTGGAATTGGAACCTGGTCCTCCTTCTGAAAAATTAACCTGCCAAAATAAAAACGGAACTATCAATGAAAAGGTAGCAAGGGGAAAGAACATAAGAAAGTCAAATCATAGAAGCATGCACGTCACACATTTAATCTAGATCCCCATCAGATAATTAGAGGTCCGTGTCCCCCCCACCCACATCGACTTGGATCTAGGAAACCAAGCAGCTGATTAAAACCAAACTGAAGGGGTGGGGGTGGTTAATGAGGCCTCTCTTTCCAGAGATCGCAGGCTCTAATTGTAATGGAATTCCCAGCAGCCTGGTGTGTTCAATTATGTAAGAGCTGCTGTGTTTTCTGACATGAAACTGCAAAGATACTTCCCCCTCCTCTCCTTTGTGCATATAACTAAATGAAACTGGGACAAGGATCTATGAGCAGAAGGTGCTTGTTTTGCGACAAGCTATCTTCCTCTATTAGTGGGCTGAGGTGGGGAGTTGGGTCTACCTTAAATGAGAATCAACTGGACAAAATGGATTACACTCCCCTTTCCTCTTCCGGGACAGATTTTTTTTAGATGGTGATGTGTATGACTGGGAAGCCCAGCCTTTCACATTCTCCTTTGCATCTTTTTAGTTGGAGGAGTCTTGGATTAGGACCCTGTTCATAGAGGGCCATGGACATATCCAGGTCCAGGTTTACAAGTCTCTCCTGTTCTAACATTTTTTAAAATTTATTTTTGGCCAAACTGCCATAAAAGGATCCTAGATTTACATCCCAATATCAAGAGCTTCATTTCTACATAGCCAGACCTCGTCTGCAATCAAAGGGTTTAAACGTCTTCTCCTCCTATAACACATAACATAGTCAAAGCAGGTCTACCTCCAAGCTTGGTGGAAGCAGAGAGAGCAGAAGCTGCTCTAGAACTGAACTAAACTGCATGGCAGCACCCAGGGGCTCTACCGCTAAAATGCAGGATATTCCCAATGGACAAAGGTTCATTCCCGCTGGAAGGTTATACTGCAGCATTAAAACAGAAGAAATGCATAATCTGAAGGAGCATAATACTCCAGTGGAAAGTCTGGAAAAACTTTCTTGTTACCAACCTATTGGTCCAAAAGTTTTATTTTGAAAATCAATCTAACGTGTCTGTCTATGGCAAAGTTTCATTATTAATTAGTATTTGAATCACTGAAAAACCATACACAACGTACCTTATTATTTTAAAGATCTGGTTTAAACACACTTAGGCCAGGAAATTGAGTTAAGGTTGAACTTCTGTCCTTAATTCACCTTGTTGGGCCTAAGTATTGCAGATGATATGGTCCCATATGAGCTGCCAAATGACGTAGGCATAAGGAAGTGAGTTAAGAACAGAATTTATTCTTAAATGTCTGTCTTTTGTTGGTTTAAGCCAGTTCCATTAACATTGTTTGGCTTTTGCATGTGAAATATGTACTAACAATTCCCTTCATTAAATATAAAAGATCATTTCAGAGGGGTAATTAGGAGTATCTTCTCTAGGCACATGCACAACAAGAAATGAGACAGTTGAGCTAAATTACATTCTTTTTTTTCCAGGAACCCTCTCAGCAGCCTAGAACACAGGATGACAGTATTAACCCGCAGTTGCATTCAATCTTTGGCCAAAATGGTGGGGGGGAGAGTACGAGGCTAATTTTAGTAGTCACAAAAGTATGTAAAAATGGGTTACAATATTGCAATGGTCCTGGTAAGATTTGACTAGGAGCACAATGATCCTGTGGGCCCTGGGTTCCGAGCCTGATCCAAAGTCCTTGCGAGTCAGTAAGACAATATGCTCCGGATCAAACCCCCAGCCACTCCGTTTTGTCCTGTTCATCCGCTTACTGAGGCCGCGGGGCTCTGAGGGGCACGGCCCGGGACACCCACGCTCGGGGCACACCCGCCTGGGAACAGACACTTACTAGTTGCTGAAAGGCAGGTTGATCTATGTCACTCTGCAACGCGAAGTCACTGAGGACTTTCCAAGGCGGCTGGTAACTCTGAACCTCCACTGGGTTTGCTTGTAAACCTCCATCGTGTCTCTCGGGACTAGCAGCTACCATGGGAGTTCCTGTCATCCCCTGGATGTTCTGCAAACAGCCGACCCAAAGATGTTAATGAGCTCGGTTAACTTTATTGCATATAAGCGCTGAGTCAATAAACTGCTTTCTATCTTATCTATACAGTCGCTTTTATTTACTTTGTTAATCTGCTGTGGATGTCTCGCTCTATTCCAGGCTAGGGCGGCCTATTTCTATGCGCCGCATTTATCACACTGGAAGTTTACTTTCTTTCTTCTTAATCCTCCTATTTTTTCTTGCCCGGTTGCCTAAAACAATATTGTTACATGCGTGCACCAAATGCCCCCGGCTGCCGATGCCCCAGAAGGAACAAGGGCTGAGGCTGTAGCTTGTATTCATGGATCCCTATAGCCAGTGATCTGCAACCTGGGTCTTTCTCCGAAGCGGCGTGTATCCTGCCGGCTCCGGCTCTTGGACACAAAATAACCCCACCAATATTGTGCAGCCAACTTCAGGTCGGCGTGTTTTTCCAGCGTGGTAAATGAAACTCCTTAAATTCCGCTTAACTAAGCAGCCGTACGAATTAAGAGTCATTTTCAGGTCAGTCAATATAGTGAGAGGGGAATAATAAACTCTACTGGAGAGGATCTAACCAACCGCATTGGTACAAAGCGGAGAGACACAGCGGGCTCCCCTGGAGGTGCCTGGAGGAGTGGGAGCCAGCCTGGTTTGCAGCCTGTGGCTCACCTGTAGGACCTGGGAGGTTATTTGTGAATATAATACAGCTAGGAGGACGAATCAAACCTTTCCATTACGCTTGCCACCCCCAGCCCTCCCTCCCTCACACCATCGTGCAATACCAATGCGAAAGGTATATCCAGTGCTAGGAAAAACGCATCAGATTTCTGGTCTTTTGCCTCGTGTGTAAACCCACTGGAGGGAAGGGAATTAATCGTTTCCCCCTCGAGGAGTCCACTGCACTTACAAAATAAATATTACACACTGCCCGGCGGCGTATTACATGCCATAAACTCCACAGGTCACAATTCATAGTGCAGGGTAGTTGCTCTAATCCTCGCTGAATCCTCAGCCCCACAAAGCCATGTGCTGCCTGAGCAGGCTCTATAGGCTGCTCTCTGTGGTCTACTTTAATTGCACTCACAATAGAACAAATGAACAATGCTTAGGGTAATCTGGAGGCAAACCAGCTCGTCCCACATCTGTACTGTAGAGAAATAAGGGAGCCCCCACGTCATCCAGAGCAGAACCAGACCCAGCACAAATAGGATCAGCACCGGGAAGGATCAAAGGGGCATTTGCCCTTCAGCGAGGCGGCTGCAACCACTTACAGTTTTGTCATTGGGCTGCTGCTGCTGGAGCTGCTTCATCATGATGCTCCTTTTTTTGTCCTTGCACCGCTTGTTTTGAAACCAGACCCTGATGACCCTGGGGCTGAGGCCAGTCATTTCCACCAGTTGCTCCTTCATGAGGGCGTCAGGTCTGGGGTTAGCAGCGTAGCAGGTCCTCAAGGTGTGAAGCTGTTTTTCATTAAGGACAGTCCGGACTCGGGTGGTCTTCTCGGGCTGCTTGTGGACGTGGGGTCGAAGAGCCGGCTGTCTGGCAGAGATAGGTTCTGCTGTAAGGGAAGGGCAAGGAAGGAACAGGATCCCCATAAGTAAGACGGGAAAAACCCAGAGACACTCAGCTGTGGGGAGGATCCTGGCTGGAAAGGCCACGAATGCATTAGGAGCTCTGACCTCGTCCCTATCTCTTCCCCTGCTCATGGACTCTGCATTTCTTAGTGCACATTTAACGCACAAAATTGGGGGGGGGGGGAGGCAGAGGAGAGACGGAGCAGCGCCTTAATAGCTAAATCTCATCCCCACATTATCTGTGACAGACAAGGAGCGGTGCTGCTCGCTCCAAAATAGGCCCGGGGAGGGGATGAAAGGAGAAAATACGTCTTTATTTTCCGGAGAAGTCACATAAGCAGATTTTTTAGCATAAAGCATAGGGAATGAATACTGCAGCACGTTGCTGTCTGCGTCTTGTAGGAGAATCTGTCGCAACCTGGGCTCACACCTTCAACGCAATTAGGTGTACCAGCTCTCAGCGGGTTTTATGCCACCGCTTACAAAAATACAAGTAGTGGGGGAGGGGGAAAAAAAGAGAAAAAATAATAAATGGGTTTCATTGTGAACATTGCAGGGGGAAAAATATGTCTGACCTCTTGAGGATCCAAGGGAAAGGGCTGATTGTTAAGGCCGAAGGTTCAATGTGAATTTATGTCACATTTGTTCTCCCTTAAAATCCCAAAGTATTGCAAAGCTATAAAAAGGCAGGAAGCAAAGCATCTGATTCTTTACATGGAAACCGTCAAGAAATACGCCTAAATGGACCATGTCATATCTAAAGCTGGAAACGCAGCCTTTTGCTATGAACTACGTATCTGCTCTTCTTCGGAAATGAAATATATTAGCCCTACCCAATTAGTTTTGGTAATTTGACCAAAACTAAGGAAAAATTAAAGCACATTTTTCCCTCAAAATCTTAGCCTTAAATATGAAGGAAACCCTCAGTTTGGGACGACACAAATCGGATCGTTAATGTCTCTGCCTGGCACTACAAAACAGCAAAGCCATTATTCGAGGCATACAGAGTAAGAGCCCTAAAGACTGGGTCATTTTGGATCCACACACATTTTGGATCCTTCCACAAACAGGCTTGAAAAAGGCTGCAAAATTAGCCCCCCATACTGCAATGATCAACTTTCTGCTTCTTTTCTATTTATAAATCGGTTCAGGAGGGGGACATGTTCCCGTGTAAACATGGCAGGGTTTTGTAAATAGCCTTCAGATCTACACTCATCCGAACAGCAACTCTCCATGCCAACCTTGTTTTATTTAGCCTTGTTTGTCTGAGAGAGATGTGCCCCTTCCTTGAAGCTGGGCCTCTATAAAAATCGGGGGCCGGGTCCAAAAACCGGGAAGGGAACTTCATAGGCTGGGGGAGTGTGAATGCCCGGCCGAGCTGGGGATGAAATTCTGATCAAACCGCATAAAATGTTTCAAGGAAGCAAGAATCGCTTTAAAAGGCAATTACTGAAGATTAGCTTGTTGACAGTTTTAAATTACAACCTAAGTGCTCGCCTGTAGTTAAGTCCATCTCTTCTCCGAACCTGCTTTCACCAATGTTAAAAACAGCCTGTTCCACGTGTTTTAAGAGAATTGGCCGAACAAAACAAAACAACAGCAACAAAAAAGATGTGTGACTTCGGGTAGACCTGCTGTAAACATCTACCTCGACTGCCAAATGTCTCAGTTTCAAAGCAGGAAAAGGTATGCCATGTGGAGCAGTGGTCTCTGCAGACAAAGATCCACCCAACACCTAAAGGGAAACCACTCGCTTCAAGGTTTCAATACAGATCTCTCTAGGTGTGTATCTGTATGTACACACACAGAGAGAGTATAAACCTACGCATGTACATACAAACGCACACACCTATTAGTCCCAGAGATTTATGAGCCTATGGATAGCAACAAATGCGTGTGTGTAGAGACATGTGCACACATATCCCTGTGCGTGGGTATAGGTCTATACCCTGTCTATAGGTGTACTCTAGTGCTCTGCCTGTGCAACGGATAATACAGAGCGACTGCACGTGTGTGGTTATAGAAACCCTTGGGAAGCTAACCTAATTCCTGCAGAGAAACGCGTGGCCCTGCCTGCATGCACAGTCCAGCTCGGCGCGTGTGCCCAGCCGTATGCCCTATATTTGCCATACATGGCCATTGTGTGCCTCGGCAGACCGGTGGCAGGCGTGTGGCTGTAACTAGGTCTGCATCTAATCTCTGTTTATATGCGACCCACACGCCGCTCGGGCTGTGCCCGGCTACCCGCAGCGCACGGGCCAGCCCCGCCCCGCCCCGCCGGCCTGAGCGAGGGCCCGTGCCTCTGCCCTGGTCCCGGCGCCGGGGAGGG
>NW_017728909.1:32732967-32889154 GCF_001723895.1 Crocodylus porosus | reverse complement strand
GGGGAGGGGGCAGTACCTGCCATCTGCAGCGGCCTGGCGGGATGCAGGGGGCTGAGCGGGTCCCCCGCGCCCAGGCTGGCCCTCTCCACCACGTCGTGGTCCGCCCGGCAGAAGAGGCCGTCCTCCCGCAGCGCGAATTCATCCCCGGGGATGAGCTGGCGGCTGCAGGCCACGCAGCGGAAACACTCGATGTGGTACACCTTGGAGCGGGCCCGCATCACGAAGTCGTTCTTGCTGAAGCCGATGCTGCACTTGGCGCACTTGATGCCGTATAACCTGAGCGGGGCCCGGCCCGGGGGGAAGGGGAAGGGGAAGGGAGGAAGGGGGGAAAGAAGCAAGAGGTTTCACTGGAGTCACTGCAGCCCCGCTCCGCACCGCCGCCCGGCAGCGCAGGGGCCCGGCCCGCGCGGCCTCGCTCCGCGCCGCATCGCCCCGCGCCGAGAGGCAGGCAAGGGGCCGGAGAGGGCCCGGGCGGCGCAGCCCAGGGCCACCCTGCCCTCCCCGGGGGCTTGCTCGCACGGAGGTTTGCCCCTTTCTTCCCCCACTACAGCTAACTTCCCCACCCCCAGGCCTTGAAGGCTCCCCTCCGGCTCCAGGCTTCGTTTTGCACCCCCACCCTTTTCCGCCCTGAAACAGGCTGGGGCACTCACCCCGCCGCCCCGCGCCGTGCAACCTTGCGGCCCTTCTCCTACCCCAACACCGCCACCGTGACCCGAGCGCCGCAGCCTCCTCCACACGGGAGAGGAAAACTTCCTTCCACGCAGCAAATCAGCCGCGTCTCTGTTTCTCCCCTCCTTCCCCAGCTGCTGCAGTACAGCCGGAGTCCTCTTCCAGCTAGCAGAGGGGGTGGGCGGGGGTGCAGATTTGCCCTTCTTCCCATCTCAGTGGAAGAAAAGTAGGTCCCTTTCAGTGGAAGCTCGGAGGCTCCTTGCTAACTTCTTTGATTAAAAGGGTCAAGCGAGCCTAATTCTCAAAATATATGCCAGCCCCTACGGGGACTTGTACACACTCATAAATAACGTGCTAATATACAGAAAGAAGCGAATGCACGCACCAGGTCCCTTCCCCCCATTATAAACAGACTGCTGATGGGTCCTTGTGTGTGTGTCCACATGCATGCTTACGCCCTCTTGGTGCATGTGTGCCACACACCAGTCTGTAGTCGGCTGTGAATTGCTACCAACTTCTGAAATACACGCTGAGGTGTGTGGGGAACAGCAACCCAACAACAAAACGGCCGTCGCCACATGCATGGGGAACAGTTTTGGGGTCTTTTTTTGGATCGTTTTCCCTGGGCCCAGAGTCGAACTCAAGGCTGCTTGTCACATGCTGTTATTTTAGCGATTTCAGTTTGGACTATTGAGCGATACCTGCCACAGGAGCGGGTTTGGCGGAAACTTGCTCTTTTTAAATTGCACATGTTGTTTGGCCCATCTCTTCCGCTGAGTGAAATTCCCGCAGGAGCTGAAGGCTCAGATAAGTCCCCGGTGTTTGCCTTCCCTTTATTTCAAACCGGCAGAGCCAGAACAGACCCCAAGCTAGCTTTAAAGTCAAGCGGGGAAAGGAAGGCGATTTGTTTTCATCACTGCAAAATTGGAGGGGAATTTGCACCGCCTGCTCGGCGGAACCCGCTGGGCTGGGAAGGGACGTGGTGGGAGAAAGAGACCCGAGCGTGTTTCTTTCCAACCCGGAAAAAAATGACACTAGAAAGACATCGTCCATGGATATTTAGCCCTGAAATTTCCCGCGGACACCCCCTGGCTAGACCTCAGCGGGGATACACAACAGCGCTGCCATACACCGACCTAAGCAGATGACACCAAAGGCTAGAAGCGGATCAAGTGTCTAAATCATCAGCCCCCTCCCAGTTTCTGCAGTGTTTTCGCTCCGGTGTCGGGATTGGCAAGGTTCACATTTTATCAGTTACCAGATTTTAATGCGAGGAAGGAAGCAGTTCCATTATCTAAATATACCCAATTGTTCGCGAACAGATGATGGGCAATTTGATCTGCTCTGTCTAATTCATCAGCACAGATAAGATAAGAAAGAAAAGGCAGTCACATATCTCCAAGGGGTTAATATTTAAAAAGATTAAATGTCAGTTATTTTAGCAAAGAAACGTTTTAGTCTACTGTTTAACCTCTCAAATAAAGGGATCCCGCTTTCAGAACTGAACAGAACCTCGCCTTATTTTAAAAATAAAATACAGTACAATAAAATAAAACCCTTGGCCTGGCATAAATCGGTTTATTTTATTTTTTTTAGTGCATACATGTTTGAAGTGTCTTCAATTCCTCGTGTCCCTTTCCTTGCTGGAGACTTCTGCAAACCCTCACTGAGCTGCATTTCTTAGGTAAATGTTTAAAAGCGATCTGTGCTGCTCCTAGACTATTTAAGACATCTACTTTTTTTGTTTTTTCTGTCACTAGAAGCTCCCCTGCTTTGTTAGGGTCACAACACTCAACGCAGCAAGCTATGTCTTGATGCAGGAGAATTGCACACGAGGTCCTCGCTATGGGCAAATGCGATTTTTTTCTTGAAATAACAGTCATAAAAATAATGGCTGGAAGAAACTCGACTGCAACTTTTTCCTCCCCTCCCTTGCACCTTGGGGGAAAATAACTTAAAGCAACTGGCCCTCTGCTCTTTCGATCGTCAAATCGAAGCGAATAATTAAACAACGTAAATGGCGTACCTGATATAATCTCTTTTACAGTAGGTTTTGCCATCCCTAACAAAGCACGTACAGGTCTCGTCCAAATACTGATTACACTCTGCACACTTCAAACACGCCGCATGCCATTCCAAATCCGGAGAAACCCTCAGAATATACTGATCGTGAATTTGATTGCCGCAACCAACACATAGGGAAATCAGACGTTTTTCTGAAATGAAAATAAATACATGATTGACGAAGCGTTTACTCTCCTACAGAGATAAACACACTTTTAGTGCCGTTCCCTTCTACGGCGTTGCTCGGGAGCGTGTGTGTGTGTGTGTGTCTGTGTGTATCGAGTCTTGCATTTTGGGATGGTAATTGAAGTGTGCCATCACACTGTGCCTCACTTAGGAAGGAGGCGGAACGGGTGTTCAGATCCATAGCGGAGTAGTTTTTTTTTCAAGGTGGCTTATTTTTATCTTTCTTTTTTCTTTTCTGTTTTTCCCCTCCTTTTTTGCAAGCCTCGTACTAAACTTCGAGCTGCCGAGCTGGGCTTTTTTTTTCTTCCTGTTGTTGGTTTTATTATGATTATTTCCCTCTTAACTGGGGCCAGTGCTGCAGCTCTTTGCATCTCTGCATGTCTACCGTTTGCTTCGCCAAGGAAGGGCTGGATTGGAAAGGCTGCGAGCTGAAGGCGTGCATGGCTCTGCCTCCCTTTAAACCCTCTGCCGCGGGACTCGAGAACAGGCATCGTTACACGGGCACTTGCTGTCTTGTGCAAGCCTGATGCTTGTTCGCCTGCGGAGACTTAGGTGCTGGATATTCAAGACAGGCTAAACACCGAGCCAAGCTAAGCCTCCCCTGGCTGGAGACGCTGCTCAAAAAAAAAAAAAAAAAAAAAAAAAGAGATCAACCTGCCTCCTCCCCGAAGTTTATGCAGAAAGCAGGGCACGAGGCTATGGAAAGACACAGCTACGAGGTTCAAACACAGCAAAGCATGCAGGCACGGCAACAAAGGCACTTCTCTAGCGATCGCCTGAAGTTGAGATGATCAGCTCCCTGCCTGACACCATGACAATAGACAGCACAATGTATTCCAACAACGCTTTAAAAATTCCGCCTTACTTTTTGGTGGGTCTCCCATGTCTCCCATATCTGTAAGAGGGTGTAATGTCCACAGTGAAATGGTGTACGCTTGCGTGTTAAGACCCCAAAGGAGACTGGCAAAGCTGTCGCTAAAATCAAATTAAAAAAAAAAAAGACAAGGAGGAAAAGAAAAAAAAAACCACAACTCTCTAGCAAAAGAGGCTGCGAGCCCGGGGGCGCGGCGCCGGCGCGGGGCAGTCCGTGGCGCGGCGGAGCAGTGCCGGTGCCCGCGTGGGGCGAGTGCAGGAGCCGCCGCAGCCCGGACTCCGCGCGGAGCGGGCACCCGCTCTTCCTTATCTCTTACTCAAACTTCTCTGCTCCAACTCAGCTCGATCTCCATTGGTCTGACGCACGGCGCGGGGACGTCAAGCCTGCGGGGCGCTGATTGGCCGGCCGCAGCACCGAGCAGCTGTTCTGATTATCATATTTCAGGCTGCCGAGCCCCGCAAGCCCTGCCGCGCGCTCGCGGATGCAGAGGGAACTTTTTTCTTTTTCTTTTTACTCCTCATTTGTATTTCCCTTTCTCCTTGGGGCTTGGCGCCCCTCTTCATTGCACCTTACATTCGCTTCGTGTCTTCCTGGCGCTTGCCGTACCCCTCCCCCACCCTTGGGGGCGGGAGGCGGGGTGCCTATTTCCAATGCCATGTTTCTAATGCCATCTTTGAGGGGGGATTTTTAAATCCAGCTATTTCCCTTCCTGGCAGCTACCTTTTCTACCTTAAACTGTCCCAGCTTGATTAGACAGACCTAACTCTGTTCCGAGGACTGAAAAGAAAGGCTAACTATTCAGCTACAGAAACAAGCTTTAATTGCCTCTGCCCACCCACCCCTTAAAACCGCGAATAAAAAACCTTCCCGGATTAATCGCAAGTTCCAAGAAGATGCAGATATGTACCTGACGTGGTCTTTCAGCCCCCTTCCTTTCTACTACTACTGTCTTTTCAAATCCCCCTTTTAGGTGGTCTCTGCTTAAAAATTTAGAAATTCAGCCCATGCTTGTAGACCTGTTCACGGGTTGAACCAGAATGCATGTTCACAAGCAGCAGAGCCGAGAACGCCTGTCTTTCTCTATAGTACATTTTAAAACTGATGATTAAAAAAAAGTAAGTCTCTCCTGTGTTTGGATTCACAAGTAAGTTGTGGAGGTGACATGGCAGGTCTAAATCTGAGAAATATGGGGAGTTCTTTTAATTTATTCCAGGGAACTAGGATCTCAGCAATACTTTTCAGAAGGTCCCCCATGGCGTTGGTTGTGCACGTCTGTAGACAGGTACACCCAGACCTCCACTCATTGCCTTTCTTAGGCAACTGAAGTGACTTAAGGAGCTGTTAGCTTAATACTCTGACTGCCGGTTGTTTAAAAGCTTTCAAACCCAGTCAGACACAATTCTGTTTCATATTGTAAGATGCCTGCTACTTCGTGTATTTCCAGAGTCCAGGCTTTGATTCCCGGCTCGTCTGTTCTGCATGAGAATCCGTCTCCTCCTCAAACCGTTATAACGCTGGGGTCCCACAAGAAGCAGTCTGGCATGCCATGTTTCCCTCTAATCCGTGTTTCTGTCCTCTTTTATATGAGCTCATCTCACCATAAACACCCGAGTGCCTTCTAAAAAAAGGATTTTCAAATAGTATTTATCAGGAAAATATTTTCAAAGTCCTGCTTATGACAGAAAACCGACAAGACAAAGGCTCGAGTAAGAGAGAAAGGGGTAATTGGAAAACGTGTGTCTGTCCGTGCACACGTGGAAATTGCCTTACTCTGAAATAGCCCCCAGACTTATTAAACCTAAATGTGATGAGGATGTTCCTACCAAACACGAGATCTCTTCCGAATCCTTAGTCTGAAAGTGGTCGGAGGGAAATGCATATTTTGAATAAAAAGAGGAACATTCCTGTGAAGACAACTTCCCCGACTGCCGCGAAATTGTCTCAGGATCATGTCAGAAGGCAAAGGTGGTGTTGCCAACACACACGCCTCAGGGATTCAGCATGCAAAGACACGGGAGCTGCAACTAACAGGCGTTCATTGTACTTCTTGAAACTCGCGAGATTTTTCTTCTTTCTCTCACTTTGCTCTGTTTTAGCTCTGTAAACCAATAAGCAATTACCAATAATTATCGCTGATGAGGGCAATTCCGAAAGACAAGCTGGCATGTGGCAGGGGTAAACCTTTAGTAATGGGCAATTTCACTACAATAGACTGAAACAATGTTATCTCCTGTTGTCAACCCACGCACGTCCTGTAAACACAGATTCCCAGTCTTGAAACCTGGCAGGAGACATTCCATAACTGACTGGTAGAGATGCATGTCCGCCCCACGGGCAGTCCCGGATAGGGAAAGCCAGCCCCAGCCTCAGTGGCTGGAAGAGTTTGCTCTCTGGGAAACAGATTCTCAAGCCACTGCACGCCTACTGAACGTAAAAGAAGTGTAAAATCGTAATAAAAATGTTAACACCTTGATCTGATAAGCTTTATGCTCAATCCTTCCCCTCCTCCCCCCATCAAGGATTGATTCTCCTGTTCACAGTCATCTCTAGCTCTGTGCTTCTCGCATTTCCACGCCGAGGTATGTAAAGCAAAACAAAAATAAAGCTTTAAAATGTGGTAGTAGAATAAATCAAGCAGCGATTAACAGTTTCGAGTTTAGGTAATATTTTTTAATACTCGGTCGCAGCAACGACCTCTTGTGGTTGAAAGGAGGAATTCAGCCCCCAAATGTCACAACCACAGGCACATTTTTTGACCTTTGTTGTATTTCTCCATAGGGTCAAAATCACCGCTTTGGAGAGGGGTGCATTCATGAACTTCCCGCGTGCTAAAAACCTAGGAAAGGCTAGAAATATGTGTCACTTGAAAATTTCTCCTGATCTTTATTGCATACATACAACACTGTTGCGGATGTATAAGCGCTTTGGTTAAGGCGGGTATTTTCGGGTCGAGTCCCAAGATTTCTTCCCCCACGGATGGCCACATCCTTGCTAGTTCTGACCGAACTGGACTAAGACCGCACTCGGCAGCCCAGCTCTGAAAGGCAACTCGTGCTTTCCAATGCAACACCATTGTTTAAAAATAAAGTCGATCTGGTTTTAATTGTTACACTCTCAACCCCCCACTTTTTCATACTTCTGGCAGAGGTGATTGCATTTTAAGCTCGATCTTTGTAAACGATGTGCAATAAGCGAGAAACCTGTCTCCGCCCAGACAAACCAGGATTGGGAAGGAAAGGAGGTCTTTGATCAACCCTCTTGTTTCCCCCTCCTGTGCTACTGATTTGCTTGCCGTGTATTCGATTCGCGTTGCCATGAAGGCGCAGCTCTATATTTAGCCAGCATCAGAATCGGGTTTAAGGGAGTGGAATAATGAGCTGGAACTGCCAGTTTCAATGAGTAAGATATTTAGAGCAAAAGCCTGCCGGAGGATTTCTCTTTTACGATATCAATATACACGTGATTGGGAAGGCATAAAACGGGATTTGTACGTATTTTGGACCCTTCCGAAAATATATGTTAATTCTATTTATTTTTCCTTGTGTCTCTTTTCCCCCCCTCTTTCCCGATTTATTTCCTTGGGGTGGGCGGTGCGGGGGGCAGGCTTCTAACAAGTCTTTGGCTAGACCAGCAGGCACTAGTTCTCCCCACGGTCAGGGGCTCCGATGGGCTTATATGCATTTAAAAGAAGCCGCGATTAACTCTTTCCGTTCCCTAAAGACTAGCTGTCTCTGTCGACCTGGGCTGGCTCAGCGGCGAAAAGGGGAACCCAGTCATTTTAGGCAGTCTCGCTGGAGGAAGGACGGGGAGGGGGGCATCCCCGGGTTGAGCTTTCTCTGTCCCATGAAGGGAGAAGGTAGTCATTGTGCTTTCAATAAAGAGCTGCCGTGCTCTGCTTCGGACTTGAACTCTGAGCGTGAACTTGCATTTGCGGCCGCCGCGTTGTTCTTCTCGGGTTTTTTGTTATAGTGTAAAACGGTAGAGAACCGGCTCGGGGGCTGCGAGGCTGGGGGGGCGGGGAGGGGCGGGGAGGGTGGGGGGGGGGCGCGGGAGGCGGGGGGGGGCGGGGAGGGGCGGGGAGGGTGGGGGGGGGGCGCGGGAGGCGGGGGGGGGCGGGGAGGGGCGGGGGGCTGCCGGCTCTAATTTGTACCTGAACACGGACGTGGTCTTGTATTCATACATTAGTGCCACGAGTGTCCACGGAGGCAACTTTTGGCTCTTCAGCAGAGATTAGGTTGAGGGCAGGCGGCATTTTTACTCCGCGACGAGCTCCCGGTGAGAGAGACTCGCGGGCTCACGCCGGCGCACGGAAGGTTCAGTGAGGGGCCAAGGTTAGTTTCAAACTTCTTCTTTTACCGCTTTGGGCCATTCAAAAAAAAGGGGGAGGGGGGAGGAGCGGCTTTCCAAGGGAGCGGGCTGAGCCTGCCTCGCGGCCGGAGACCTCGGCCGGGAGACGTGCCAGGGAGGGGCCGGTGCGGACACCGCCGGGCTGCACTGCCCGGGGCAGAGCCGCGAGCTGCCCGCGGAAACGTGGCGCACCAGCACTCCGTCCAGCCAAACCCGGGCGAGGGCTGGGGGACGGACCCCGAGCAAACCCCGAAGTGCTGATGGCTTTCTGGAAGCTGGGAGCCTCGGCGAGTT
This sequence comes from Crocodylus porosus, assembly GCF_001723895.1. Lineage (NCBI taxonomy): Eukaryota > Metazoa > Chordata > Crocodylia > Crocodylidae > Crocodylus > Crocodylus porosus. The sequence goes on along the minus strand of NW_017728909.1, from coordinate 32,880,720 downwards.
CATCATGCACTCGGGTTCATTACACCGTGCGCCCATTGGAAAAGTAGCCTCCTTTTCCCTGCTCGAGCCGGATGCAACGTCCCGCTGAGCAGGGCGAGCAGAGCCGGCCCCGGGCAGCACCGGCACAGAATGGGGCGGGGGGAGAAGCAGGGGGAGCAACGAGGAGTCGCCCCCAGAGCGGCGGCGGCGCGGGCGCTCCTGCTTTGCAGCCCGCCCGTGCAATACAATGAAGTGTTACCGGCCTCAGCGCCCGCGAGAGGCTCGCGGAGCCGGGGCAGACTCCAGGGGCCAAACGGGCCACGGCTGCTCATTGCTTTAAACTTTCCCCTTTGCCCCCTTCGCCGTGCCAGGACGGGGACCCGGGGCAGAAGCACCTCGGGGCGCGGCTGGAGAGGACGCAGGGGTGGCGATGGGCGCGCCGCTGTGTCCGATGTGCAGACCTGGCCGCGGCGGGACTCCCGTCGGGGCCCGCGGGGCTGCGGACCACGGGATCGGGCCCCTGAAATACACCGGGAAGGGGAGAGTTAGGAGGTGGGTCCCCGGCACGAGGAGACGCAGCGACTCAAGCCAATGGCCTCCTTGCCCAATTATAAATACTCTGAAGCCCCCCTTCGGCTTGTTAAACCGCTGGGCCGAGGGAAGGGATCCAACCGGGACAACTTTGTCTCGTCCAGCGTTTTCTCCAGGGTGGGGGGGGGGACACCAGCCCCGGGGTGTAAACATGTCCAGCTCGATTTAAAACACGCTTCATCACTGCAGCCCCCTGCATAAGGCAGCTAAGTGCTGTTTACAGAGCGGTCACTTCTTCAAGCGCAGCCGCCGCAGCAGCATCCCCGCCGGGCGCACCCCTGCGCTTGCCAGGGGCTTCGGGGCCGGGGCTGCAGGCTCCAGCCTGGCCCGCGGGAGATCAGCCTTAGTTTTGCCGCCAAGGCCCCGAGTCCGGCACGCGCCCCGGGACCGAAACGCACTTCACAGCAGCCGTCAGAGCGGGGAAGATGGGGGGAAACAAACACCCCGCCTTGGCTTTTAAAGCAAAATGTCCCCTTTCAAAGGGCTAATTTGTGTCCTTGTGCTGTCCCCAGAAACAAGGAGGCATCAGAGTCCTGTCGCTTTAAAAGCATGTTGCAATTGTTACCGCACAGAGCATTTGGGGGCTGTTGGGGTGGGGGAGCAAAAATCCCTGCCGGGAAGCGTGGGGGAAACGGGGTGTCCTCGGAATAGCCTAGATGTGCCCGCTGGGACTCATTCTTTCTAGACTATGAAGCACAGGGCTTTGAAAGCTAAACGTATTACCTTGTTAGCCCCCAGCGCAATCTTTTTTTTTATTAGAGATGCGAGAGAGTTTCAGACTGGGCTAAAATGGAGGGTCTGTTTTCCAAGCGTCTTGAAATCCCCCGTCCCTGCCGTCCTCAGTCAGCAAAAGATGCCTCTGCTCGCCGGCTCCGGGCGCCGGAGTGCGTCGGGGCTTCCCAAATCTCGGGGACACTGTCCTGTCAGACGGCCGCACTTTCGGATTTGCTCTAGCCCGGATCATGCCCCCAGTCCTCCGAGCTACTGGCCTGGCTACAACGTGGATTTCTAGCTAGGAAAAATGTTAACAACGGTAATGAGTTTTAACGTTAAAAAACGATTAAAAACCCGACAGTAAATAGGTCGAGGAATAGATTTATGCCTGAAACAAGAGGAAAAAACAACAGTTTGGTGATTGGTTATGGGATGTTTGACTGACAGGTGTTGATCTTTAATATTGCTTTAAACCTGACACAGGGTACCTCAGTAGGCTGCGCTCAGTAAAGGGGGCTTTTTATTGCATCCCAAACTAAATTAATATTAGCACTTCTAACCTAAAACATACCTACTCTCGATTTATATTTTTATAGCTAGATAACGCATACATTTATCCCCATTCCTGTTAGACAAAACAAAAAGAATTAGACGCGTTCATGCCATAAATATATATAAGTGCTGCCCCTTTTAAACCGGCTACTGAGAAGGTAGAACCACGCATCTGGCAATACCGGTGCCCGGAGAGGTGTTAGAGCAGGTCTGAACCTGAAACAGCTAGAGGTTGTTTATCCTCAGTATACATAAATAGTGTACACTGAAGGGGGGGGGGATTTTATGCACATCCAGCATAAAACGAAGTGTTTTTATTCTCGCCCTAAAACAAAAATAAAGGGGTTTTATACTCGCCCTAAAAACGAAGTTTCCTTGAGGGGGGGTGGGCGGGCATAATAACGGGACCAGCCACATTTCTAAACTGTACACAGGGAAATGCCAAGTTGTTATGGGCAGCTTTCTGTTGAGTTCGCCTAAAAATCCCGACGCAAGGCAATGGGAGCAGCTTGTTATGTATAAGAATGAGCAAGAGACAGTGGCCCTTCGTGTCATCCCCCTAATACGTGCAGATGAAGACACGTATAGCTTTCTGCACTGCCCAGTGTTTTGTGGCCTCTGTTTTGAAGAGGGACAAATAAAAGCCATCAATAAATCATAAATCATACACTGAAAATGAACACACACGACATACTCATGGTTTCACCTCCTCCCCCACCACATATGCCGTCCATTACTTAAGAAGATGAAAGGTGAATCGTACCACCATATTGTGTTATATATGTACGTGCATAGATAGCAAGAGAATAAGAGTATTAATGCAATATATACAGCCAGTACATGTGTTAAACATTTATACCATTCATCTGGAGCATATAATCATTATTATAGCTACTTGTGGCTTTCTCTGTACTACTCTGAATTCCCTATCTAGCCTCAGTTTATGGATATAACTGCACCGTGGATAAGTGTAGCAGGACCTCAAGCTGTCCATCATCGTTTATTCTCTTTCTTTGTATATTTGCACACACCTAGTTATTTGTACCTTCTCAAGCCCTGTTGCAAACTTGTCCTGTTTCCTCCTATAAACACTTACTGTTAGGGTGAATACTAGTCTCAGGAAACTTTGTGTATCCTATATTTTACATATGTAATCAATCACAAGCTTATATTGTTTTTGTATATCAGGAATGTTTATGTCCCTGTTCTATTTATGTGCCTACAGCATACCTGAACTTCAGGTTTGGAGCTACATGAGGTCTTTAGGAACTATCTTTTGGAACCAATCGGTATATTCATCAGTATGAATTATTAGCACTGTAACATCCTGCTCATTGGCTTCCAGAAAAGTACAAAAAAAAGACTTGTTTTGTGGGTCTGGTCAGTTAAATGTACTTTAGCATTGTGATGGCAAAGTAAATATACCGAAAATGGTACTTGTTGATGTTTCCAATGGCCTGTGTCTTCTAATTAGTTCTAGACAATGAAGCAAAGAGGCTGCTAATGTGGCCAAGATGTGTCATTCTCATGGTAGCTGGGATTGCCTGACTGAATGGAGGCCCTCAAAGAAGGATAGGCATGACCCGAGGGCCACTTTCAGGTGTATTTTGGGGTGAGAAGAAGCTTGTTTGATTGGAAAAAGAACAAGGTACAGAAAATGAGAGCTTAAGAAGGGGGAATGAAGGAAGAATAAAAAATTAAACTAAGTGATGCTAACAAAAGAGAAAGGGAGGAAGTGAAATAAGTAGAATCAGGAAGCGGATGAGGTGAAGTAAATGCTTTTTAAAAATGACCCCAGTTCTACAGAGAACTGAGAATACAAGAAAGAAAGGGAGAAACAGATGGTGAGGGGTGAAATAAAGGAATGAAGATGACAGACAGAGGAATGAAGAAGGGGAAGACAGGAACAGATCAAGAAACCGAAGAGAGAAAGCCAGCATCTGGGAGACAGTGTTTGTGTTTAGGTTTGGCATTGAGGCTGTAACAAATCCTTATTTTATCTGTTTTTTTGGTTGTTTTTTTTTTCTGGCACTAAACTGTGCAAGTTTCTCCATCTCCTTCCTTTAAAAAGTATTTTTTCTGTTTGAGTTTTTTTCTACAGTCTTAACACTAGAATGTAAGCATAAACACTTATTTGCTAGGCTTGGATTTGCACAGCATTTTTTCCCTAAACAAGGGCATGTTTTCTTTTTTAAATAAAATGTTGTTGTTTCAGAAAAAAACCGCCCTCTGTAGGTCAAAAAGTAGTCCCATTTACACATATGTAGAATCTAACAGCCCTATAAAAGCTTGATGTGAGTCAGCACTGCCCCGTAAAAGGTCAACGATAGCCAGAATCAAACTACTTTTAAAAGGCTTCTACTAAGGAGAAGAAATATGAGACAGACAGGAACAGTACAGAAAGGGATACGTATTAATCAGAGCAAAAGACAGAAGGGAAAGAACAGAAAATTCTGCCAAGTCTTAATACTTCTCTAGTAATATGCTCAACAATGCACATATACCCCACACACAGACTGATTGGCTAAGGTCAGGTTGATCTTAGCTATGCAAAAGGAAGCAGCTGTCAACTGTGGCACATGGCAGATGGGGAACTCTTATCAGATTTTTTTAAAACCTAAAATTACTTTTTTTTTTATTTAGAAATTGATTTGCTGTGTGACATTAGAAACCCTAATACCGGCTCCACATGTTGCTCTCTGCTGTCTCCCACCCACGTGTGGCAAGTTAAAGAGTTTTTTATTTGTTACTATATTTTGTTATAATTGGATTTTCAAAGGCAATTGAGGATGCTTATTTATTTGAAGCATCCTGTATATTTATTTAGGCTGCAACACAAATACTGCTCTGCAGTCATTGAATTCATTGGGTTCCATAACATTCACTTACGTGGTAAGGTGAAAGAATCTCTTTACTGCAGTAATTATTGGGTGAAATGCTATGGCAGGAAATTGGAATAGATTAACATAATAGTGCTTCCTGGCCTTACAATCCATGAGATAAATCTTCAGTTGGTCCTAGTGTAGCTTTCCTGGGGACAACTGAACTCTGCATCAACAGTAACTGGCCCTATGAATCCAAGGTTCTAGCAAAAAGATTATTCTCACAAATGTCAGACGAAAAGTAATGTGTCTTGGTTACAAGGTACGCTATGGTGAAAATGTTCACATGGAACAATTGTTAAAGAAAGATTTTTAAACTTTGTTATTTGCTTTGTAACAATGCTGTAATTATAGGCTTTAATGGATAATACTTGCATTCATGTGTTGCCTTTCAATAGAGTATCTTTAAGACTAGGTTCAGACATTCAAAAGACCTGCGGCAGAATCAATCCAAGTTGTGGGGTTTCCTGTAAGCGGCGTAGTTTAGATGAGTAGTGAACAGAACACAAACTCTCCCTTTGGTGGCAGGGAACCAGGAGAGGGGGAAAACAAATCTGAGGCCACTCTGCCATTTTTTCACCAGTCTGTGTGCTGAACTTCTGTTCTGTTACGGGTATAACCCAGTTTTCAATCACTTATACCAGTAAAAGTGTAATGTCTGTACCTGACCAAAATGCTTTACGTAGCTATTAAATGTTATGAGTCCAATTTTTACCAGTACTCAGAACTGGGCTCTTATGTGTCATGGCTACAGGCCTGGGCTAGAATTGATGAGGCCTGAAGCACCTTTGTGTCTGGTAGGCAGTTATTATGTTGAGGTGGGAACACTCAAATATTCTCTAAGCTTTGGGCTCAGTTCTACTGGTGATTTAAAATGGACCAAAGTTATGTAGGGCCCAGTGTCACAAAGTTAATGACAGATGTTACAGATTTAGGCACTAACCAGCACTAACTTTTCAATTTTTTAAATCTGGGTGGGGAGGGGATATGTTCATTACAAATTCAGGTTTATATAGCAACTGCTACAATGTTATGCTTTGGCATTAACTTTAATAATTGAGCAGTAATTACAGCAGAACATAATTTTGCTTTTATTCGGCAACAACCCTAAATCTAAGCTTCACAGCTGTGCATGTTAATTAGCAAGTGGGTAAAAAATGTCTTGACTATCCATTTCTTCCCATTTCTTGTCCATATTTGTAAATAACCTTAGGGTCTTAGATTGTTATGCAACTACACACTTACATACTTAGACCCACTTTCTACAAAGTGCTTAAGCATGTGCTTGCTTTTAAGCACACAAGTTGTTCTGTTGAAATCAATGGGAATACTATGAGCTTAAAGGGATGTGCTTTATAGCTTTTTCAGACAAATCCTCCATTATCTTTGCTTGATTTATAAGAATTCTCACATTGTGTTGTGATTACAAAGTACTACTTTTAGCAACTTTGGGTGAAATGCTGCTTTTTGCTTTTGGAAGCCCTGCTAAGAGATGAAAGAGGAAGAAGAGCAGAGCAGAACCAGCTGTGTACTAGTGAGCAGGGAAATCCATCCGGCTGGATTTTTTTTTTTATTTGTTTGTTTTGAAAAGCAGTAGCATGAACCTCTAGCAAGTAGGCACTGTATGGCATCTGTTCAGTTTAGCTCCTACCCTGCTCACAAGGGCATGGAGCTCCTCCTTGTCACAGAAATCAAGATTTGGCCTTAAGTTTTTAGCATCCATTAGTTTTTACTGATAAACAGAATCAGTGCATCTCTGTAACAGCAAGCAGTTTCTGGAACTCCTCTGGCAGGAACTCCTATTGATTGTTTTTATCTCAACACTGAGCTGCCTCTACCATCCAGAAGAAAACATATTAGAACTAAGCAGCATCTAACCACAAATGAAGGCAAAACGGCCCAGTTATACAGATGATCTGATTATCCTTACTTATAATGACTTTACTTCAGCAGAACTCAATTGATTTCTTTGGAGCTACTTCCAATCTACACTGGAGTATGCAAGAGGAGAATCAGGTTCAACATGTCTAAAAATGAGACAATAAGGATGAATTCCAGCAAGGCTGTCTGAAAGCCATTGATTTGATTGACAGAAGTCTGCGTGAACAACTGCTTTTTTGCATGGATGCAGTTGGCTTATTCTGGTTTGAAGCACTACTGTTCTCCTGTGAACCCCTAGTCTCAAAGAGAAACTAAGCTGGAACTGAAAAGTTGTTCCTGGTTCCAGTGGCAAAACTGCAAAACAGCTGAATTTTGCTTGGTGGCCATCGCAAGTCAGTCAGAAATCAAGTAAGGTTCTCTTGCACCTTCAGCCTCATTTGTAAATCTGGCTCAAATTCAGGTTCTGTCAAACTTCACTCCTATGAGTTATTTGCATTCAAAGAGATTACAGAAGAGATAATTGCATGGTTGGATGCGTATTATCAATACGCATCAATAAGGTATTGTTAAGGGCAGTTTTGTATCAAAATCTCATTCAGGGTCTAAGCTTGAAAATTCTTACCCTGAAGACTTCCAAATGTTTATATGAATGGTTCCATTGATGACAATGGTTCTACAGATGTGTGTAATTTATTCACATTGGATCAGGAACTTTATAAAAGTTTCACTGGATACCTATGTCATAGAGGTTGAGCTGGATAGCACAACTTTTCTTCAGATGGGTGGTTCCCCTGAATTGCTGCAACTTTTCAGTTAGGACTTTGAGGGCCTTATGGTTATAAGATAAAGCCCTAGATTTTTTTTCCCCCTCTCTTATACACATACTTCATGAGTTGTGAGTCTTTTTCAAAAAAGTCACAATGCAGTCATTAGAGTTCCCTTCAAGTACTTGCTGAATGTATTTTAAACTGTCTGGCTACCAAAACAAAATTTATAATAGCTACATAAAATTGTACTTAAGACAAATCAAATTTGTTCTGACAATTAACAAGAGTAGTTTTACAGAAAAGAAAGAGCACTGAAAATTACTCTTAGACAGTCAAAATACTGTTGAAAATGGAATGCTTAGACTTAAATATATCACAAAGATGAAGTATAACTTTATGAATTCTTTCATGGTATCTTCATTCAATCTTTGATATAAAAACAAGATAGGGAAGTATAGAAGGGTCAAGAAATAACAGTGGTGTGTAAAAGGTACCTTCACAAATATCACACCATCTTTTCTCACATATAGGACACCCCAGAATATAAGACACACCTTGTTTTTGGAAGACAGAATGAAGAAGAAAAGATTTTTCCACAGTTATGGCTGCATAGAGCAGGGTCAGAGCCTAATGTTCAGATGACTCATCTTGCTTAACTAAAGCTCAACATCTAGCAGTTGCTGCCAAATGGTTTCTATGGGCGGACCTATGATTTTGAAAAGAGCTAAATAGTCTCCAGGGTTGGGTGTGAAATAGGAGGAGAGAGACCAACAGCAGCTAGCAGGCAGCAGGATTGCCCTAAGGAAATAATAGATTGATTACTGGAATATCAAGACCATTAAGGAGTGATGACTACTAACCTGTGGAGTGAAGAATAATGAACCATTAAAGCAGCTGGCTTTCTCAGCTGCCTGAATTGTAATACCACAGCTCCTGCACTGTGGAGCTTGAATCCAAGCAAGATGGTTCCATCCTGGGAAGAGGATCAGTTTTCCTGCTCAGTAAACACACTCCAGTTTTAGGGAGCTGATTTGGATGGGGGGAAATGCATGTGTATGTGAAAAAAATAAATCCTGTCACTTGGTATTACAAAGAGCAATAATCATGTGGAATAGATATAAAAATATTATATAGTGCTATTGAGAATCACTGTTTCATTCTCCTAACATATAGGTAGATGCAATAACCAAGTCTTATGCAGCAAGTATAGTTTATTTGTAGTTATATTTTTAGATTAGCTTTGTCCATTTAAGCAAACTAAATCAAATACACAACTAATGTGCCAGCTCCAACAAGTTTGAGAACTTCTCAGATACCATGAGCATATGTATTTCTATTATACATAAGTATATTTTAAGACAATCTCTCATTCAATATTGTTTTAGAAGGTTTTATAGACCACTTGATATAGTTGTATTGGAAACTAACAGGGAGAAAAAAGGATGGCAGTGTCCTTGAATATCATGCATGCAATGCTACATAAATCTACCAACTCACTACTACTACCATTTCAGTGTCCTGCATGCAGCCATCAATAAATTATGACTTTGCAGCTAGATCTTTAACTGATTAATTGTAGGCTTTCAAAAAGAAACTCTCTTCTATTTAAAAAAAAATTCCATTAATACAGCTATTACATTCACAGACAAAAGAGTGTGATGCTATAACATTAAGGTTGCAAAACTAACTTAAAATCATAGCAATTTATTGTTGAGAATGAAATGATGAATGTTGAAGATGTCACCCTTCTTTCACTTAATGCAGAGGTCTTCAGTCAAACTCCTAAACAGAGATGGTCAAGCAATTTGTTTTGAGTATTATTCCTTTGCTTGTTTTGTGATATGTTAATGTACAACTGAATCAGCAAAGGAAAGGGTGAAGCTCCTTAGTTCCTAGAATGGAGCCATTCCACAATTCGCACAAATACAAGAGATCCATTTTAGGACCAAATTCTAAAATTACTGCCATGAATAGTCCCAAGATTGAGGCTCGAATTGCCATTGATTGATTGATGCTATTGTTTGTGTTACAGAGCTGAAGGGACTTTCAGTCCAAATACATCAACTTTCCTGCCTTGTATATGCTAGAGCTATATACCATTTATATAACTGAAATGTATATTTTTGTTTACAGCTTTCCAAGTGTAAGAAAGAAGGGGTGGGAAAGAGACTTTCTAAATGCTTAGGATCTAGAAAACAACATGGACAAATGGGAGGCCTATATGAAGGTTGCTTTTTGGTTTTAGTTTCCCCCCCATATGTTTATAGATTTTATACCAAGTTTAATAAACAATAATGGGGGTTTTGATAGTCATTTCTGTCTTCAGGTATAGATGACCTCTACTCAATGTTAGTTGGAGTGTAGTTTGTTGAGGGGTGGAATAGTCTACCTTACTGTTTTTCCTATCATATGGGCAGAAGATTGGTCTGACACGCTGGCTTTAACGGCCCAGAAAGGGCTATTTTGCCAGCTACATATCACCAGAGTACACTACTGCCACACCCTTTATGTTGTGCCAGCGTCTTAGCACCCACTAGGGTGCTAATATTTTCTTGCATGCTGCAGGAACATTTGCTTGGCATGTTAGTTTTAATCCTGTGCATCTTTGGCACAATATAAAAGGACCATAGCAAGGGCCAGAATCTAGGTCAATACATTTTATGATACATATGTATATTTAGACTGATACAAGCACAGCTAAAACTAACGTTTCCTTTAAAGATGTGGTTTCATCTTCTTGTTACTGTGGACATAACAGAGTATCCTGTAGCCTGATGCCTGGGGTACTTCACAGGTTGACGTGGGCCTGAATCCTGGCTGAGCACTCTGACCACTAGTGTACCAAAGGGGACACAGTCCTAATTCTATAGCTGCTACTACTGAAGTCTTTAGGAGTCTCTGGGTGTATGCAAAGCTGTTCTAAAGGCATCTATAGGATTAACACCATCAGGGGACTATCGTGGGGCATAGTTTCCAGTTTAATTCAGGCTGATGTGTGAGCTAGAGACTAAGCTGTTTAGCTATGTGCATACTGAGGTGATTCAGAGACATGCACAGAGCAGAACTTCAAGTAAAAAGTGAGGTGCCTGAATATGAGGCAGGGCAGGTTGGCACTGTATGTACAGATGCTTCTAAGGAATTGACATCACAGGCTACAATTATAATTATAGAAATTCATCAAGTATGAACCTTCTCTCACTATCTGACTGGCCACCTAGGTAAAGCTCACTGGTTGTTGGATCTTCTATGGTCATGAAGGCTGGCCATACCAAACAGTTCAATGTAGGCAGTATTTCAGATTTTACTGGTGGGATGCAAGGCACAATAAAACACAAAGCGTGTGATCTTACAGTCTTCATGCAAAGTCTCAAACAGAAATGGCCAAATTGGTTGTTATGAATAACATCCATTGTGTTGTTAGTTCTTTTGGGTGGGGGGAGGGTTGGTTAGGAACTAGCTTGCAAGCTGGTTCTGATTTCCGCCCCCTCCGTTTTTTGTAACAGCAGTGGTAGTTCTATCAATTTCTTGTCTGGCAACAGGTAAACAGACCTGACAAAGGAGTCAGTTCACCTTCGACTGCAGTCAATGGAAAGACTGACATTAACTTTAGAAGTTTTATCAGGTTCTAAATGAATAGGAACAACCGACTTTATTGAGCAACTCAGTGCAACTTCACATAGCCCTCTTTTTCAGACCACAGTTTTGCCTTTATTGTTGATGCAGATGGCACCACAACTGATAGCATTTCTCTAAGATCAACATTTTATACATTCATTCAAAAAGAACTTGCATTGCTATTTGTAATAGTGCCATCTGGTGACTCTCTCAATAATATCTCAATAAGAACGCACCAATTGTTGAAAAATATTTTTTACCAATGTTACCTGTTTGATTTGACTATTAACTGCTTGCAGTTCAATGCTATGTGGTTGTTCATTTGTATCGCATGACATGGTTTCTGTTCCCCAGCTAGATAGCTGAAGCTTTTTAAGTAGGTGATCACTGGATAGTGAGGAACAAACTAACTTCCAGAATAAATTGATAAGACTTGATGCTTTTTTTAAATTTGGGAGATTTACAGACATTTTCAAGAATATCTGATGGAAGTCCAAAAGCTCATAAATGAATAACAGTCTGTGAATTTATGTTCAGGAATTCAGAACAAGGTGCCTAATCCCATTTTAAGGCACTGAAATACAAAAGTTTGATTTTCAAAAGTGCTGAGTAAACAGCTTTTCCCACTGACTTCAGATCAGAGGGTTTAAAAAGCCATCTTCAATCTTACGTGCCTCACACCAGAATGAAGAACAATTTCAGTTCAGACACACGCCTAGCATCCTACAGCAAGTGGAGAGGGGCAGGGGATGGATGTGGGGCCATAGCACTAGCTCAGAGGACAATATGAATAGCTACATTAGGTTCTCATGAAAAAAAACATAATCCATCCTTGAATTCCTCATAGGTGACCGCATGTGAGGACCTTAATGCCACAATATTGCCCTGTTATTTAATAATAGAATCCATAGACTAAGCAATTTTTATCTCTTCTCCAAGTATAAAGTAAAGCAGGATGACACTAGAGAAGCAGAATAAAAAGAAGGAGCATAAATAATAATTACTATCCTAGTACTGCATGTTCTTTTACTAATATTCTTCTACTGTTGTTTTACCTTTTCCCTTCTTTCCTGTCTAATATGCTCTCAGTGTCAGATAATGCAGTACGTTCAGTAGGTGTGGGGTTCTGAGCTACGGGCTTAAATAATAATAATAATAATAATAATAATAATAATAATAATAATATGAGCATAGGAGACTCTCCATTCTGGGACAGATAAGTGTCTGAGGAGGGCCCAGTGTTTTGAAGGATTTTGTTTGAAAGCCCCTGACTCTCCAGTAGCAGGCTTGTGCAGCCGGTTGGTAACCTGCAGGCAGCTTTGTCACCCAGAAGATGTGTGTGTAGATAATGCCTTCACTAGATGTCTTGAGTATACTGTAGGCTATAGTAGGCCTTAAGTTGCTTAACAGTGAGAAGGCATAGCACTTGCCTGACCAAAGTTTGGGTAAGTGAAGAAGAGTCAAACAAAATGATCAAGTCAGAGAATGTCACAACGTGTGAGTCGTTTTAGAAAATTCAAGAAAGATGGAATGGGAAAAATAGGTTTAGAGGTCTTGCTAAGGTCATTTAAAGTACATTTAGTGGTTAGACAAGGCTAATTTTAGGCAAGATCTATCTTTTATATGGGATAAGAATAGGCATATGAATATTACTTAGAGTAGCACTTACAAGGAAAGCTTTTATGTTTTTTTAACCTTATTTAGTAAGCTTTTGAATATTTTAGCTAAGCCGTACAGTATAAAATATGGGTTCTTCTCAGAATCTTTTCTCTTCAGCCTCGAACTAATATTCTTGCTGAATAGCCCATCTGCAGATGAACTAATTTAAGAGCTATTTTAAAACTTAATTTGAAACCTATGTAAAAAGGTCCTTTTCCTAATAGGCTGGCCAACTATCAGAGGCTTCTTAAAACTTTAGAACTGAGAAATTTTAAGATTAAATTGCTTTCAAATATTGTATTATAATTCAAATCATTTCCTCGATATGCCTTATCTGTACTGTTTAGTTATTATATATTTTCTACATTTTGTTTTTGAATTTGTTGTTAAACATTTAGATATTCTTATATTGTGAGTATTTAATTTTGTTTGGACTGTCTCTTTGAGCTTTTTTTGTTTCTTATAATCAATCTCAGTGTCAATAATACTCACTAGTTTATGCCACCCTGTCCATGGAGCCCTATGCTAGGGTGGGAATGGCACAGACCATTCTAATGTGGTAAATGCAGGGCTATCTACCCTCAACCATGACATCCTACGATTCCTTTCCTGGGCAGACATTAGCCAGCCCATAGACTGGAACTATGATCTGATGAAGTAGGAAGCTCTGTCTTGCTCAAAGAGGAGATGTGGTATTCCTTTAGCACTTCAGTGACTTGAATTATAGCAACAGAGTCCTGTCCATCTGGCCCTGATGGAAGAAATGTTCAAGATATGGTCTCAAACACAAATCGTCTGAATGCAGATCTGCTTCCTCCATCCATCTTCAAACCATCTTCTTTCTTTTCATGTTTTTTTTTAATCTATTTTCTCTCAGATAAATTATTCTTGCCGTGGCATCAGTTACTATGATTTTGGGCACACTAGTGCCAGTGCAAGATGAGATAGGAATTGGCTTAATTGGCTTGGTCTCCAACAGTTTAAGGCAGCTGAAATAGTTCTGCCTTAAGCTGCAATCCCTACTGATGTTGCCCCAGTGGATACTGAGTTAATAGTGAATAACCTAAGGGTAGAGATGTCCTGACTGTATTTCCTTTCACTCTACGCTCATCCATCAAATCAACTCTGGTGTTTACAAGGTAGCAGGCAAGCTAAGGTGAATGACTGTGTCAGGCTTGATGCAGATATGAACCAGACCTTTGCTTGTTGTTATTAATTTTCTCTTTCTGTTAAGAAGCAACATCTTCTCTTTGTTATATTTCCATCCATATGCTATTTTCTGCTCCTCCTCCCTCCTTGTTACATTTTTTGTTCATCTCTTTAACCTCTATTCTCTGCCACCAATATTTCAATATTTCTTCAACATCTTCTTCCTGAATCCCATTCTCTTTCTCCAATGTAACTGTTTTACGCAGTTCTATGTAATTAATAGTCATCACATCACCATCAGTAGATAAGTATCATTGTCTTTTGCGTATAGATAGAGAAATTGTGGTAAACAGGTCAGGAAACAGAGGGGAGTTATTGGTAGGGCCAAGAGTAAATGTCTGTGTTTATCTGGATGTGCTCTGGTAGTTGGGAGGGAGACTATTAGCTTTAGACCAATAATGCCTGCTTAAATAGAAACAGATTCTTTTGCGACCATTAATAAGTTTGGTGTTCCCTGCCTCCCTCCCAAAATGACAACACTGCTGTGGGCTTTGAAGGCCAACAAAGGTCAGCATTGTCACACCAGAGTTTCAGGAAAAATCACAGTGACAAACTTTTAGCTGTAGCTATCAGTTTACACTCATTTGCACTGGTTTACATTTTCAAAGCTATTGCAGAAAAGAAAAGGGATCTCCCAGTTTAAATAAAAGCTAAGATTATCCTTGATATTTACAGTGCTCTAAAAAATGGTTATGGGCTGTGTAGGCCACAAAGGCTATCTGGTACCTGATTCAGTAGACCTTTATTCATGCATGTAAGGGGTCGTGGGACTGGATCTGCTGCTAACAAGGAGCATAGGCAGGGCCAGGACTAACTAGTGGAGTGCATGACAGTAGTATATCTCTTGAAATAAAATGTGATATTTTAATCCATGCTGATTTTAAAAAATACATTTCTCATTTATTGTTTCTCACTAAACTAATTTACTTTTTTTTTTTAAAGAAAAATATATAGCGACTCATTCTGATGTACTGAAGCCTTAAAATCAATGGGCATTTTTACATGTGCTTTGGGAAACAGTGCCAGGTGCTTTAATTAGTGAGAGGTGCTAATTAAATGCACATGTGTGTCATGTACATCAGGAAAAGTGGCAATGGGGCACTTTAAACTAAAGTTCATCAAAAGCATTTTATTTCAAAGCACCATGCTGTCATTTTTTCGGTGTGGGGACACAGGGGATGCTGATATACGTGACGTGGAAGGCTGCCGGAGCACATTAATTTCCATTATGACTCTATTGAGTCTTCTCCAACATAATGGATTTCGAGCATGCCAGAGCAGGCTCCTTGCATGTTTACAGGAGCCCAGTGAGTTAATTTGCCTGAGTAAGAGCTACTTGTGTGACCAAGAGCTACTGGAATGGGTTCAGGTTCTAAGTGCATTACTACCTTATTTCCTTTACTTTCTAAAATCTTTTCTGCATTTGGGGGATGCATGAAATGGGCACTATTTGAGATAACATTGAGGTCCACCTGCAATCAACACCTAGTTCAGAACACAAATCCTTATCTATAGCAGTTCTTGCTATATGGAGTACATCACTGTTGTTCTTCATAAACTATGTGCTTCCAGTTTGCTGGCAGATCTGTTCATGGTGTTGACTTTGACCTGTAAAGCCCTTCAAGATTTGTGTCAACAATACCTTTGAGATCAGTTTGTTTCTTGCATACTATTTCAACAGCTTTAATTCAGCTCTTGGTGGCTGTCTGGCCACTGTGTGTGATACTGTAGATATATGGCCTATTGTGCACTGGGAAGAGACTCTTTATGTTGCTGTTCTATGACTGCTATCATGAACCTCTCAGCACAGCATACTGACTAGAGTTACTGCTGAATTAATGATACTTTTGGAACATTAAATTTTGTATTTCTTAATAGTTTGATTTTAATGCATGACCTTTAACATTTCATTACCATAATTCTCTAATTAAGTATGAATAAATTGTAAATTCCCTGTATCAGAGGCCTTGCGTTCATGTGCTCTGGCATTCTGGACTTCAGGGCTGTACTGCTATTTACCTCCTAACTATTCAGTTTGATTTTCTGTCAAAATTTTGATATTTGCCTTTGGCTGTACCATGTATATGATTTCAGGATCTGCTTTTCATGTACTGCCTGTAGCTTGCACAGCTCAGTAATTTCTTCCCTTTTTTGTGACATCTGTTTTTGGTTCAGTGTAAGTTATGAGCTACAGAGGAAGTTCTATTTTCTTCTGATACCACAGGTAACAATAGCTAGGTTACATATATATGATTGCCACGCAGCACTGATAAATATTTGTTCTTCAATCAGATTCTAAATGGGGACAACTTTGAAGCAAGTATATGATGAAATATGGACTTTATTCTATACTAGCGAATTTCCCATCAAGAATGATGGGGGGGTAGGGACAGAGCACCGCCACCCACCATACTGTGCCACTGCCACCTCCCAGGAGTGGTGGGGTGGGAAGCTTGCACACAGTAGCCGTCACTGCCACCCACCACCCCATGCTGCTCCCACTCTGCATCCGGCCATGTGCCATCCCTCCCTCGCCACGTCTGGCCCCGCAAGGCAGTGGTGGTGGGTGGTGCTCCATCCCTGCCCACCCCACCCATCCCATCATTCTTGATGGACATTCTTGATGCACCACTGGCTGGAGCAATTCCCTGATGGGAGTCATGCTGCCCAGGAGCATTATGGACAGACAGACAGATGGACTAAGCCCTTTATATACAGAGCTAAAACAGTTACTAACAATGGCTATCCCAGCTGCATGCTTACCATATTGCCAATGTCAAGAAGGAAATATCAAGAGACAGGCCCCAATAATCTTTTGACTGGCTTTAATATTTTAAAGTATACATTTTTGTTCTTTATATTTGCTTTCTGGTGCTCAAGACTTTACAGGATCATGGTCTTTAACCTTTTCTTCACAGCCAGACTAATTAAGAAGTGTGTGTGTGTGTCTGTGCACACGTACACACAAAAGCTGGGAATCTGCTGTAATTACACTGTAATTTTTTAACATAAAAAACTGAGGGACCTACAAACAAATCATAGGAGTCAGAACAAAATTAAACCTGGAATTCGGTATTTGAGCTAAACTGTGCATCTCTTAAACCAGAACTCTGACAGAATCTCATAAGTAATCGCAGACTGAGTTCACAGTGATACATCTACACCATTACATGTCAAAATACCAAAATCTTGAGTATACCTGAGTAGGAAGACAGATGGTTAAGTGTGTGTACAATGCAAGCTGAAGATTACAAACACAGGCCTCAGCTCTGCACTGGTTTGCACTAAGCTGACCTCTACACTTAATATGGGGTCTTTTCAGCCCCATAGGTTGCAATTTCTGTGTGTGCTGTTATGCCCTGATAACTCAAGGTTTTCCAACTAGATACATTGACATATTTGAGTAAATTTGCCAGAGTGATGAGATCCTTGTAGTCACATGATTACCAAGCAACTGTATAATAAATAGGAGCTATTTGGTTTCTCACAACTCCAATGCATGGATCAGCACTTGTTTCAAAGGAAAGATCACTGCATTTTTCCTACCATCAATAACAACACAACAACTATACAGTACTTATAATTAGTCTCAATACTACCAGGTGGCCCTTTCCCCTGCCTCCCCAGGTGCTGTTTCCCAACTCTTATACACTTTCATTTATGCGTATGTAAGTCTCTTAAGAAAAAGGTTTTCTAAAGTTTGACTGTCAGCAGTTTGTCAGAATCAACCCAAACCAACTTCCTGCAGAAGGGCGTTATTTTGCATGTTTCATGGTGACTGAAGAATGTGTAATGTTTAACTTGAAATTCTAATTAAGTTTAAATTAAAATTCTTTACATTTTGAATAGGGAAGGAAACTTTTTGATGCCTCATTCATTTAAGTGTTATGTTTGCCAGCTCACCCAGTTCAAACCAGCTTCATTTATGCATTTTTATTTTATTATGAGTTTTTGGTCCTGGGACCCTAGGAAAACTAGACTGCTTAATTAGGGAAAGGCAGAGATTATTGAAGACTGTATCCTTTTTTAGGTTTCAGGTCATAAGCTTTTTAAGACTAAATAAATAGCATGCCCTTTTTCGTGTAAATGTTCACACCTGGTGATCTGGGATTTTTCTAAAATGTTGGCTAGACTCAAACTGTGTAGGTTATAACCCTATGGAGGCTATTGCACTACCTTTTACATGTACAGCCCAATTCTGGCCTCCTCTATAGTTCTTTTGTGCTTTCTGGTGGCATAAAAAGGCAAAAGCTGACCTAGTCAGACAATTGCAAGCTCCTATGACATGTAGAAATCAAAAATTGGTCTAAGGCTGACTGTGCAAGCTTTACACCATCCCTTGCTTCTGGCCTCCACCAGAGACTATGTGGGAAGAACAAAGGTGAACTCTAGCTTTGCCTTAGTGGGTGAAACAACCTCTAATGCTGCTCTAACCTGTGCTGGGCTTACAAATATGGCTTAAATCTTGGTCCACTTCCCTCAGGTCTGGCAGCAAGCATAGTGCAGCCTTAGTATCAGGATCATTACTTTATCATCTGTATACCTACAACACTATGAGAAAAGGTAACTTTTATGCTATATGAAAATGACAGATTGGTATTCTGAGCTAAATTCTCTTGATTGTGCATATAACCTGAGAGAGGTAGTTAGCTGTGTTATTCTGACAGCATCTCATGAAGTTAGCTTGGGCTCATGGAATCTTAGGCATCTCTGGTTTAGTTAGTCTGTAACCTAAGAACACTGAGGGGTGCTTTTCATACTTTTATGTTTGCAGACCTGGATCTGATAGAAGTTTTCAGACTCCGGCTTTTCTCAGATAATGTGAGGACCAGGAAAAATAATTTAAAAACTCTGTAAGGTTCACTGTAAGGAGCTGTCAAGACATGGCCCTCTTGGAACTATAGAGTGGGAGTTGCTGATTCTTCTGATTTATACAATGCACCTAAATGACATCTGATTGTTGACTGTGGCTTTTCTTTGTTATGCTATATCAAACAAGATTACAGTGAAGTCTTACAGTCATATTTATTTTTGCCTAATCTCAGTATGATATACTGGAGCATATCAGAAGGAAGTCCATTTGCAAGTATCTGGAGCAGGGAAGGCTGATCACAAACAGCCAGCATGGATTTAGTAAGACTAAATCATGCCAAACAAACTTGATCTCCTTCTTTAACAAAGTAACGACATGGGGGAATGGAGGGAATGCTTTAGATATAGTGTATCTGAAATTCTGCATAGCCTTGGACAAAGTCCCAGATGAGCTTCTCAAATCGGAGAAATGTGGACTAGCCAAAACTACAATAAGGTGCATTCACAACTGGGTCAATAGCTGCAAGCAAAGGGTAATTATAAATTAATCCATGTGAGAATGGCAGGAAGTTTTTCTAGTGGAGTTTTACAGAGGTCTGCCCTGGGCTCAGTGCTGTTCTATGTATTTATTAATTATTTGATTGCTGGAGTAGAGAGCTTCTCGAACAAATCTGCAGGCAACACCAAACTGGAAAGGATTACAGAAGCCCAATTCAAAAGGATCTTGACAGACTGGAAATCTGGGTTGGAAATAACAGGATGAAGTTCAATGTTGACAAAGGCGACTTGTTACACCTTGGAAGGAACAATTAAAAATACAAATAGAAAAAGCGTGACATATTAGCTGGATCTCAGGGTGTCTTAGTGGATCATAGACTCAATATGAGTCTACAGTGTGATGTAGCTGCACAAAAGGTAAATGCAGTTTGGGCAGCATCAATAGAAGCATTAGGTACAAGACACAGGAAGTGGGAGTGCCTCTTTACTCAGCTCTCTTTAGGCCTCATCTAAAGTATTGTGTTCAGTCGTGGGCCCCACATTTTAAAAAAGGACATAGAGAAGTTAGAGACCATACAAAGGCGAATAACAAAAACGATAAAGAGCTTGGTAGGCTAGTTATAGGAGGAGAGGTTGAAGGAAATAGGCATGTTGGGCTTCTAGAAAAGGTGATTAAGAGGAGACATGATATCATTCAAATATCTGAAGACTTGCCTTATAGAGGTGGCAAAACATTTTTTTTCTTGTTTCAGAGTGTAGAACATGAAACAGTGACTTGAAGTTGCTGCAAAATAGGTTTAGATTAGATATCAGAAAAACATCTTCACTATTAGAACAATGAGGCGGTGGAATAGACTGCCCAGATTAGTTGTGGCATCTCTGTCACTAGAGGTGTTCAAGAAAGGGTTGGATAAACATTGTTTAGGGATAATCTAGCACAGGGGTCAGCACTGTTTTTAGGCAGGGTGCCAAACACACCAGCAATCTTGACTTGCAAGAAGTTGGCATGCCAGAGGTGGGCAGTGGGGGAGACACGAGGGGCCTGATCCTTGTTGTGGAAGTGCAGTCCTGGCCCCTTTCCCAAGGTGTGAGTGCCAGGAAAAATGCCTTCACATACAATGCTTTGGCACACATGCTAGGGGTTGCCTACCCCTGATCTGGCAGAGAGTAGGCACACCTATGCCTCTGTTTTACTATGGGTTTGTTCCATGCTTGTGGGCTTTTCTGGCTGCCACATGGGACCAGGGAGGATGTTTCCCACTCTATTACTGCTAGATGCATCAGGGCTTTTTTTGTGTGTGCCTATCTCAAAAGCATTAGGTGTTGGCTTCAGCTAAGGCAGTCAGTTTTGTCTGGGGTGTACTAGTGCTCCTCTTGGGACCTAAATTTGGTAGTTCCTGGTGAGAAGGTCTTGCTTTGTCCCATACAGAGAAATCACTGTATTTGGTGTTAGGAAGGAATTTGACCCATGGTCAGATTGGTACAGTCAGGAGGGGGGGAGAGGGTGGGGGGCTACATCCCTCTTCCTTGGATGTTGACCACCATAGTCCCCTTTTTCAACTGTAACAGATTTGGGTGTTGTGAGTTGTGGTTGTTTCAGGATTGACTGTATAATTTTGCTAAGAGGTTAGCTGATGGATTTGTATAGGATGATTTCTGGAGGTCCCTTCCAATCCTTCTTTACTATCATTTCTATGATGATTCACAGATTCTTTAAATGAGGGAAAAGGGAATGCAGTTTACCTATCAGGTTAAAATTTTCTTTGTTAGAATTAGAGGTGACTAAGGTTCTTCTATATTCATAAGTATTCAAATGATCACTTGAATTCAAATATCTCTTCCAAAATACTATTTATATACATAGACGGTACCAAAATCTAAATTCAGTTATATTGGCATAAATAGTAATACTACTTAACTGTAGTTACATTAATAGCTACTCCAGTTATGAAGAGCATGAATTGGCTCATGGAGTCCCATGATGTTAGATTCTTGGCTTGGTCCTCTTCTTTTTAATCTATTTTTTTCAGTCATGTTAATTACTTTTAAATACAACTACATGCACCATTTTCACACTGATTACATTTAATTGAACATAATTTTTGACAACTTTAAAGATTCCTCACAATCTGCCTGGAGTCAAGTTCAGGCTTTGTCTCAGCTTCCTTCAGTAAATGTCTCAAAGCATGAAGTGCTTTTCTTGGACAAGAAGAACTTCACTGAAATAAAGAAAAACCAGTTCTTTATTGCTGTCTTTAACTCTCACCTCCCATTTGTTTTCCTTGCTCTCCTTCATGGCCATGTTTCACTGTTCTAGAGCACTTCTTCTCTTCTCAGGTTTTGCAGAATCCATATCTGTCTATTACCACTCACACACTCTTCCCCATGTTATGTTGCTGCAAATCTACCTCTGCAAGAACAACTGGATTGATTTCCTCACTGGTCTTTCTTTTCATGTTGCTTCTACTTCATTATTGTCCCTTCTTAATTTCACCCCCATTTATGGGAAAATTTAAGTGGTCTCTGCAGTGTTCCTGCATCTCCCTGCTTTATCATTTCCCTCTCCTTTAAATCAGGTAGATTTTAATGAGCCAGGAAGTTGATTGATGATCTCACTTCTACCTGAACTGAAATGCTACTGCATCTCACTGCTTTATCATTTCCCTCTCCTTTAAATCAGGTAGATTTTAATGAGCCAGGAAGTTGATTGATGATCTCACTTCTGCCTGAACTGAAATGCTACTGCCACTGCCAGGCAACTGGTTTTAAATTTTGGGTGAAGTAGAAGTCAAAGGTCTAACTGCACAAGTGTACCACCTCTCTCCCCCTTTCTGCTCCCTCCCCCTGCTCCCTATCCACCTCTGGATATCTCCACCACTAGACATTTCAATGTGATCAGACCTCATGAAGTTCCAGGCGATGGAGTTCTTTGTGTCCCAGAAGTAGTACTGGGATACTTTCTTCCCTGTACAGGTCTAAGACCCTTTTGCTTACAAAAGTACACAGCATAATTTGGTTCCAAATGTGTCCATTTCACCAGAGCAACAATTTCCCAGCCTGGATTTATCTCTTACAATCTGGGGAAGAAAATGAACCACTGAAGAACATAAGTGTCATACTGGATCAGACCACAGGTCCATCTAGTTTAATATCTTTTCTCTCATAGCCAGTGTCCCTCGCCCCCTATAGCTTCCAGTATTTATCCTCTTAGGCTTTTATTCTCTCATTCTCCATGCAGAATTATTGATTCATTTTTTCAATTTATTTTAGAAATGCTCTAATATCTGTTACAAATTTCAAAGTGCAGATTTGGGAGAAGAATATGGTTCATCATCAGACACTATGGAAGCAGAGCTCTGGTAGCCAGTTTTGTGCCTGGCTGACAACACCCTTCTCTCTATTCACATTTTCTAGTTGTTTTCAGTTTTGGGTCTTTGCAACCTGCCATCTTTTGACAGGTTTGTCAAATTTAAGTTTCCTTTTTAATGGTGTGGCCAAATTTCTAATGCAGATGAGCAAAACTATTCAATAAGTGTTATGCTTGGCCTGAGCTAGTCTAAAACTTTCTCCATTTCCTACAGTGAGGAAATTCCCTGGGCAAGTCTCCACATGCAATTAATATACATGAATAAACTCCAGAGCTAATTGCTTGCAAGCTTATTGCGCCCAGGCACCATATCTACATGTGTGCCTGGGGCTGCAGTATGTTGAGCTAGGCCGGAGCAGCCCCAGCTGGCAGGGAGCCTGGGAGGTCAGCCTGCCAACCCAGGGCTGCTCCTGCCCAGCTCAACATGCTGTGAAGGGGCTGACTGGGGCACAAAGGTGATTTAGTATAGCACTAGTCAGAAGGCAGACCACACAAAGAAGCGCCCTCATGCCCCAGCCAGCTGGGGCAGCATCTATACTTATGCAGCTATGGAATAAACTTGTTTACTCCAACCTAAAAGCGGTGTATGTATAGATGCACAACATTTACTGTGCAACTAATTAGTGCATTGTGCAGTAAATGTTTCATGTAGATGCACCCCCTATTTACTACAAGAAAACACAGAGTACTCTGACTCTTGTAGGCGGTTGACTTATAGTGGTGTTGTATGTCTGTAGTCTTCTTTCTCCTGGTCTGCTCCTATGTATGAACTGTCACTGAGGGATCTAAGGATCTACCAAATATTTTGGCTCCCCTTAGTCTTAGTCATGAGTGATGACACATCTGTATATCCTTACAAATAAATAATCTGAACTTTTTGGTTGTATAAAGAGTGAAGATAAGACAGTGAAAAGAGAAGAGTAGAATCATTCCAGTATATGTGTATTACAGCATTAAAGGTTATTTTCAGAACTGTAGCATTTCAGTTTTCTAAATCAAATGTTTTTCATAGTTTTATTTTAAAATTTATTTTATAGAGAACTGGATGATCCAGATGGTTGGCAGATGCCAAATTATGCCTTTCACTTCTCTATCACTAATGGGAGTAAAGCTAAACTCAGAAGTCAGAAAGGCCCCGATCCTTCAAGCTACTCCATGGGGGAATCCAGATGAGCAGGAATGTGCATTTCATAGGAACAAACAGCAGCAGCACATAGCTGTGCTGCTTGTCCCCGGGGAATGCCAGTGCATACGCACTCTGGTGAATGGCAAATTGGCTTGGGTAGGGTAGGAGAGGCTGAGGCCAGCACTTGGGCTAACTCCAGCATCCTTACTTGGAGTCCTGGGGCCTTCCTGGGGCTGTAGCAGTATAGATTTGGGTGTATAGAGCCTGACTGGCAGCCAGAGAATGGCTCTGGCCAGCCAGGCTCTGGTTTTGGGCAACACACGCTGCAGCCATGCGCACTGCCCCCCCCTTTTTTTAGGTTTTTTTTTTTGGATACTGGGATTTCCCAATATCCAATTTTGGCTCCATGCTGCAAATATGCAGCATGGAGAACCTTTTCAAGTATGCCACATGTGTTTGCAAAGTGCACATTCCTGCTCAGCTGGTCGTGCCCAATATGAGCAGATATGGGTATTGGTGGAAAGTCCCATTTAGGCTACACATGGGCCCAGGGTTTGTGTGCTGTAATATAGTCTCAAAGGTGCCACCTTAGGGCTGATCAGTGGTCTTTTTAAAATGAGCTGATAGTTCAGTTCAATACCTAGCAGACAGTACTCATAACACAAACATAACACAAATCTGGTACAGCTATTGTATTATTTTTAGTATTCTCAGCCCCCATTCTTTTGAAGAAGCATTCACTGTTTCTCAGGAGATATTCAGCACCTGAAAGATTATGATTCTCAAACATGGAAGTTATACTACTTGTTTATGTTACTGAGAAGAAGCCTGCAGTGCTATTGAATGTATTGTATTCAGTGAATAAATAAAAAGTGTGGTAATTTAACATCTTACACAAGTATAATATTTACGGATATAGTAAAGAATTAATACAGACTGTTTAATAACATTATGTTGTGTACCAAATAAAAGAAATGTGTGTGCCATATCTTCTTTGTAAGAAATAATACAAGAATTGCTATTTCAGTGCTGCAGTTTCTGGCATTTGGGTCCCTAAGGCACATCTGGTAGACAGTAAGTACAAGTAAGCCTGCAGGTTTCTACAGGCAAAGCAACCATCAGTGTTGTTGCAATGCTGTTCAGTTTGAGTGAACCTTGATTATGATAACATTTAGGATCTTAGTTACATCCTTAAAAGCTACAAATCTAATGTGGACATCCAAAATGCATCAAGAGTGTTTCTGAAGATCTAGGCAGACAAGATTCTTTGGGTAGATGTGATTCTTTTATTAGACCAACTCACAGTTGGAAAAATGTTCTTTGCAAGCTGTTGGGCACAAACACCCTTCTTCGGGCATACGGAGAGTCTGTTGGTGAATTACCTGTGGGAGCACACTTTTCACAAGACAACCACTCTCTCTCCCATCTCTCAGTTCTAATCCTCAAAGGGAATTTACAAAACACGTTTCATAAATGAGCCTACAGACTTCACTTCATTAATCTACTGGATATAAAACATCATGGGCTAAATATAGACATTGGATTTATGGCACATTATAACCATTTACCAGCTCCATTCTTTTATTGGCACTTCAACATTCCCCCTTCCCCACCTCCCACCTCATCTCATACCTATTGTCTCCCATCACTCTGATCCTCACTGCTACACATTTGCATTTTCACAGGGCACATCTACACATCGCCCTATGACAATGTAGTGATGTGCTACATAGCCATACAGTACACTATGGTGGTGTAGTGATCATGTGGGTCTCCACACGATCGGCAGCTACATCAATGTAGCAGTGCGCTCCCCCAGTATGGTAGGGGGTGGGAAGGAAGTACTAAAGCATGGTGTCATAGCAGCAGTGCCATACAGCAACGTGTAAACATGCCCACAGACCTGTATTTTGTATATTGGCTTCTTTTCTACCCAGGAGAGCACACAATTCACCATCAGACTCTCTCTATGCCTGAAAAAGGGTGTTGGTGCCCGAAAGCTTTCAAAGAACAATTTTTCCAACTATTTAATTGGTCTAATAAAAGATATTACATCTACCCAGAGAAACTTGTCTGCCTATGTCCTTAGATTAACATACCTAAAGCCAGCAACCCTTTCTGAAGATTTGTCTGTTAAATAGTAAATTTCAGTCTCTCAAATAATAGACATAGGTTATATTTATTTACCTCTGCAAATATTCCACTGAAATTAAAATATATATCAATATGCTGATCAGACAGTCTTGATGGAATTACCAATTCTTGATGGAATTGAAATTCAATATGAAGACCATTTATTCATCTATTTAGAAAAAAAGATTATTTTGATCCAAAAGGCAATGTAATTGAACCAATTGACCTTTTAAAGCTGATAAATTCAATGCAACATTTTACACCAGCCAGTCTTCATTGGTTCTGATATTCTGTGAAAAAACACTTTCCTTCCAAAGGACATACTCCACTGTACATGTTATTAAAATGCTTCAGCAGAATATGAAATAAAAAGTAAAGTATATTTTAAATATATTTTCCGGTTTCAAACATTCCACTTCTTTAGCCATTTTTAGTGCACTAACTATTTCTACAAGTTTAATAATTTAAAAGAGGCAATAATTTTCCTTGACTAAAATTCTCAATGCTGCCTCACAATCCTCAAACCATTCAAATCAAGATTTTAATTGTACATATACATATATAACATGTACGTGTGTGTGAGTATAATTGTGCATATATGTATATAGTGTGTGTGTGTGTGTGTGTGTGATGTTTAGTACTATGGCATTTCAAATTGCCAGTGTTTCTATAAACCAGTGTAAAATGAAGCCATCTGCAATCTGTATACTGAGCAAAGAAATAAAATTATCCTTTAATGCAACCGTAAAACTGTGGCATTCTAAAAATGGCATAGAGCAATGTGTCCTAGAGCATTAGATATCAGTTAATCGTTTAGCAGCTTTTTCAATAGGGCATCTCTTTGAGCAAGAATACATTGTCTTAGAGAGGAGTTTTGAAGACTACTGAAGAAATTTGTCAGAGCACCAGATTTATAGTGCTTTCTCTTTTTCAAAATTTACCGTGTAATCACTAATCTCTGGAAAACTTTGATTTAACATGTCATCTAAAAGATATTACTGTATTACTATAGCACACCAGCCAGAATGAAGTATACAAGACTGTTGGTAAATGGAATGCACCCAAGATTTCCAGGCATGACTTGATATTAGCACAAGAGTGAAAATGTCACTGCCTAATGTAATTATAATATTATTAAGCAGAGTTTATATGCCAGCATAGTTTTCAAGGGTTAAAAGGCTGGTTTATTGTAAACATTGTTTTAACTATTTGGTATTTTTTTGAGTTAATCTACTATCTGTGCATTATGATAACACCACTAATACTCCCAGTGACATGAGAGTTGAAACACTGTTAGACCAAGATACTATTTATTCAGTATTAATTAGGAATTCAGAATCTAGTTTTCTTATTTTCCCAAGCAAACTATATCTACTTTTCAACATATGATAATTTTTGTGTACTGCCTTTTTAATTTGAATTAACTTTTTTATTTTTAGATTATGTGCCCCTTGATATTTTCATTACAGTACACTCACACACTGTTAATCTGTACAGGTGTCTCCATAATCAGTTACACAATATTCTCCAATTTTTCCCCAACAATTGGACTTGGAATGCCATGCTTTCAAGATGTGAAACTGCACAGAGTATGAAACAAAATACGTTCACTGAAGGAATTCTAGAGTGTTATGAGATTATATTTCATTTTATAATGTCAAAGGTTCCATAGGCAAAAATTTGCAACAGTTAAGAAGTATGACCTTTAAATTAGTCACATGAAATTCAAGGCATAAACTTTAATATTAACTCATGAGCGGCATGTTCATGACCAAAAATCTGGTAGAAGGGATAAATCCCTCAACCCTTACTCATGTGAATTGTCCCATTGACACCACTATTACTATTCAGGTAAGAATACAGGATCAGGCCCTGTAAATGTGGAAATGTCTTAAAATGTTAAAGTGACAGGTTTCAGTTCATCACATACAAGCTTAAGTTTAAGTACATTAATAAACCGATTCTTCTTCAGCAAAGCATTTAAGCACATACTTAACTTTGGAACTTAAACTTAATTGCTTGACTAATTCAGGATCTCAGTTCTGAACAAGCTTGTTAGAGCTGCTCTTATGTTTGTAGAGTAAATAATTACATTATGACATGGTAATCTATGGGGGGTTTGGTGGGGGTTGTTTTTTTTTTTTTAACAAATATAGCTATTTTAGATCAATATTTGAAACTGCATCTACTGAAAAGGACAAAAATGACCCTGCACAGGATAAACACTTTGAAGATGAATCACTGGATGAACTCTGGTTCACCTCCATAGTCATCTACACACATACCTGTGAAGACTCAGAGACATACAGATCCTTAAAGGACAGCTTTTACAGCTTTAAGTGGCAGTCTGAGGGCCAGACATGTTCATTGTGATGTTGTAACCTTTAGTGCTGCTACTATCAATCTAAAAGTAGATGCAAAAGAAGAAGAAATGCATATAATCACTATTTTAACCCCCACCTTCCACATTTGAATGTTCCAGTAATTTTAATTGATTCAGTAGACATTTAAAACAAGTCTTTTCTAGTTTATTCATATATTTCATAAGTATGAAAGATAAAGCTTGTAATGAAAGTCATTAAAAATGGTAAACTTTGTTTTTAATGTTCAGCCCAGAGTTCAGCTAAGTAACAAAAAATGTTTCTGACCCATTTAACCTGATGGACATTAAGAACATGCCTAAAAAGTATGCCTTACCTTATGTACCATCTTTATGTAGCCTTGTTAAGCCTTATACAAGACTACTGCATCCACTTTTGGTGTCCATGTTTTAAAAAAAGATGAAAAATTGCAGCAAATGTAAGAAAAAGCCGTGATATGATTTGAGGGCTGGAGCAAATATCTTGTTAGACCCTCTCTACACATGCAGGTCAAAGCACAATGGGATCTAATGCGTGATTACACAATTGCACCTCCTCCCATGCCATACGTCATGGCAGGAGGCATGATTGTGGGACTGAACATTAGATCCCATTGCACCTTATAGCCGGTGCAGAAGGAGTCCAATCCAAGGCAACAGCAAGCTCCCATAGCTGGGAGCCCGATGCATCCCAGGTGAAGGGCTCCCAAGCATGGGGGCATCCGACATGCTCCCACAACTGAAGTATCACCACTGTGGTGATCTCCCTACCCTGGTAGTGTGTGAAACCCCAGGGGCAAGGGGGTGTGTGGGGGGGAATCACTACAGGGGCAATTCCCTTCTGTCCTGGGATGTGGGGAAACCCCCAGGGCTGGAGGATCATGGTGAACCTCTGGCCCCAGGGGTTTCCCACACCCCCAGGATTGGGGGATCACCCCTGCAGTGATCCTCCAGGCCTGGGTGTTTTCTGCATGTTGGAGCCCTAGGGATCACAACAGCTGTGATGACCAGGGTCCATAGATTTGGACCCTGAACTCTGGGGATTGCAGGTGCCATGATCTCTAGGGCTCAGGGGTATGGGAAACCCTTGGACCTTGGGAATCACAGCTACTGAGATCCCTAGAGCTTGGGTGTTTTATAATAGGCATGGTGCACCCCTGCAGCTGGAAGCCCTGTCAGCTTATGAGATTCCCAGCCACAGGGGACACCCTACTACACATGCAAATTAAAGCCTGATAGAAGCCAGCTATAAAGTTAGTACACAGTTTTGAGGTCTAACTTTATAGCTGGTTGGAGCTTTTTATGGCATGATAGCTACTTTGCATTATATAGGTGGTCTCCTGGGAATTGCAGAATTAACCAGTTAATTGCACAATACTGATGATGTGTAGAGGGGGCTTTCCAGTAAGTGACTGAAATAATTAAACTCGTTCCTAAGGAAGGACAGTTGGGGTGTCTTTACACATGCTCCTGGAAGGGGGCGGGGGAGGGCAGGGGAAGTGTTTTACTTAGAGAGGTTTTCAGGAGCCACTCTAATTAGAGCTCCTGCAGTGTCTCATGTATTCAGTTAAGTATGTGCTTAAATGCTTTGCTGAAGAAGAATCAGTTTATTAATGTGCTTAAACGTAAGCTGGTATGATGAACTGAAACCTGTCACTTTAACATTTTAAGACATTTCCACTTTTACAGGGCCTGATCCTATATTCTTATTTGAATAGTAACAGTGGTGTCAATGGGGCAATTCACATGAGTAAGGGTTGCAAGATTTATTCCTTCTACTAGTTTTTGGTTATGAACATGCTGCTCATGAGTTAATATTAAAGTTTATGCCTTGAATTTCATGCGACTGAGTTCAAGATCATAGTTGAATTAATTGAATATGCTCCAACACCTGCTAGTTAACGTGTTGGAGCAAGTGTCAGGAACATGTATAGATACCCTTGATGCCCAAAAGCTTGTCCAACACCTCTCCCAGTTATGCATTGTCCAATAAAACCTATTGCACAAAACTCTTCCTTCTTTTATCTTATGATATATTATATCTGCACAGGGAGAAAATACTGGTTATGAACGGGCTCTTTAGTTTAACAGAAAAAGGTACACAAAGGGTAAACGTCTGGAAACTAAAGCCAAACAACTAGCAATTGGAAATAAGACACAAGTTTTTAACACAGCAGATCTTAAAGAATGGAAGAAGCTTTCAGGAATGTAGTGGACTGTCTCTCTCTGGATGTTTTTAAGAGATGCTGTAGCCAAACAGAAGCTATTGTTTCAATACAGGAGCAACTGCAGGAAATTTAAGAGCTTGTGATATATAGGAAGTGAAAATAGATGATGTAAGCATTCTTTCTTGCTTTACGTTTTGAATATGATTGTGTTTTGCTGAATAGTGAGTGTTTGCAGATTGTGCTGACTATGAGGGGCAATATATTCAGATGTGTTAATTTGTATGCCTCAATTTTGGGATTTAATTTTCCAAGATCCTGCTGGGAATTGCACTAATAAGAGTAGAACTAACTGCAATATTTTATTGCAGATGAATATTTTGAATGTTTATAGTAGAATGCTACGCTATGCTTAGTTTAGTTTTTAAAATAAGGTTCAATATTTTCAATACACTAAACAATGGGAAAGCCAGTGGTGTTAAAAGTGGAACTCAAATATAAGAACTTGTTTTTTATTTCTGATTCTTCTGCATCATAAACAAAGTACATCTAGTTTAATATCTCAGTGGACTGCTCTCACTAATGTCACCTTAAATTATAAATTGAGTATTACAGTTACTAAAACCCTCCCCACTATGCTATTTAAAATAGCATGTTCAAGTTCCTTAATGCATTATTTATACAAAGGATTCTTAAAACCTGAAAAGATGATGGGTGGGAGTCACACTTTTGTCCTAGCACTATCATAAATTAGCCTATATTTATTGTTTAAGTTAGGTGTGTGGCTGAATCAATAAAGGGGGCTCTGGAGTCTCAGATTCGGGTAGGGTGAGAATTCTTTCAGGAGCGAGTCTTCAGTTAAGTGATGAAATTACAATTTTTGAGAAGAAATTTATTGAGTGAAATATAACTTGCAGAAGACAAGTTGCAGACAAAGGACCAGCAAGGAAACAATGATTACCTAGCAAAGGTGGTCTTGGGTTGGAGGAGGAATAGAGGACTGTATTGAAGACCTTGAAGATACTATATTAAAACTGCCATTTAGAAATATGGTGAAGATATGTCCTTATAAGATTTTTTTAACTTGTATTAATTGTGATTATTTTCTTACAATTTAGCCATTTTCTAACAAAGTCTAAGAGTTTTATTTATGTAAGAAATGTTTTTTAGGGTTTTTTTACTTTTTGGAAATATATTTACCTTGAAGACCTCGATCTATAGTTATTCTGCTACCTAATTATAATAAACTTATTATTTTTGAGTCTCTTTCTCTTCTTTCATATCAGAAAAGATTAAATCATCTATGATGGTGCTCTATCTGACAATGCTATCATTTGAAATCATTTGTCTAAATTATTGAGTTGGGATGCTAAAAGGACAGTATTGTTAAAACCAAAACACCTTTTTTACGTTCACTGGTATTATTTGTCACTATGTACTAGCACTGTACAGCTGGAAATAATAACTGTCTTCAATTACCTCATCTTTGATGCTTGCCAAAAAGTACATGCAATCACATGTTTAATTCATCATGTTTTGTTTGTACATTAATAAAAGGAAATTGCACAGATGGGAACTGCAAAGCACTATATAGCACAAGTAATGAAGAAACAGCAAAAGGTCTGGTTTGGAAGTTATGTGTTCATTTACAAGTTGTTATGGAACTAAAATAAAATACAATTCTCAAGCAAACCTTAGCTAGGTGGTCAATATTTGCAAAACAAACACTATGTATGGTCCCAATTCTGAAAACCTTTCCGTGAGTAATCTTTATTTAGAGATCAATATACTTCATTTAGGAATGTCACAGGAGATAAGGATTACTAATGTAAGAACTTACACAGTCCTGTCTTATAAAATTATTGGGTGGCACTTAATTTCTCGCTAAGTCAACCATGGGTGAATTTGACTTATATTCTATAATAGGTAGGCTTTACACACCTCATTTTACCTGCCTGAAACCATGCAGAAAGTTACAAAATGTGGTATCTGCTAGAGACAACGATAATCATGAAGTATT
The DNA here is from genome assembly GCF_001723895.1 of Crocodylus porosus. Classification (NCBI taxonomy): domain Eukaryota; kingdom Metazoa; phylum Chordata; order Crocodylia; family Crocodylidae; genus Crocodylus; species Crocodylus porosus. The sequence goes on along the minus strand of NW_017728909.1, from coordinate 32,848,391 downwards.
TTAAATTTGGGAAGAAAAAACACTGGAATTTCTATGGTTACAACTTTTAGATCTCTTTCCTTTTATTTCATTATATTATATTATATTATATTATATTATATTTATACTCGCTATTCTTAGACTTTTGAGGCTTTGTAAGAAATAATGGCTGTCCACCCATGAGAAAAAAACAGAGAAATGAAAGATGAGAAATGAGAGAAAAGATTTTTCTCACCATTAAAACTCAGAAGCTCTCATGTAAGTAGAAAGAGCAAGGGCTGGGAGGGGTGGAGAGAGGGGACTGCAGTTCAAAGTTAGAACCTGAAAGCAGGATCCCATCAGCATGTTCTGCATATTCTGACAAAGGAAGAACCTGCTTCACACTATGCTTTGGCAGGAACTTCTTTTTCAGGAACTGTTGAAAAGAGGCAACAGAGCCATAGCTCATGCCTGAGCCCTAATCCCATAGTGAGTGCTTCTGGGAATGCGTCCTTTCCTTGAGTAGCTACTAAAATAAGCAAACACTTCTTTCCTGTGGTACAAAGTGGATGTCAGGTACTGCACAACCTGACACCTGCAAGTTCTTGCCCGTGTACCAGAGTGCAAAGCTGTTGTGCTGCATCACAAGTGCAGGCAGAGGTTCAAGTAAGGTTACACATGAGGTGTCATCTTTCATTCTGAGCTGTCTCAAGTATCCTCCTTGCCTACATTCTTACACGGAAAAGCACAAGGAGAAAAGGGGCCTGGCACTGATGAAAAATGGGTGTGTCTGAATAGAGAAGAAATTCTCATTATGTTAAGGAGGGCTTAAGCTAAATATTGCCTCTTAGGCTGTAGTTCTGCTCCCATTAATGTACCTGCAGGAACCTGGGCTCTCTGATGTATTCATTACTATTCACCTTGCAAGCATGCAATGCTGCACCTGCAGGATCAACTTTATGTGGAATTCAGATCTGCAGCATGGTTGAAAAGCTAATTTGCAACACTGCCTATGACTGAGTTCAAAATGTGAGTGGAATTGGTCAACTGAAAATTTCAGTGAGGTTGTAAATGCTCATCCAGTGGTCAGGTAATATTACATCCTTTGTAAGATCTTGCCCACTCTTGAAATGTGTAGCTTAACTTGCTTCACAATGAAGTCTCTTGCATATGCAAATACTGACATGAATAACACAACATTTTAATGCTACTTAGCCACCTTTCTTTGAGGCAATTTACCAAGTGCTAAACTACCACAGTTCATCTTACTGTGCAGTAGAAAGATACACATAAATGGCATACAACAGCTGAAGCACGGTAAGTCCTTGCAAGCTCCTCTTTTACATCACAATAATTTATTAATTTGGCCATACTTGGCATTTTAAACCCACTTTGGAAGTGGCTTTACTGAGATATGGGGATAAATCTTCATCCCAAAATAACTGCTGAACATTGTTTAAGTCCTGCAACTGGTGTCCCACACTGCTTTTCCTGGTTATTTGAGTTAACATTTTCATTTACCTGTGTTGTTCTCTGTTGCTCAGGGATTATCCAGACCAGTTGTTGCTTGAGTTAGATTCTACTGTGTAGTCAGGTACAATCATTTGCCATATCAGCTGAGGTTCACATACCCGTGTAATGCTTCTGAGTCATGTCTCAAGCTTCTGTATGGTTCTGTGACAGCTGAAAATTATGTCTGTGTGATAAAGGTGTTTGCTGAAGGCTCTATGAAGATTTGACCAAGTGTTTTTCTGTCTTTTGTTTAGCTATTAAGCTATATGTTGTTGCTAAGAGCCTAATTAAAGTTAACATGAAGTAAGGCCTAGTAAATTTAGCACAGCCTGGAAGTAGTAAGCCCCTGTGGAGTAGTTAAAATTAACCTTATCAAAGGAATGCAAGGCTTGTACTGCTATTGGTCAGTCTAAGGACAGTTGAAGTAAAAAGAATCTGAATGGCTGTAAGTTATCAGCACAGTTCAGAAGTTATAAATTGGCTGAAACATCCAGAAATCATTCAGAAGGAAGATACAGCTCTGTGAAAGGGATTAATTACCTGTTGACCTGGATCAGTGGGCCCATGGATCTCGAGGACCCCAAGGACTGAATACTAGGGTCCTTCCCGGTAGCTCTTGGACAGCGCTGATCGGGGACACGTGAGTTCGCTGAGCTTTGTGAAAAGAAAAATTTGTCATACATCAGGCATCAGAGGGGACTGCTGATAAGTTGCCAACGTGAATTATTCCTGTCTGTCATTGTTTGTATTGTTACTACACATAGTTGTGTTTTTGTTAAGTCAATAAACCTTTCTTACCTTTCTACCCCCCAACCACACTCTCAATCAATCCCAACTGGTGGCTGGGACATTGTCCCATACTAAGATCATGGATTTTATTGCCCTCAAGGGTGTATATAGGTTCGAATGAGTGGCAGCCACTTAGCAGAGACAGACAGATACATATCACAAAGATCACAGAACAAAGGGATGCTATTCAGTGCAAACGAAAGGCAGAGGTTGGGCAAGAAGAATGTTGAGTACAACAATACAGTCTCGGGGAGGTATACCAGGAAGGGAACCCATTTCCAGTCCCATCCCCCGCCCCCCCACCCCAAAGATACAAACAAACATGACTGAAGTTTCCTGTGCCCCATCCCACACCTCTCTGCATATTAATCTCTCTCTTGCCTGCTCAAACTTCCCATCCTACCCAAAATGGCAGAACCACATCAATTTCCAAAGAACCTGTTTGATTGAAAGGCACTTAACTATAGTGGCAGATAATAGTGAAGAAGAAAACATCATTTTTTGAATCATAGTTTAATTATTGCCCTGAGTTTTGAGCCAACAGGAAGTATTACAAAGTAAATTGCACAAATTACTCTAGAAGGACATTTACAAAAAGAATGTTATTTTAAAGCATTTGAATAAATTCACTTCTTTGGGATTGCTTCAGAATTCTGTTTATTTTGCAGTGCACTTTATGCTGGTCCACAAAATAGAGAGAGAAGTTCTCAGGCAGGTGACAGGAAGTTACAAGCTTGCTTCTAATTCATTTCCCTCCACTTCCCAGCACCCACCCACTCAGCATCACATTGTCAACCTGTAGAAGTGCACAGGCAATTATTACTTTTCATCTAGTTACCTTTCCTCACAGCTCTATTCCATATTGTATTAATTAATTATTTATCTAAATTGCTATAATATAAATTGCCATAACTCTTGTCTACAGATCCAGAGCCGCCACACAAAGGGGAAAGACTAGGAAAATGACTTACCATTTCTGTGCTCACCCAGGACTCATTCCAATTCAATGGAAATACAAGTTGAATACTGAGGGGGGAAATTTTATACCTGCTATAGAGATTACAATTTGGATAATAACTTGTTTCTTTCACATTCCCCATAGAAAAAATGTGATCAAGGGGAGAAGATATCACTGACTACCTGGATCACCTCGTTGGATCAGTATGGCTATCCATGACTTTTATTAATGAGAGGCATCAGCAAGTCAAATGTAAAGTAGATATTTGAAGTCAAAAGGATGCTGGGGAGGATGAAAAGGCCAAGACATTTGACTACTTGGCCTTAAGGCACAAATTTGGATCATTGTCTGCATGGTTTATCTTTGCATACTGTTAGGAAAACTCAGTTTCTTTTTTTTTTTTTTTTTACTGTTCACAACATTCAGCTTAGTGTTTTCTTGTGCGTTTAAAGAAACATGCAGATGTCTTTATATTTATGGTTTTCAGTTTTGCACAAGTGAATTAAAATCCAGAATCATTATTGTTATAAAACACACATGCATGTTCTGATAATACCCTAACTTTCACTACAGTAAAAAAAGCCCTAAAAAGTTTAGTAAAACATATTAAGTATGACAATAATAAGTTATAATTAAATCATTCCTTTTTCCTATTCAAATATTCAATAAAAAGTGTTATCAGCCAGGGAAGCAGAAGGTAGATTAGGTATCCCAAAACAACTGAAGTAATAGCAATGCTATCATTGTCCTTTGTTCCACAAACAAAAAAAAAAAGTACTCCGGAGTTTCTATAGATTTTGGTATCATAGACTATTTCTTATCTCCTAATAGTAATGCTGGTGAGAAATACTCTTTTATGTTGATGACCTCAGAGGCTTTTGTTGAAGAGAAAAAATAGACACTAGCCCAGTCAATGAATTCTGTCCAATTTGGGAACCACAACTATGCAAATCTACTGGGATCCCCCAGTACATTGTACAACATTTGGACTCAGAGCAGCACTACTTTACTGATAGCACTTCAGTTGCCTTGACATTTGATTGAATTTGTCAGCTACTGGGCAGTAGCAGTCAGGGGAGGCAAGATTCCCGACCAAAATTTGGGATCTTCACAGGGTGTTATTCATGTTTTATTGTGTCTTTTTTATTGATATGTTGTGTGTGGTCTTGTTGAAAACCTGATGTTATGCTGTATTATTTACATTACTTTTATCACTGTATGGATTATGTTATGCTGTCTGTATATATCTTTATGTTTTTGGACATTGTTTACTCAAAGGAACTCAGAGAGTTGCATATTTGAAAAGGAAAGTAGGTTAAACTGCTAAGTATTTCTTGCCATTGTGTATGTAGGGCAAGGACAATTGCCACTCCAAATGGCAGAAGGGGCCACTAGTGGGATTGATATCCAAGGCATTGTCTGCTTGTACTGGGAAAATAATCCCATAACAGAAGGGGTATCAGAGCAAAACGGCCCATTACCTAGAGAATTCTGAGACCCATGAGTAATAAAGATAATGCTGATGAGGGAAGGGAAGGCCATTTCTAGATATTTTAGGGCTATCTGTGAGGTGGTCCTGGTTTTTGGAGTTTCTGGCCATGTCTACATGAGTGGGGGACTGCACAGTGGTCAGTAGGCAAGTACTAAATGACCATGCAGTAACTGGCATTACTGCACACTACTGGCACCACACTTTTTTTTCCGATGCTAATGCGCACTATGTGTGCAGTATCATCGCCACATGGTTAGTGGCTGGCAACGCTACTGCACGGTAGCAACAAGCTACTGCACAATAGGGCGTTGCTACTGATCAGTAGTGTCTCATGTGGCCCTCTGAGGCTGTAGGAGGGTCCAAGTCTCCAGCCGTCAGAACTGGCAGGGTCAGCAGAATGGCTGATATTTGAAAATCCTAGTAGGATTCTCTGAAAAAGCCTACTCTGTAGCTAGATGAGAGGGTATGAAACTTATCTGGTCTTTTTGTTCTGCCTTCAAACTTAATGGCCAGTTTTGCTTATATTATTTTTTTCTCCTATATAGAAAGTCAATTTGTTATTTTGTCTCCTTACTGATTGCCTGTGTTAAAGAATGATCTTTGGGTGAGTGAAATTCCAGGGGAACTCATGCTAAGGAAAGGGGGATGTAAAAATTCTTTCATAACACAATGGAAAACCACCTCCAGCTGGCAGAGATCCCTCTGCTGTAGCTGTGAGGGCCTGTAAAGGGCTGTGGACCTGAGTTTTATGGGAATAAGAAGTTATCCTAGGGCAAACATTTGTGACAAGCAGCTGGACAGCAGAGAGAAATGCTTTGGGGCATTCCCTGGATGGGTTTGTGACCGTCAAGTCCATATGCATCTACTGAGGGTTTACATGCAGGTGTTCCACTACTGCAGCTGCAGAATGCACTTTGCATAGGTAGGAAAGTGGCTTTTGACATCCTGCAGTTTGCAGCCACTGCTGTTCATGCCGGATGTGTCTCACCATGCCATATGACTAAGCAGTGCTATTTGACTGAGCCTCAAAGTGGTGCTCTCCTGAGTGAAACTGCTCTGAGAAAAGATCTAAAGAAGTACCTGTTTAATTTAAGTCTCTTTCATCTCTGGTGCCCTATTTTCTGTGGTGTTGAAATAAGTGCATGACTTTAGATACACTTGGGGCAGCATATTTATATTAATCCCCACAAGACTCAAAGAGTTCCCTCATGTTTCCTCCTTCCTGCCTGACTGCTTTGGAACTGGCACTGGCTCACACAAAACTGATGGAATGAAACAAGAGAAAATATGAAAACTGAATATTTTGTCCCAAGCCTCTGAATTCTATTACACTGTGGTAGGTATTGCATAATGTACAACATGAGAGAGAGGGCAACTGGACAGTACAGAAGTGGAACAAAGCACTATGGGATGTCTGAGCAGAATGCTGAGTACTAGTTGTGAAACATCACCTTGCCATAGCTCCTCAAGGAGTCATTTATATTTATCCCCACAATCCAGGCCAAAGCACCTGGACTGTTGAATAACAATGCATTGTGTTCACACTGCTTGTGACAATTCCTGTAGATCACGTATCAAAAATAGGAAAAAAGCCTGCAAAGTTTTTATACCGTAAATACCAAGCTTCTTGTGAACCACTTCCTTATTTAGAAGTTAATGGGGGAAAACAGGCACAGGAAATGCCTAGCTGTGAATTCTCCTATTACAGCTTCCCCTTACAAAGCAGAAGTGACTTGGCATCCATGAAGCAATGTTTTCTTTAATTCACGGTAAACTTCTACTCCACTTCAACTCCATTCCCACTTACCATTCTTTCTTAACTTTTGAAATAGGAGGGCCCAACTTAGGGTTTAAATGCCCAAGATCTATAGCAATCACAATGATAATTTTTAAAGTCTAAATGGATTAAGTCAATGAGAGCTGGGCACGTAACCTGTATAGCTGTATGTTCAGTGCTATGAGTTCCTGTTACTGTTGACAATTCAGGTTAGTAAGGCAAAGGAACAAAAATATTCTGTTCAGAGGCCAGCTACAAGGTAATGATTTGAATAATATTGTCTTTCAGCTTGTCCTCTTGAATGACATTACTGAAGAAAATTCAAAACTATTATTTTTGCACGTTAGCATTTTAAAGGCTAGTCAAATAGTTAAGGGACTGGGGCATATGATGTATGATGAGAGGATGAAAGAACTGGGTTTATTTAGTTTGGAGAAGAGAAGATTGAGAGAACGCATCTACATATGTCATTTGGGCCATTGAGGTGAGCATGGACGTTTGGTTCCCCAGGGATGAGTAGCAGCAGCACACCTTGTGCCACTGCTGCTTGTCCCCAGGGAATGCCTGTGCCATGCTGGGGATTGTGGAAGTTGCATCTGCAGCGCTTCTGCAGCTGGGAGTCCGGCTGCCAGCTGGAGCATGGCTCTGGGTGGCCAGGCTCTGGCTTTGGGTGGTGTGCACTGACATCACATGTGCCACTTGGCTTTTGTCTGCACAGGTCAAAAAATACCCCTACACTGCAAGGTAGTAGTGCAGGCGATGCCTGAATGTGCAGTGTGTGGTGCTGCAGATGGGTTTGCAGTGCCACATACTGCATGGCCGTGCTTGGCTGGATGTGGCCTAGGGGGCAGCAGTAAGCTGCAGATTGCTCTGCAGTTTATTGCTCCTGGGCATGCATCTGTATGTGTGCCTGGAGCACAGCACATTGAGCCAGGTCACAGCAGCCCCAGCTGCTGGGAGCCCAGGGGGTCATCCTGCCAGGCTGGGGCTGTTCCAACTGGGATCAATGTGCTGCAGAAGGACTGGTTGGGGCAGTGAGGGTGCTTTAGTGTGGGGCAGTGAGGGTGCTTTAACTGGCTCTCAGTCCTGGCACTGAAGCACCCTCGTACCCAGCCAGCTGGTCATTATCTACATCTGCACTGCTGTACATGAAAAAAACTCCACAGTAGGGTAGGACTTGTAAATACAGTCTGCTGCAGAGTTTATTAGTTTCATGTGCCCTAATAGGGCAGTAAATTACTCATGTAGACATGCCCAGAGGGGATTTAATAAGTCTTCAACTATCTGAAAGGTGGTTACAAAGAGATGGAGCTAGACAGTTCTCAGTGGTAGGAGATGACAAAACAAAGAGCAATGGTTTCAAGTTGCAGCAAGGAAAGTTTTGGTTAGATATTAAGAAAAACCTTCTCACGCAGAGGCTGCATTTACATGGGATGCTGACTGTGCAGTCATTACTGAGCAGTCATTTCGTACGTGTATAAACAAATACAAAATGACTGTGCAATAATTGGAGTTACTGTACAGCATCACTGAACGGCTTTTAGGTGATGCTGACTGTACAGGAGCTTGTTACTACTGTGCAGTAGCGTTGCATGGCGTTTCCTGCCACATGATGCTACTGTGCAGTAGTAACAAGCTACTGCACAGTTAGCATCTCTTGTAGACATGGCCAGAGGGTAGTAAAGCACTGGAACAGACTATCCATAGAGGCTGTGGAATCTCCATCCTTGGCAATTTTAAGACCCGGCTAGGGAAAGCCTGGGCTGAGATGTTATCATTGACCGTGTGTAGATGAAATGAGGGGCAAATGTTCATGACACTTTAAGCGGGCTAAATGCTTTTGCACAGCTTGAATGGTGTTGGTGTTTGCATCCCTTGGTGGTATATTGCACATTCATTCCAGCTGCAGTAGGAAATTTGGTGGCTTAATACACCTTAAATGACATGGGGTGCAGCAAACTAAAACTCCTTCAACAAGTTTTAGTTTGCTGCCCCTACAGCCATGGAGCGAAGCACTGGGCTCCGCACAGCTCAGGGGCTCTGCGGGAAGCTCTGTTGGTAACCTGGTGGCAGCCTGGGAAATCAAGCTCCATCCAAGAAAAGCTGTGAACCTGATTCCCCCAAGCCCCCGGAGCCTGTCTGCCTGCCTGAGCTGTGCGGGGACCCGGTTCTTCTCTCTATGGCTGCTGTGCCCCCCCCCCCCCGGTGCTGCCCAAGCAGGGTGCCTGCAGGGGCAGCTGCTGCCTGGGGGGGCACCGCTGCTGCCACTGTGGGAAACACCAGCCTGCTCCCCCCCAGACCAGGAACCGCTCCATCTGCCAGCAGTTTGCCCTCCCCTCCCTGCCGCTTGAGAGGTAGGTAAGTGTGGAGTATGTACATGACATGGGGGTTTACTTCACCCTAAATTGAAGTGGTAGGTTTATAAACTCACCGCTTCAATGTAGGGCCCCTGTTTCGTCTACACACACCCATTGTGCATAGTCCTGCTTTGAGCAGGGGGTTAGACTAGATGACTCCCTGAGGTCCCTTCCAACCCTCATTTTCTCTGATTCTATGATTTTGTGATTCTTCACCAGGTGATTTTGCATTTGCTATACTTTCTGGATTCTCTGAACAATTGTATAGGTGGTGATTTTCTTTGGGTGACAATTTTATAAGGATTTTTACTTTCAACTGGAGCCATACATATAGAGGACTTGGAGTTATAGTTCATTGCATGTACGTTTTGCTCTTTTCCTGACTAAAGCTAAAAGCTTCATCTATGATATTTCTGTCGGTGAGAGAACAACTCTGTTGAAAAGCTCTTTAAAAGTATTACTCCAGCCCTGAAATGAAGGTCATGTGTCCAATAGGTGAACACAACCATTTATACTTTGCTAACCCCTTTGATGCCAAAGTTCAGGATTTTGTGAAATAATTTCTAGTGAAAAGAAATATCATTGGAGCCACAGAACTCTTCATATCAAGGGTTAATGCTAAGAGCTTGCTGGGCTTTGGAATGTGCCTATCTAGACAAGCAGGGAATTTGAATGGGAATTGTCAAGGTTCAAATACTGCTTTTTAACATGACCTAGTTGGATCAGTGTGGCCATCTGTGGCTTTCAATAATGAGAGGCATCAGCAGGTCAAATGTGAAGTAGATCTTTGAAGTCAGTGGGTCAAATTCATCCCATGGTGTAATTCCATAGGAATTACTTTAGCTCCATTTGTGAAAATTAACAGTTTTTCTCCGCCTTTCATGTTCAAACATTTATTTTATCTTTCTATTTTGCAGAATATGCACTGGAAGGGGCCAACCTATTTGAATAACATGATTATGGCGGGGAGGGGAGGATATATTTTCAAATTTCAAACCAAAATCAGACTTGTAATAGAAAGTTGCAGTGATAACCAAGGGTGCCTATTGCCCCTTCACCTTGCATTTTAAATGTTACAGCCATGATGATATCTAGGTACAAAGCCAAGATGTAAAGATCTGAAGTTTGTTACACAAAACAAAATAAAAAACAAAAGGGGAAAAATACTCCATGACTGTCCTACAGCCTATTACAACCCACAGTGTAAAACTCTATTGTTTTACATAATACACCAGTTCTTTTTTCCAGACTTTTTTGGCAAGGTAGATGCAGATTATTCAAATGTTATGTGAGAACATGTCTATTTACGTGAGTCTGGAAATAATTTCAATAAGATCTGCTTGTATCCATTGTTTTAGCTTGTAGAGAGCTAAGTCGTTTACATGTTACTGTATAAGGACTCATATTTACTTTAAATGGGAGATGAATATCATTCTTCAGAATTCTTGAAATAAACTATAAAGTTATGCAGTGTGTCTTTCCATCTTCATTAGCAACGGGATTGTTCAGCTCACCATTTATTATGTTTCCTTCTTGTATAATATGTTTGAACTACTACTTGCAAACATATATCTTTGCAATATTATTCTAAGTGGTTGGGAGTTAATTCACTCCTTTTTTAATTTAATAAAAAACCTTGAACTAAAAACAGGATTATACTCATGAAATCAAGGATTATAAAATATTCCAACTGCTACTGACTTTTTTAACCAGAAATTCAAACTTTATGTAAAAAGAGAGAGAGAGAGAGAGAAAGAGAGAGAGAAGGACATTTTGAAAGGTGCCTATTTGTATAATCAAAAAAGGGGTTATGAAGTAATGGCAAGCCAGGAGATACAAGTCAGTATTGGGGAGGCTAGGATGTTGAGGTGATTCTGAACTCAGTGATGAGAAGAGTACTGGGATAGAAGAGGTAATTAATGTGCAATTCCTACTACTTAGCATGAAGGATTTCTAAATCTTGTTGAATTTCATAAAGATCTCAAGATGAAAAAAAGTAACACAACAGTGACAGACTGAGTGACTGTATGCCATGCACCTGTCTCCTTGCAGCTGGTAATGGGTACTTAGGAAGTTTTCCAGGTGCTTACATACACACAAACACACGCTTACTCTTACCACCCCATCTGCACAGAAACAATGTGATTTGTTATCTTGTACCATTGTCTAAATATGAACTAGCTCAGCTAATTAGCAGTACAATCTGAACTGTTATTTGTTGGTTCTGTCACGTTTACTTACTTTAGATCTCCAAAACTATTGTATTCAGGCTTGCTTGTAATCCTGTAACCTTGATCCTTTTATGTATTGCATGCAACACTCTCCTCCCTTGTACAGTGAACATCTCTTGCCATATTATATATTATGGCTTTGGCTACCATGTCTGTTAATCAGCATTAAAGGGAAGTACTCTGTAGTATCACTCTCAAGCCAGGGACCATGTGTTCTTTTTTGTCTTCTGTAGTGCCAACTACACTGTTACTGCTTCACAAGTAAATGCTGATATACAAGCTGCATAAATCATGATGATGATCTATAACAATGCAAATGAATGGAAAAATTGAATCACTATGGAGAGAGCTGCATCTTCCTTATGTTACTGTTAATTCAAAAACACAGGATGGACTATTGCATTATCATTATGAAAATTCTATATTAAATATGCTACTTTAATCATAATGTCCTTGTGGAACAAAGTTTGTGTTAACAAGATGATTTTTGGTACCAAGTGAACAATAAATCTGCTATAAAGATCACCAAAATCTGACTGGGGGAAGATAATTATATTCTCTTTAGTGAACTCTGAAACAAAGATCGTTCACTGTATTCACTCTTCTGTTTCCCATGCTTCAAAAAGTTAAGTAGATTTTGCCCTAACACAATCAAGAATGCATTTCCACAACTAGGCAATAGACAGGGAGTCAGTGTGTTGAGACTGCTGACCACTGTGCTGGCTAGTTTTCTCTCATTGTTTCTTTGTCCTTACATAGTCAGGACATACCTGTTGTCTTGTGTTTTATAGACTGTAAGATCTTTGGGGGATTGAACTACCTTGTTCTGTGCTTGCACAGCACCCGGAGAAATCAGGATCCTGTAATACACATATTAACTGCTTTTGCATGCCTACCTACTAGTTGAATGTAAAAGCCATTTCACCTCCACTAGGGTAGAAATGAGTACAGACTTCAGCCCTTCGCTGTAGAATGGATGAACCAAACTGAATTTCACTCTTACATGTGGGTAGGTGAGATGTACAGTACTGTTCTTCTCTGGGCTTCCAAAAAGGTGGGGGGATCTTTACATTGCAACTAGAGCTACATAGGAGTCATGACAGTAAGATGCTCTAGGGCAGTGATTCTAACCCAGGGTGCCATGGCATCCTGCGGTGCTGCCATATACTTTGAATGGTGCCATGAGGTATAAGAAGATAAGCAGATAAGCCAGGCCTAGAGAATTCCCTAGTCCCTGTTTAAGGAGATAAGCAGTGTAATATATAAATTAGTTTTTGAACTTGGTGACACTCAATTCACAAAACCTGTGGAGGAGTTTCTTGAGTCCAGTGAGAGGTGCTTGAGTCCAAAAAGGTTGAGAATGACTGTTCTAGGTAAAACCCCTGAATCAGCATGTTTCTTGCCCACCTGCCCCATGGGTCACGGTGACTGATGCAAACTAGATGCATGGACTGCTCGTACCATTGTGACTCATCACAACTTCGCCTTTTCACTGGAAAAGATCACAGCATTGGATCGCATCAGGGAAACTGGTGAGTATCTCAGATCCATTAGCTAAATTAAGGTTCATTACATCTCTTGGCTTCCTGAAAGCTTTGGCAAACCACTGGGTTATAGATTATTCAAGGTGGGAGGAAAGGAGTTTTCAATCACTCCTGTTGAAACTGTTTTTTTAAATATAAAAGTTGATGACTCATGGGTCAGAGAGTAGATAAGTGTGGGCATGACTGCAGCCTATGGGAAAATGGTATACCAAAGACTTCCTGTGTTTCATCCAATAATTTTAATGTAAAATATAAAAACAATTCTTGGTGTAGGGGCTAGCACTCACATCATTCCCCCACCAAGTTGAGTGTCCTAAACTCTAGGAAGTAGCAGGAGTAAATCATCTCTCCATGATTTATAAGTTGCTAAAGCCTCCTTTAAACTCCCTTCATGGAGACCTTATTTTTGTGACTTTTTGTTTTATTATTTTCCCTTAAGGATCCATAGATATAATTTATTCTCAAAGAATATGGTTGTCCTGTTTGTATGGAAAACATAAGAGAGCTTGCAGTGCTAGACCCAGAAACCCTATTGCCAGTGTCAGGTGGCAGCTCTTCCCAGGGCTGCTCATGTGTCCCAACTTATTTAGCTTACTCACTTTTGCCACTTGACCATCGCCTAACTCCTTTGGAACTGCAGGAAGCAATCACAGGCTTCCTAGACACTCCTCTCAGCAAGAGGACAAATACCACGGTGAGTGCTTAGCCTACACAGATTTTCTTACAATTGGACAGTGTTCCCATACCTAAATAGAGGTTAATACTCTGATCCAGTTAATACTTTTAATAGCTCATGTCCAGCCTGGTGGACACAGCAGAATAATGCTTTGCCACAGTCACTGATGCTCACATGTGCTAACAGCTTTTTGAGGGCTGGATTCTATTTTTTCTTGCCTGGGCACCCTGGTATAGCTGCTGCTTGGTTGCTCTGGACCTGCCACCTGAATTTGGTTGATCACTGGATGCAATTCCTTTATGGGGCTTGTGGCTCAATTCAGCTGCTCTTAAGTTCAGTTCATAGATGCCTAGGGAAAGACCTGGGTCACCTCATGATCAAAAAGATGTGCATCTTTTCTGAGACACTAGTACAGCTAATCAGCCACAGTAGCTAGATGCTTCCATCCATCTCCACTCAGAACATTTGCACTAGCAATTAAGAGGAGCTTCTAACTGAGGCAATGGACTAAGTATAAGGTCATTTCATAGTTTATCCAATTTTTATGTTATAATTTAGTTTAAGGAGGCATGTGTAATATGATACGAGCATATTATGCCTCATGTGCTTATTCACTTCTATAATTCTATTGGCTTGTTTTGTTCTATTACGTTTAGGTATATCTATGGTTATGCTATTGACTTTGACATTAATGTGATCTGGACATTTCCATGACTGGCCTCAAAGTGCACTATCATTACAATCTGATGTGCTTGGATGAGCACTTCTCTTGATTAAGTAGTAAGATTATGGGGTTTTTTTCGTTTCCATGCTGCATATGTCTAGCCTCCAAATGGCATGCTAGGAAAATAATGTATTTTATGAAAGAGATTTTGTAGACTCCCCCTTTCATTTGTGAGCTCATATTGCCAAGATGGATTAATCAAGTACAATAAATGATTTTTTTTTCTGTTATCAACCTAACAATAGGTAGGAATTACTTTTACCTAGCTAACTAGAGTTCATTAGGAATTTTTTAAACAAAAACATTGTAAATTTAAAAATGCCCAATCACTGAAATGTATTTTGGTGCAAACATACAAGTTAGTAGCATAACCGAGCAGGAGGTATTCAAAATTATCCACCACCGCAGCTGATGGTTGTCCATGCAATGGAGGGTGTAGAGCTGCCCTGTCATGCCTCTTCCTATTCAGTTCTGCTTTTGTCCAGAATGTCTATGCAAAGTAGCCTGTAGCAACAGAGTCAAGGGATGGCTCTCAGATATGAACAGCTAGGCTTAAAGCTTCTTGTCTTCTTGAGTTGCTTAGGGGTTTAAACCAGGTCTCCCACAAACCAGGAGAATGCCCTGACCTCCACATTCTGAGATGTGGCTCTCCCAATTTCTGGAACCATTGCATTTTCTGTAAAGAATGAAACACTCTCTCATCCAGGGAGTAATGTACTTATGCAGAACACCCAAGTTCAAGTCCATTCACTGTCCGGTTTAGGATCTGAATTTGAACCTGGGTCTTCCACAGTCTCGATGAGTATTCTAACCACTAGGATACTTCTCTGTTTTTCTGATTCACTAAAAATTTAATTATAAAAAAGTAAAACATCTCTAAAAGGAGAAATTTGGAAAACTGTTCCATCTGTCTCAGAATAGGCAATAACATTGGTAGTTCAGGCACTTAAATGTGATGTGGAAAACCCAGGTTAAAAGTCCTGCTTATTGATTCTGATATTCTGTTCCCAAGCGTCCAGTCCAGATAAGTCTTATAGGTAGCTCTCTCTCTCTCTACTTCACCCTTCCCCCAAGCCTCAGAAGTCCTGTTCCATTTTGATGCATAATGGAAATATTTTTAGAATATCATGTTTCATGGGGTAGAAAAAGCATTTCCATCCCTTTTCTAGTTGTACAGTTTTTAATTGGAACCAGCATTTCCTAGTTAAGGTTCTCCATTCTTTCTTGATATAGTTTTAAATATTACCCTTTTTACCTTCCGGACCTTCCTGGGGATAAAAGTCACTTAAGGGAGACAGCCAAGCAACATTGTTTTTTTCTACAGAAAGTTACTTTGATTTCTAGAGAAGGCAGTGCCATCAGTAAAGTTGCAAGGTAACAAAAACAAACAAATGAAAAGCAAATCAACCCCCCCAAAACAACTAAAAAAATTACAAATGTTTTAAAATGAGTTTTTACTTCTTGAAAGTATTGTGATAGGCAGGGGGTATAAGCACTAAGTGCTGTAGCACTCCTAACCTCAAGCATTTAAAATGAGGGAACCTCAAGCATTTAAAATGAGGGGTCAGACTCTCCAAATCATGAGATGTTTAAAAATCTTGACTTTTATATTCTTCTAATGTAATTTTTTTCTTTTACATATTTAGGGTGTAATTGAACCATATTTTCAAGCTATTCTCTATATGAAAACTAGGATTCTCATATGTTCACAGAATCCCAGAAGCTGAAGTTTTACAACTTATAGGGTGCATCTAGGGTGGAGCCACATGGCATCGTAGCGATGCGGTACGTTGCCATACAGCATGCTATGGTGACATAGTAATCACTTGGGTTTACATGTGATCAGCAGCTACGTCACTGTGGCAGTGCACTTGCCTGTTTTAGTCTATGGTGTTATAGTGGCAAAATCTAACCATGCACTGTGCATATGGCACAGTATGGACAGTTACTGCACCATGCTTTGGTACTTCCAAAAGGAAGCACTAACGTATGGCACTGTAGCAAAGTTACCATACGGTAACATGTAGACTCTACTATAATGAAGTCTCAAGGTAAATGCTGATGTTGAGAGGGATGTTAAATGACTGTGAATTAAAGTGTGATTTTTTGGGGGGTTCACAAGATAATAATCATCATCGTTATGAAGCCAGTGAATGGCTGCCCTAAAACAATATAACTGTCATCCAGAGTGCTTATTGTTTTTATACTCCTTTTTAAATTGTAAAACGACTAGTTAAACTTCCTGGAACACTCAGTTTATACATGATGATGATGATAAAATACAACTTCTCAAGGAGCTAGTGGCCGAGTTCTACAGTCCTTATTTATATAAAGGTCTATTTATTGCCATAAACAACATTCCTGATTGCAAAATAATCAATTGGGATTTAAGATTTGGGACCAATCATGTCAACTATGTAGCACAGACCTTGTATACAGAGGGAAAGATTGCTCTGAAATCTTAAGAGTTGTTACATGATAAAGCATGCTATTTCTGACAACATATGTATTCCCGTGTAAGGTTGTGACTCAGCAGGTCCTGGAAAAGCGACCTTGTAGTCCAGGATTGGTCACATCAATGACACAGTGCCATCAGTGCCTTCACCCACCCAGCCCAAATGTGGGCCAGCTGACCTTAATTGATTCCTACACTGTTGTAGTCTTGAACCTAGGTTTCACCCTAATTTTGTTTCCCATATTGCTTTACTTTGGATTTTCATGTTTAGAGGTTTTTAATATGTAAAACAAATTTATATAAGAAAAATCCTGTCACCGTTGTGACATTGCGGAGTTTTGTACAATATGGAAGAATGTTTGTATTTTATAATTAGCTTTTTTGGGGGAGCATAACATGCAGTTACTGCTAATTAAATTCAGCAGTCAGTGTTAATGCACAGTGAGAACTGCAAGAAAAGTGAGAAAAGGCAGAAGTTGAAGATTCCAATAGCAATGTTAAAGCAGCCACATTGCACAATGTGCATGCTTTTTTATGCTGTGACATTCATGCTCCACTTTTGAATAGAAAATTTAGCACTTCAGGAACTTGTTCTCTACCTAAGTTTATATTTTGTGGCCTTGATTTTCAAAAGTTGTAAGCACCCATTAAAGCAAGTTGGAGCTGAGGTGAGTGCTTGGCATGTTTGAAAATGGCTGTTTTTAAGGTTCCAGAATCTCACCTTTCACATGTAGTTCACAAACTCAGTCCAGGGTGCTGCTCCTGGGCCATATTTGTGTGCATCAGCTAGCATGCTTAGTATCAAAACCTAACTTCTCTGCTTAACCGATTGCAAGCATGGTCTGGTTGGAAAACCTGCCTGTCTGAAATACAAGTGCTTCTCCTGATTACACCCCAGCTGGAGAGCTCTTCAGATAGCTTCCTGCCAGTTTTTGCACACTGGACATGTCATTCCCCTGTTTTGTGTCAAAATGACAGAATTTCAGTTGTGGGATTTAAAGTCTGCTAAGTAATTAACCATAGTCTCAGCATTAACTGGGGAGAAAATACTATGTTCTTAATCTGCCTGATCTGGAAGGTCAAGCTGTGCCCACATGCTGCCTGCTTCTGTGGGCTTCATATTAGGAGCATTGGTTTTACCAGTACTAATAAATCCTCTAGCAATGGCTTGAACTATTACATCCTTATCTTGTATTTGTCTAGCTGCCTACCAACATATTTAAAATACCCATCACTGTACTGTCTCAGTATTAAACTTTTTTAAAATTAAAAATATATAAAATAATTTGAGGCTTCATATGTAGTATCTCTATTTATAAAAAATCCCTCACCTATTTTTTTTTCTTTTCCCTTTTTTTACTTTCAGGGAAAAGTCTTGGGACCAATTTCTGAGTAAGGAATATAGGATTTCTCCATAAGAAAACAGTTCATTGTCTTTTCCCCTATTAGCTTCTCATACTGGATTATTGGAGGGAATTTACAAAGACTAATTTACCTGCCTCCTTTCCATCTGTGTAAATCAATAGTTAAATAAATGACCCTAGCTGAAAACGAAGCTGCTTATACAATATTTTGTAACAGGAATGTTGTTCAATTAGTTGGAATTAATTTATTATGTGGTGTTTTCAAATACACTTTACAAAGGTTGCATCATACACACTTAGAATGAAGGCAAATAAATATTCATATATATGCTTGGACTGTAGGGAGTTTGTCGAATTATATATATGTATATGTGAGAGACAAGAATTTCTTAGGGGGATATCTTTTATTGGTTTAACTATGTAGATGGGATAAAGTAAGACAATCTTTTGAAAGCAAGACATTCTTTGCTTTCCTGTGGTCAGAGATCTGAAGAAGAATGTCTTGCATTCAAAAGCTAACTTTGTCCCAGTTACAGTGTTAGTCCAATAAAACATATCAACCAAAGAAATTCTTGCCTTGCATAGTTTCTAGATCATCATGGTTACATCACTATTATACATACATACATATATATGTATATACATATACATATTCAAAAGTATGTGTGTATATACACACACATTCTATAAAATACAATATATTTTCTATAATATAGACTATATTTATATATAAAATACAAATATATATATTTGGCTGAACAGAAAAACAGGTGAAGCTATATGTACAGTGGTGTCAGAAACAAATCTGATTTCTTTAAATATAGATCACTTTACTGAAATTTCATATAAAACAGCCATTTACTTTTACTGCTTTTAAGTTACTCAGTTGCTAACTCTGTCAGAGCCTTTGGGCAAATAAGACAACCCCAGCATTTGTATAACTATCTTGTGAAAATCCAAGACTAGGATAAACCTGGTTATTCCAAAGACAGTATTAATTTATATTAATTAAGTATTAATGATTTTGATCTCAATCCAGAATGAACTCTATGGGTCAGGTCCAGATGTGCAGGGGCATGTGCTTACAACAACAAAAATAGTAGCAGCACAAATTTGTGCCTCTTTATGGGGCAGCACACACCCCTGAACACATGCTTTGTTGCGTGACAAATTGTCCCACTTTGGGCAAATTGCCCTTGCCCAGTGACGTGGAGGAGCAGGGCACAACTGAAGGAATGGAGATGCTCTGGCCAGCAGCCAGAGTGTCTCGCTAGTGGACCAAGCCTCCTTGTCTACCAGTGCACTCTCCTGTTGCATGTGCTGTGCTGCATTTTTCCCTGGCTCTATTTTTTACTACCAGGATTTCCCAGTAGCAAATATTGACCCTGCACTGCACACCTGCAGTGTAGGGAATTTTAACTTTTCCTGCGTGCAGTTTGCGGTGCCACAAAGAGGTTTGGGGCACCACAAACGGCACTACCCTACTTGTCTGGATGTAGCCCATGAGGGCAGATGGCCTTCAGTGGTGTTTTCTGTAGGTACAGAGGACTGTTACACAAACATCATCCAGGACTTTAGGTCAAGGTACTGGTTGTACTTAGGCAGGCAAACGAGCAGGTAGTAATGTGGCTTGGCTGCTCAGACTGACAGCAGGATTCTGATATCACTAATGCTTTGCTTCTGCAAGACATATAAGCCCATACTTATCCTTAAGGCCACATCCACACATGGTATGGATGTTTGGTTCCCTGAGGACAACTACCAGTGGCACACCTTGTGCCACCAGGCCAGGCACACTCTGGCATGCAGCAAGTTGCCTTGGGTGGAGTAGGGGAGGCTGGGACCAGCACTGGACTGGCCCTAGCAGCCTTACCTGGGGTCCTGGGGGCCTCACAGGGCTGCACCAGATTTTGCTGCACAAAGCCTGGCTGACAGCTTCAGAATGGCTCTGGGTGGCCTGGGCTCCACTTTTGGGCAGCACATGCTGCCCATGTATGCACTGCTCCACTTTATTCTCTGCAGCTTTTTTTGACCCCTGGATATCCTTTTTTTTTGACCCCTGCGCTGGTCCCTTGAAGTGTGGAGAACAACAGAAGGTGTGGTATGTGACATATCTGTAGCACCACATACTGCATGGCTCTGCTCGTCTGGACATGGTCTAAATGTTTAAGTCACATCACTGACTTCAGTGGAATATGCTTGTACTTAATGTTAAAAACATATTTGATTTACCAAACTAGGGCCTTACACCTTATGAAAATCTGGTGTAATTAGATTGGCATCAGTGGAGTTCCTTCAGGTTTACTCCTTGGACATGAAAACCTATTTTTCCTAATTCTTAAATATGGGTTTTCCTATGGGACAGAGTCTTCATGCCCAACGTTAAAACCTCCTTTATCTTTTTAAAGGTACAGTATCAGGAAAGGACTCAGAAATTCTCAGTTCTCCATTCCTTTTTATGGGTTCCAGATAATATACTCACAGTCCCAATTCTCCTTCCTATTCCTTTGAGTTTACAGAGTAACCTGACTGGCACAGGGAAGAGGCAGGTCCATAGTCTGGCTTCTCCCCTACCAGCCAGATACACAGTTGTATAGAAGAAAGTAAGTAGCAACCAGGACACTATCTCTGTGTTCTGGGAGCAATATTCTTCACTGCCTTGCATTATGATCTATGCCTAAATGGCACAACTAAGCCTTAAATCAGGTAGATCCTAGAAAGAGTTGAGATTAATTTTCATGTTTTTCTTGTGGTTCTGAATGGCCATGGTAAAAAGGTTAAAATCTTTAACAACTTTTACTTGTTAAGGGCAGCTATTAGAAGTGTTTCAGCCAAAGCAGACTACCCTTTTGACAAAAGGGCACTCCCTTACCTCCGCCCTACACCTTGTATTACAATGTCACATCAGCATCAAGCAGAATTCCAAATTCAGGTGTAGAATTTAAAAGTATCAGCCCTCAAGTACAGAGGCACAAGTGCTTTTCACTAAGCTACGCTTATTAAAACTGGTACATAGTATATAGCTACACACAGCAGGGCCACTTTGATCCATTTAAATGAATGATGTTTCAGTAAAATGGGATAACCCCTCAAGCCACATAGTATTTGGCACTCAGGGGGTTAAACACTGACTGCATATGTTTGCCCCCCCTAAGAGTAGCTGCAAATACTACTCATTTGAATTATGCTGATTACCATTATTGTTGTTGTTCCCACTTTCAGGGCAGGTAAAGATATGAATTATATATTGCTATGGTCAAGTCACAAATAATAAAACGACAATACTACCCCATGCCAAGAGTAGGTTAGCATTCATGTATATCCTCACAGCTGTTACCGATAAAAGATAGGACCTGCAGCTGAGTGTGCCTCATGATGGAATGCTATAATAGAGATTTAATATATCTATCTGCCTTCAGAAGCCAGCAGCTACAGTCACTGAAAATGGCTGGCTGGCCACAGTTATTATCTGAGCAATCTAAGTAGTTATGTTTTGAGCTACAGGGTGTTGAGCATAATAGCACAGTCTAGACTCGATGCCTACATAATGGTAGATTGCCTTCTCCTCTTTACTTGCTGGTCAAGCCAGGTTGATGATGATTGACTTAATGAGAGTCACCTGACTTATAACCTGAGGCACTAGAGCACTATTTACAAGGAAGAACAATATTATGCTCCCTGGGTGATTCTGACTGACTTTATTAGTTTGGGGGCTGTTTAACTCTTTGGAGTACTGCGATGCCTCCAGTAAATTGCCAGCTGATAACAGGGATTGATAGTGATTCCTGATATAATTTATATCTCTTATTTAAAGAATAACTTGAAACCCACAGACTTCATGTAGGTAGTCTTCACAATCATGTGTGTGTATCATTGTCATCCTCCTCCCTACTCACTTTTTCCAGTTGTTTTATACCATTTGTGTATTTGGCCAGATTTTGCCATGCTTACTCCCCTTGATTATTTTATAGTGTTCAAGTATAGTATAACACGGTGTGTGTTTGTCTGTGGTGTGTGTACGATTCCTTTTTCAAATTTCTCCACTGTATCTTATGTCTCATTCCTACTAATAAGTCTCTGCAAAGGTAGAGGGTGGGGGCTTTGCCTAGTCAAGAGAGGAAAAGGGGATGGTGACACGAAGTGAAAGGAGACAGACAAGCCTACCTTTTGCCATGCACAAATGCCCAGATTTGTGGCCATGGCAGAAGGTAATAATAATGTGTGCTACTTTATTTGTGTCAGATGTATATTTGATTATGGGTGGGAGGGTATGGGCATCCTGGAGCTGCCTGCCTTCTCTGGCTGTCTGCTCCAGGGGCCTGAGGGGTTGGATCCTGCACACTCTGGAAATTCCTGGGCAGACTTGGGTCCCCCAAGCCCTTGGAGCACCTGCCCAGCTTTCCACACTTATTCAGATGTACTTTATGTTCCTCAGGGATGCATCTGGGTAAGTAGGGAAAGATACAGATTTCCTGCTTACTGGGATGCACCCACAGGATACCCAGGGATACATCTGGGTAAGTGGGTGTGCTTACCCAGTGCACATCTGGGTAAGCAGGGAAACTTACTTTCCATACTTAGTTAAACAGGTCTCTGGACAACCCAGGGGCAGCAAGTGCTTAAAGGGCTCGAGGGGCCCAATTCTGTCCAGAAATTTCCAGGGTGTGCAGGATTGGACCTCTTCAAGCCTCCAGAGTGCAGACATGTCCAGACAAGTGAAAAGACCAGCTGCTCATGCTTCACGTGGAGGCATGAGCCAGTGTGGGTCAAGGTATGAGGAGGCACTGGATGCTGGGGATTTCTCAGCTCCTGCACCACCCCATGCCTCTGCCCTGCTCTGCCCTGTGCCTCAGTACACTGACCCATACCTTTGTGTGAAGCACAGGTTGGTGGGGGTATCCCAGTGTGGAGGTCATGCAGATCCTAGCATGGAGGCATGGGGGCTGGGAATATTTTGTCTCCTGTGCCACCTCACACTGGGACCCACATTGACCCAGGCCTCCATGAAGTGCAGTTTGCTGCAGGTCCTGGCAAGTACACATGGGACAGAACAAGAACCAGGGACTTCCTGGTGGCTGCTCCATGCCTCCACACTGCACCAGGTCCTTCATCAGCCCATGCTTCATGCAGAGGCATTGGTCTCAGCATGGAGGCATGGGGTGCTGGACATTCCCCAGCTCTCATGCCAGCCCATCCTGGGACCAGCACTGACCCATGCCTGCATGACCCTAATGTGGGTCCTGACTAAAGGAATCACTGGGCAAAGAAAACAGATTGCCTGTTCTCCTGCATTGGGATGCTGGCAATGCAGGACAACAGACAATATACACTTCAACTAATAAACTGGATCAGTGATCCACTTCTGCCTTGTAACATCTGTTTCTACCCACTCTTGAGCAGTTATGCCTTCTCTCTTCTGTGAATGCTTTAAACAACACCTAAAGGCTTAGTATATACAGGGGAAAAGAAATAGAAAATAGGATTCCAGGATACAGCTAAAATCTAAACTGCCCTTACTGCCATTCTACAAATGCCATAGACCAAAAGGCCAGACTGAGACCTGGTGCAACTCCATTGACTTTGACAGAATTAAATTAGGGATGAAGTGGGACAAATTCAGACCTTAAAAAAAATAAAGAAAAAGAAAGTACTTTTTTTTGCTTGTTTTGTCCCCACTATGTTGTCGGTTTCAAAAGCTGGTATAGTTCACTTACATAACTGAAGTGAACACACCATTCTTTATAACCACTATCACAAAAAACTATTTTTGTAACATATGTTACTTCACATTACACCTCAGAAAGCTCATAATATATGTATTCTCCAGTATAACATTCTGCAACACTGTAGCAACCCAGGTAATAGAGGATCCCTGCAGTTTTGTACAAGACATGGAGAAAATAAAGACAAAATACAAGGGAAGTGACATGATCCACTTAAAACTTTGACACTTTACCAAGGCTACACATGCGGCAGTACTCTGCAGTAACTGATTTATTGAAACCATACTTTTTTCCATGCTCATTTTTACTTCTAAGGGTGGAAATTAATTCAATAGCCCTTCAAACCAGGAACCCATTGCTTTCCCCCTAGCTGAACAGCAGGGAGCTGAAGAAAAAAGGCTGTCTCCTGGTTGTATAAGCCATCAGGAGCTCTTCCTTCATTCTTCAGGCTTTTATGGGGTATTTTCTTCCAAGTCCACTGCCACCTCAAGATTATTATGAAATTGGACCCTATGGAACGAATACCTACACTGAAGACCTTCCATTTCCTTAACTGTGACAACTTGAAACTTCCCTTCTGACATAACAGTATCTTGGAGCAAATATGAGAGAAATATTTCTTTCCAAACCCCCAAAACAGCAACAGGCACAATTATTGCCAGCAGACCACAGAACGCAGTCCTATTCCTGTAAGAAAGATGTTGGAGTTAACTTGCATGCCAAAATCACCAAGCTTTGTCCATCAGAACAGAATATATTAACACTACACATGCTTATGTTATTTACAAAAATTCAAGCATGGTACGTTCTGGGAGACTCTCCAAATACTACAAAAATTCCATGTAATTTAATTGATAGCAAAATGACCTAATTAATTAAGGTTATATCTCACCTTTCGTCACATCTCCTAGACTGATTAGATGTTCTGAACCATACCTTTAAAAGACCTCAGTAATGTCTCATGGTGAAAAAAATGGTGGTGGGGTGCTTTGAAATAAAACACATTCAATGAGCTTTATTTCAAAGCACCCTGCTGCCATTTTTCAGTGCAGGGCACTGATATGTGTGATATGTGGGTGCTTTTAATTAGCAAGGCTTGCTAATTAAAGCATCCGGTGCTGCATTCCACAGCACATGTAAAAATGTCCAGAGATCTTTAGTTAATGCACATTAAAATAAGCTAATGTGCCTTCTTCTAGTTCCTCACAATGGAGGTACGCAATTTAATGCATATTACCTAAATGTATTAATGAACACGTAGATGCATCTACCATTTTCTGTATTCTTGAGAAGTTTGCCTTCTTATCCTTTGTGCATACAACTGCGTCCTGGTATAAGCAAGGAAAATAATGGTCTTTCAGCCAGAATACTGCAATTAAGGGCCATGTGTAGATGAAACGAGTGGCATGTGTGCACAACACTTTAAAAAGGGCTAAATGCTTTTGTATCATTTTAATGGTGTTGGTGTTTGCACACCTTGGCGGCATATTCCACATTAAGTCCAGCCACTATAGGAAATTTTGGGGGCATAATGTGCCTTAAATGACTTGGGGTTCAGCAAAGTAAAACTCCTTCAAGGAGTTTTAGTTTGCTGCCCCATTGCTGTGGAGGGAAGTGCCAACACCTCTTGCAGCCCAGGGACCGCTTGCCTGCCGACAGCTCACCCTCCCTTCCCCTCCCCACCGGAGAGGCAGGTATATCAGTGGGGTGTGTGCATGACACAAGGGTTTAATCAGCCCTAAATTGAAGCAGTGTTTTTATAAAACCCACTGCTTCAATTTAGGGCCCCCGTTTTGTCTACACATGAATTAAGTTAAATTCCTGGCTCTGCAATAGACTTTCTATGCCCATGTCATAGCAGACATATTATGAATAATAAAGCTTTAATGTTTGAAGTGTTCAGACATTATAGTGATAAAAGTCACATATATAACAGATCTGCAACATAGAAAACTGAATACTTAATTATTTAATTTGTCCAAAAGTATGTAAAAACAGGTGCATATATGCTAATTGCTACTACATTTTCTACCATCTTGTTTCTACTTGAATTATTCAAATCACTGTTTCTACTCATGTCAGTTCTTTCCCAACTCATTTTATCCTCTGAAATGAACTTTATATCTAACATTCACCTCTCAGCTTATCAACACATGCAGCATGTCATAGAATAACAATTAACCATAATTTCTCAGCCCGAAAATAGTCAAAAAAAACCAAAGATTTTTTTCATCTCTTTTAAGCATTTATGGGCATGCCATATGCAGGTACAATATCTGTACCAATGCATATGCATTTCACATTTTCAGTGCTCTGTAATTATTTTATTTTTAGGTTTTATTAAAGCACTTCATAAAAAATTAATTTTGCTTAGGTTTGTTGGATTATCTGAACCCCACCAGCTTAACCAATGGATGGCTTTCTCTCCAGTTGCCACTATATGATCCCGGCCGAGAGGAGATTTCTAAAGGAGACACTGTCCTTTATTCTGACTGATCCGTACAGAGAGCCTCCATCTTTGAGGCCTCTTACACTTCTTGCATCCCCTCTGTTTTAATGTGGACTTCTAGGCAAAGAACTGGAAGCTCAGGAAAGTCTTTTGAGGAAACCTTTCTAGTGTTATGGGTTTTAAAAAATGGCCTGTTTCCTTGTTGCACTGGCAAACATAGATAATAAAACAATAGATGGATCATTTAAGCTGGCTCCTATTCATAAGGAACGTAATGGTAGAATACACTGCTGTATGTAACCATGACATGCCATTGTCTGCTAGAGAAGCCCATCTGACCCAAGCAGTTAACCTTATACTAACTTCCCTTAATGGTGATCATCTGTTGTGATATGTCATACAAGCTGTTGGGCTTCTCCTGGCATGGGAAGTCTTGTAGATGATTTTACATCATCTTCTTATTTTACCTCTTCTTCTCATAGTGTATGTAAAAATCAATTATTTGTTTTTCTGCCTACAACAGCCATAAATAGTTACAGTATTTTTAATGGCAGAAAATAGGGCAAGATGGCACCTTAGAGATGACTGATTCAGAGAGAAATAGTCAACAATCTACTATGTCAGATGCTATGTTTCTAATTCGCTATGATTTTATATAGTTCCTACTTCTCTTCTTTTCCTAGTACCACACAAGATGCTAAACATGAATAAAAGGAAAAGGTTTCTTCCCTGCAGCCCAAGCACTACTCCACACAAACCCTTTCACTTTCTATTTTTGTAGCGACATGGTGGTTCTGGAAACAGATCATCAGGGATCTGAATTTTCCATTCACCACTGAAAAAAGGTGATAAAACCCAGATTTTCTCCTTTGAAGGAGAAAAATGCAGGAAATGGTGGGTTTCCCCTTGCAGATTGGCAGAGTTCCAACCTGCAAGGGGATTGGGGCAGCAGGAGAAGGGCAATCAGCTGGGGGCATCATGTGCATGTGCGCATGTACACATGCACATGGCCACCAGGCAGCCTGGAGAGCATCTCCTACAGGTAAGTCTGATGGGGGCGGGGGGGGAGGTGGGATTGAGACCCCCGTAGTGAGGGATGAAGGGAGTTGGGCAGGGCAGGGGCTGGGCTGGGCTGGGGCTGGGGATACTGCTCAGATGGGGCAGTGCATGGGGCTTCGGGCCCAGGGTCAGAATGTGTGGCGCCTGGGCGGGGAGTGGGATGAAGCCGCAAATAGCTTATCAGGAGGATCACAGAAGGGCTGGCTCCTTGTTGCTGCATGCAATCTCAGGAGGGCATGGGGGTTCACTTGCCCCCAGATTTGTGCATGGGGCTGGGGCAGGTGTGGGCTGCCCACTATGGACTTGGGGCTCCCCACCCTGTTGCCCTCCCCCCAGGATCTCTGCAGCCCAGCAGATAGGACCCAGTGCAGCAGGGCAGAGCAGGGTGGGGAAGCTCAATGCCACTGCTGCAAGCCCTGCATTGGCATGGCAAGGCACCCTCTGCCCACCTAGCAACAGTGGGGGTGGCAGTGTGGGGTTGTGTCCTCTCCCCTGGTGCTGTCAGACAGGCAATGGACACCTCACCAGGGCAGTGCAGGCTGCCAGCAGTGGCAATGAGCTTTCCCACCTGGGGCACTGGTTGGGGGGGAGGGAGGTTCTGGGTGGGGGGGATGGGCACTGGCTGGGGTGAGGGGGCTGTGCAATGGCATGGGCAGGGCACTGGCATATCAGCGCTGCTCAGCACCACAAAGTAGTGGGGAGGGACAGCTGCAGATGGACCCGTGTCTTGGGGAGTGAAGGGGCAGAGGGAGCTCTGATTGTCCATGATAAAAAACATGAAATCAAATGCTAAAATGTAGAGGTTTTTAAAATGGATTTTATTCTAGGGATTGAGGCACTGGTAGGCTTCCAAATTGCTTTAAAATTGTAAGTATATCAATAAAATATTGTGTTCAACTGATACCTATATATATAGTGATGTTTCATTTTAATCACAGAAAAACATGCATTTTGGTGGTTTTAATCAAGAATTTGCAATTTCTGAACAGAGAAAACCAGGATCTTGGCAGATCATACACTGAATCCAAAGGCAAGTGACCTAAATGTTACACCATTCACCACACCATGTTTATGAGGTCATTTTCATGTACTCACAGAGTGTGAGTTTTAAACATATGTGCCCTAAAACTGGTATTTGGTAAATGACTGCTGGTGTTAATCCTTATTTATACTGAAAATAAGCTGTTGGCAGGTGTTACATTTTTATATCAAATCTGTTTACTTTCTTGAATTTATGTTCTATTTATTCATCATGCTAAACCACTACTCTTTTTTATTTTGTTTTTTTAACAGAAGCTCACACTTGGGTATTTTTATAGGGAAAATGCACAACAAAACTACCAAATGAAAGAGCTGACTTTTTAATAGTGTTCATACAACTAAACCAATCAAAGAGAAACTAAGAAATAAATTACTAACACATTTTGAAAACAGAAAAATGGCATTTAAAGGAATTATCTGCATTAATACAACAAATACATTTTTCTATTTTCTCTGTTCCTTAAAAATGAAAAAATTTAGTCTGATTAGTAAAAGACAGTCATGTCATGAGGAGGGTATTCAGGTTTGCTGATCAGTAGAAGTCAGTGAGATTTACAGAAGCTATGGGCCTTTGACAACCAGATTCTCAAGGATGTATTAAAAAATAGAAATCTGTAAGATTTTAAATATAGTTTTAAGAAGTCACCCAAAGCAAAGACTATGTTACACATGGTACAAATAAAAGAGCTTTACAGATTTTCCAGGGGCAGAAAAATATATATTGTTGCAGCAGTGACTATAAAAGAACTGTCCAGTGTATATTAAAAGATAAGAATATTAATTCAAGAAAAATGAAAGATGTAAGGTTCTCTTATTCCCTGATCTTACAAATACTTATTAGTGAGAGTAGTGTTTACTCTCATAAATAGTCCCAATGAAACAACAAGCACTATGCTAGACAGTGTTTGCAAGACTGGATCCTTGGTACTGATAACCCTGCTACTTCACACACATTGCACATTATATTTTTCATTCCTGTTATTTCTGAAAGGCCTGATTCTAGAAGCTACTATGCCCTTTCAATTCTTATTGATGCTATGTGAGTAGATGGCTCTCCATATCTTGTACAATACATTCCTTAAGTTTAATGTTAACGTACCATAAAACATACCAGCAGTGAAATCCAGCATCCTTTGAAATCAACAGCAACATTCTGATTTACCTTTTAACGGGGCCAGGATTTCAATCAAGATACTCAATATAGATAATTTAACACTGCAGTAGGAGCCTTGACTGTATGTTCTGGCTTCTGAGATTTACATTCTAAATATTAATCTTACAAAGGCCTTTGTCCAAAAATCATTGGGCTCTGAGGGAATACAAATTCCAATCTGTCCCCTGGCAGAGTCTGGAGGCACCATTGCTTGCTCTTGCTCTGATTATAAACTTGACTGGGACAAGATATAGGATCTACAGAAACATTAATATTTTAGTGCAGAATAAACGGCCTGTTCAGAGTGATTTATAGACCAATTGAACTCAAGTAATCTTTTACTGTATTGTAAGTGTAACATTTACAAGTGTAACAGGGTTTTTTATTCATCTACTTTTATATACACTTATGAAAATATTCCAGACAGATAAAACTGATAGGATTCTAGAGAAATATAGAGGAGCTCCCCAGATATCGCTCTCCAGACTTATAGGACTAAACATGACTATCCTTTCTACACATTCTGTAAACCATCCTATAGTGTTATTTTGCAGCCAAAACTCTGTATTCAGTTCTGTAGGGTGGTTCAATTAGTCTATAAAAAGATGACCATACACTTGTGGGTTTTTATTGTACCTATCTCTACATTACTTCTTCTGAGAAACTAGATTAGATCTTTAGTTTCTATTCCGGTGATATATTCTGTTTATTAGTTACTAATAAATTCTATTAACTTTTTTGTTTGGCAATCAGTGGTAGCAAATGGGTACATTTTGAGCTGCCAGTTGGCCAGACATCATCTGGATCCAGTGTAAGAACAGCCTGAGCTACTCAATACTGGAGAAAACCTTTGCAGGCAGGAAGCTTATAATATATCTTCTATATCCCACTTCTTATGGGCTCCAGGTTGCTCTCTGAAGTATACAAAATGGAGGGCTAGTAAAGAGAGAAAAAAAATCTTTCTATGTTTGAAAAATTAAGAAAGAGATGATTAAGAATTGAGAAAAGCATGTTTAGCTTAGATATTCAACAGCATTTCTCCTGCCTGTGAGCAAACATAATAGAAGTGAGAAAGTTTTTCAGAAGTGCCCCAAGCAGAGGCACATAATGTAGGTGCCTCTTCAATCCCATGAATATCACCACTCTAAAACAAATACATGTTAAATGTAGCAAAAAATGTATATGGGATAAAAAGCATACAATTTGTTTTGTGACAAGTGGCATTTAGGTTGAACAGTTTAGAGGAAAAAATGCTGGCATTCAAGAGCTACTATTTGCTTTAAGAAGGAAAAATGACATTCAGACCTAATCATGAGTAATAAAACTTGATACTTGATTGTAGTGGTGCTATCGTCTGAATAAGGAGAGTAGAATCACTCTTGCTGTATTTGCCATTTGACACCAAAATACACCTAACAGTTCAGCCCAACTGAAGCATCTATTATGAAAATTCATTTTGCAAACATTTCCAACTTTGATGCTTTTATTTTCACAAAGGTGCAAATACATAAATAAATAAATAAATAAAAATTGGGGGGGAGATGTTAGGCCTTTCCTAGTATCCTCACCCTCAAAAGGTATAATTATGTAGGCACTAAATTAGAATAATAGAATCATAGAAAATTAGGGTGAGAAGGGACCTCAGGAGGTAATCTAGTCCAACCCCCTGCTCAAAGCAGGACCAGGCCCAACTAGATCATATCAGCCAAGGCTTTAGCTTTTAAAAACTTCTAAGGATGGAGATTCTACAACTTCTCTGGATCACCTGTTCCAGAGCTTTACTACCTTCCTGGTGAAAGAGCTTTTCCTAATAACTAACTTAAAACTCCCTTGCTGCAACTTCAGACCATTGCCCCTTGTTCTGTCATCTGCCACCACTGAGAACAGTCTAGCTGCATCCCCTGTTGACTTGGGATGTGTGTAGATGAAATGGGGGCCTTAAATTGACTTGGTGGGTTTTTAAAAACACCAGTTCAATTTAGGACCCTTTAAACCTGTGTTGTGTATACCTGTGTAACTGACCTCCCTGGGCTGCAGAGTGGGGTGGTGCTTCTCTTTGCAGCAGCAGCGGCCCCCCCCGCCAGGCAGCACCTGCCTGCAGGCACCTGGCTGGAGTGGTCCCAGGGGACACCACAGCTGCAGAGGGAAGCACTGGACCCCATGCAGCTCAGGCATGCAGGCAGGCTCCAGGGGAAAAAAAAAAAAAGATCTGCCTTTCTGCTTTCTTGGGTGGAGCCTGCTTTCCTGGACTGCTGTCAGGCTGTCTGCACAGGCTTCCTGCAGAGCCCTTGAGCTGCACAGAGACTGGTGTTTCATTCTGCAGTTGTAGGGCAGCAAATTAAAACTCCTCAGAGGAGTTTTAGTTTGCTGCGCCCTAAGTCATTTAAGGTCATTACGCTGCTGGATTTGCTCCTGTGGCTTGAATTTCTGCACAATATGCCGCCAACACATGCAAACACCAACACCAGTAAAGCGGTGTGAAAGCAGTTAACCCACTTTAAAGTGTCGAGTACACATGCCCCTCATTTCGTCTACACACGGCTTTGTTCTGTTGTTTAAAAAAAAATTTTCTAGCAAATGTTTCAGAAGTTGGTCAGTGTATCAATCAAATGTGTTTCCCCCCACATAATGCTTTAGTAATGAACATCTTGATGAGGGTGAGACTGGAGATGAAATACACACATGGTCACAATACTGGGTGTGCTGGAGGGAGGACTGCAGTGAAATCCCCTTTGATGCCACTTGTCTGGCCACTGATAATAGTGACAACATCTCTTCAATTAGTACGCACTTGCTGTTTGGTTGCTAGATCTTTGTAAATGTTGATCTTATGGCTCTTCTCTTAGGACAGAATGGAGGTTTTTACTGCAGCGTGCACAGTGAATAAAAGGAATCCCTATATATAATTAATATTTCTGGAGTAATCAGAATATGATGTGATTAAATGATGTTATGGACTTTATACAGGTCTTCTAACCCTGGAATATATTTCACCTGTAACATTTCCTACTACATTTACACAAATTTCCTACTTGCATTTACACAAATATAAGATGACTGAATATAAGACAACCTCCCAATAATTAGATTCAATATATGGAAAAATTAAAATTCATTTTCATTTTCCAGGTATAGAAACTAATTATCAGAGGTTTGCCTTGAATTTGTTCTCCTCTTACTGCTACAGCAGGGAAAA
Organism: Crocodylus porosus; assembly: GCF_001723895.1. Classification (NCBI taxonomy): domain Eukaryota; kingdom Metazoa; phylum Chordata; order Crocodylia; family Crocodylidae; genus Crocodylus; species Crocodylus porosus. The sequence goes on along the minus strand of NW_017728909.1, from coordinate 32,815,933 downwards.
TAAATCTGGGAGGTCAGGTAGCCCTCTTGACCTTTGCCTCTCAACTTTTTCTCTCGGAAAACTCCCTGCAAACTTCATTGGTCCCTGGTGCCACATTTACATGTGCACCTCACACCTCAACATGTTGAGCTGGATTGGAACAGCCCTGGCTGACACAGGGCACAGGGAATCAGCTGTGACCCAGCTCAACATGCTACCGAGGGGCTGGCTGGGGCATGAGGATGCTCCAGTGTGGCGCTAGCCAGAGTGGTAGCCCCCTGTAATGAAGCAACCTTGTGCCCCAGCCAGCCTCATCAGTGTCTACACATGTTTTGCAATGGACTAAATCACACCTCCACAGGATAGTACTTGTGTTTACAAGTACTAACCTATGGCACTGTTTATTAGTTTACTGCAGCCTTAAAATAACATACCTGTTATAGACAAATGACTACAGGTACCAGTTAATTCCTCCAGACTTACCTCATCCAGAAATTATGTATTTTCCTTTTTTTTTAAATTAATGCAAGGTTTAGCACAGGTACTCCATAAACACACTTTTAGGAAGCACTTCTGTACCTACTTCTGTAACAAGAAGCCCCTTCTTGTCTGCACCCCCTGTTCTGTGCATTTCATTTTCCTTCTGAGTATTGGCAGAGACCTAGCACACTCACTGCATGGATGTGGCAAGGCTCAGCGCAAGTCAGAAAGCTGCAGTGGCTTTCTGTAGGAGATACCTACAAACTACAGCTACATATCGATTGAGCTAAGTGTCACTAAAGAAATCAAAAGAACTAAAATATCCACTTCAAAGACTGTAAATATATCCTTCTGCTAATCTAACTCACTTATGTCTCCAGCAGCCTTTGATCCTCACTACCTCACATTGCATTTTGATATATTTCTCACAGTGCATTTTTATATTTCATCTGTCTCATCTTTACTATGGCATTTTGTATTTTATATTTTATACTTTTAAACCTTTAAGGAATGTACTCCTTACAGAGTGAAGTTACACCCTAGAACACTGTTAAAAACTGCATTGCAATTGTAATTGTAAAGTGATAAAATCTGCTATATTGGGTTGGTCCCTTGAGTGAATGTGAGTATGTATGAGTCAGTAGGACAAAGCAAGAGCCTCTGGCTGTTAATTGAGCATAGCCTAGCCAGAGGAACTTACCATCACAAAACTCTACAAGCCATTTTAAGCTAATCAATCCACCTGGAATCTACAGCCATTGAATCAATCAAGTCAAGGGTGGATTCCCAAAGTGCACCATTGGGCGAAACCCCCAGTGACTGTGACTAACAGCAGCCATGTACTACTCAAGACCCACCTGAACAAGTGACCTTGGGATTGGGCAGCCAAGATGATGCTGGGGGATCACACAAGTCTGCCAGAAAGGGATAAAAAGCAATGAAGCGTGACCCTCAGTGGTGCCCTCTCATCCAGCACCTGACCTACCAAGACAGAAGGACAAGTGGGCGACCCCCTTCTGGAGGAGCCATCGCCTTGAAGGAAGCTGATCACCGACAGCAGACTCCAGGGCCTTGGATAGGTATGTATACTGATACTAATAACTACAGCAGCTATTATATTCTATACTACATGGGTTTAAAAGAGTGAGTGTGTATGTGTGTGCGTGTGCGCGCTAAGATGACCAGTACCCCTCATAACTCAAAGTTTACATTTATGATTTAATTGGTAACTTCACATCCTGTACAATAAATTAGAATTTATTATGATCTTGTGAGTTGGTCCTTTGTAGCCAACACATGTATGATACAAATTGGGTGCATCTACATGTGCAATTAGTGTAATGCAATAAACTCTGGCACAGTTTGCACCAGTCAGCTGCTTCCAGGTGCAGTGGTCATACATACACCCAGGACTGCAGAATGTTGAGCCAGGACAGAGCAGCCCTGGGCTGACAGGGAGTCTGGGGAGGGGTGTCAGCCCTGGGGTCCAGGTTGCGGAGTGGCTGGCTGGGACATAAGGGCACTACAGCGTGGGGCTAGCCAGCAGGCAGCACCTGCATTTTAACACCCTCATGCCCCAGCCAACCTCTGTCACAGTCAACGCGTGCATTTGATTGCACATAAGTATGCTGCCAACAGTACTATCTTATGGCAGAGTTAATCTACTACACCCTTATACCGGGGCATGAGTAGACTGTATTGCTTTACTATGGAGCTAATTAGTCTACTCTATAGTAAAGCGCATGTGCAGATGCAACAACTATGCATGATATCCAAAATCCAAAAGGCTCACGATTTACCATGTAACTAATTGAGCTGAGCCCCAGCAGAACCAGCAGCATTTCAAGCCATGATGACCACACAGCTCAGCACTGCTCATTATGTGTGTATATTCTAGATACACTGCACAAAGGATCCATGTGCTAATTAGCCCTTGAACAGTGTGTTCTTATCATGAATCCTGGGATCCTCCAAAAATGTATATGTAGATAAGGTAGAGAAGGGACAACAGAGGGATTTTGAGTGAACTATTTGGGGCCCCATTTGGAAAAGCTTTTCAGACATGTAAGGCTGAAGAAACAGGAATAACTGGAAATGGAAAAGAAAGGCACAGCTCAGCTGTGGAAGGGAAGTTGAGGTGTATTCAATGTTGTGGCTCACCATGTCTTGAAAAGGATTCAGCACTGAAGGGGACTGCATGCAATGAATACTACCATGTTTTATCCAGGTGGATACCACAAATCTATTCTTATGGGAGGTTCCCATTAGCAACTTGGCTTTTTTGTGCCCCAACATCATCAGGAGGCCAAGAAGGTTGTGATAGTGGACATAACAATCCCCTTTGAGATCTGATGCCAAGCCTTCACTGATGCCTGGGCTCACAAGCAGGAGAAGTATGCCCCACTGGCCAACAACCTGAGGAGCCATGGCTACAACGTGATAGTTTATGTGCACATTGTGGGAGCACTCAGAGCCTGGGACCCCAGCAACAAGAGCATCCTACATGCCTGCTGCATCTCCCACTGCTACTCCAAGCTGATGTGGCACCTCAGGGTGTCCAACACCATCTGCTGGTCCTGCAACATCTATGTCAAACACATCATAGGCCAGCACCAGTACATCAACCCCACCAGACTGACTGCCACCGAACTGGACCAGACCCAGAGGGGATTGCTTCAACTCCCCCCTGCACCTGATGGACTCTGAGAGCCATTCTCAAACACAGACTACTCCACTCCACCCAGCAATGACCCCCACTACAGGACCCCATGGACTGAGTGACTTCTTTGTTCAATTCACCCCCTCTACCATTGTGGACCTTTGTACGGGTTTGTTTGTATCTATGTTCTTTTCTCTCTTAGTGTCATGACTGCCTCCCTCCTCTTTCCTCACCTTGCCTCCCACTCCCAGGCTTAGATGGTTACATTGTATTTATGCAACCTAGCTGTGATCCCCTTTTCACACTCATCCCTCTTACATTAGTCCCTTGCTTGGGTACTCTGTATTTTCCTAATGGTCTTGTAATTTGTGTTCTATTATTCTTAACATTTTCTAATAAACTTAAATCTGTTTTTGGCATCAAGGGGAGGGTGTCACAGCTGGCTCTGGCCTGCCCCGTGCTGGCCAGGTATTTCAGTACCTCCTGTCCTGGTGCCAGTTTCCTGAGGAGGGTACACCCTCCTGTTTTGTTTTTGTTTGTTTTTTTAAGGGCCATGGGAAAAAAAAGGCTCTCAGTATTTTTGGCGCCAGGGGAGGATGTCAGAGCTTGCTTCAGTCTCTTGGAGTGCTGGCTTGGAGGTACCAGGCCTGTTGCTCATTCCCGCCTTGGGGAGCAACTGCCAGTTGTTTTTTTTAAGGGCCACAAAAAAAAAAAGGTTCCCATTAGCATGTTTGTCCATTATGGGTCATGTGTTTCATAGTCATGCTAAGTTTTGGCTATGTTTAATCAACTTCATAGTTGGTTTCCATTACAGAGCATGTGCTGTTTTTGGAACCAATTTAATGCTAGACAGTGTATTTAATGAAGTTCCTTTGTATGCAAATATAGGACCAGGGGCTTTTGCCCCTGATGCTGATTGAGGGGAGGGGGGCACCTTTTCTTCTATTTGAGTAAATACGGTATATTGACTGGTCTTCATGTTTATCCATGTTTAATTTATTTATACTACTAATGAAAAAGATAATTTCTTCTAGCACACTTACAACTCTCTGTCACATCTAATAAAATCTTGATTATAGTGAATGAAAACTCCATAGCTTCAACGTAAGTACTACTGAAAGGAATGGGAAAGGAGTGCTCAAAGCAAAGTTAAATTTGTTATGAAGCATGAGGCTCTTTTTCTTTTTGACATTTGCCCCTTATTCAATATTGATATAATTATAAACAACTCTTTCCAGCTTTCTTTCTCACTCATTAGAGCTTCCTTTAGCAGGGATTTCAAGTTATTCCTGTTAATTACCTCTTGCTCAGGTTAATAGCTAAAATAAAACAGTGGGTCTACTCATCCACGTAAGGCAAGTAGAAATGGTTTGAAGGACATTTAGTGATAGTCTATGTGATTTGTATGTGTTATATGGACTACAAACCCTAGACAGGATGGGATTGGTTAAGGAATAAGTGACCATCTGTTTCCTTTCTGTATCAGCATGGCTTGCATGCTTAACTTACTTTAATATGTTATCTTTGTATGTAAGGCTGTATTTTAGAGGCAAAGTAAGGTGTATTGAACATATGGAAGTACGTGCTTTGAAGTGCTGAAAAAATAACAGACCCGTCTGGTACAAAGGCATGAATTCAAATATATTCACACATAAATATTGTGCTTTAAAAATCCATTCTTATCTACAACATATACAGGCACAGATTTTTATTTTACTCCTCCCCCTACAGAGTGGGCATGGTGGTAGAATATTTAAGGTGTCTTCCAAAAGATTCAAAGTCGAATTCAAATCTTGGTCTAGACTTGTGCTGAAAGCCATTCCTGATTTACTCAGCTGTAAATTGAGTACCCAGTCATTGAGACAAAGTTTTTATGGGCAGCCAGATATGACTTTAACAACATTAATTCCTTGTGTGTGGTGGCTACAGAAACTGATGTGACTTTACCATGCTAGCCCACTTTGCCTCAAGAGCAATCTTTGGCCTTCTGAGCTCTTATATAAGTACATTGACTTTACGTGAGAGGATGGTCAAAGGTTACCATATTTACTTGAATGCTAGACAAGGTTTTTTCCCCACAGACAGTATGGGGGGAAAAAGATCCTTGTCTTATAATCACATACAAGGAAACCTCAATAAATACCTTATCTGTCATTAAACTGCTGCTAAAAGCAGCATATGCTCAGCAATAGAACTCAACCATGAAGTTGATTAAATGCAGCTACTACTGAGCATGACTATAAAACACATGGCCTAAATAGGGTGAGCATACTGATGGGAGCCTACTGCAAGAATAGGTTACTGCACCCCATCTAAATAAGATATATGGTAGTGCCTATTGCATGCAGTCCATCTCAACACTAACTCCACCTGGACCCATCAACCACCCCCTGATCCCATCAGCTCCTCTCCCCTCCCCACACAAGCTACTTATTTCCAGCTGCTAGACCCTCTTCTGAATGCACAGCTTAGATTTAGGTAGCTTAAGCTAAGCTGCCTGAACATGAACCAGGTCCCATGGGTGTTTATTCTGTCTGTCTCTGTCTCAGACACACACTGTGTGCATCTACAGGTGCACATTTATTGTGCAGTAACCAAAATTACTGTGCAGTAACTAAAAGTTACTGGGCAGTATAAGCACGAATCCACATGTGCATGCCCATACTGCACAGTAAATATGGAAACTTACACCATCTTGGGCATACATTTGATACCTGCATCATGCATTTACTAAATTTATGCCCAATTTGTTACTGTGCAGTAAGGCACATGTAGCATGCTACTGAGCAGTAACCTTGTGTGTGTGGACTGATTTGGGACTAATTTTAGTCTCAAGCCAGTCCACAGACAGCATTACTGAACTTTAATGTCTGCATGTGTAGACGGTGGCCTAAATCTGTCTACTGTGCAGTAAATTACTGCACAGTAAATTTAACGTGCAGTAAATGCATGTGTAGACATGCCTGCTGTCTAGTACTCTTCCTTGGTCACAAAACACAAAAAGAAATTACTTTAATTTTGTAGCACTAGCAGAATTTAATTCCTTCTAACATAAACTGACATATACATGCCTTTTTTATGAAGGAAACCTTGACAAAAAGTCATTGGCACTGCAATTAGTCGAAGAAGCCCACCATAGCAAATTTTTCCGAAGTATTACTTCAAGATAGAAATGCTTTATAGCCTGATCATGGCTGAAAGATTTTGGAGAGAGAAAAATCACAGCAATATTTTAGTTTTATTTCTTCTCCTAGTGTTATACTAACAGATTTTTCATAATAAATAAAAAACTCTTTCCAAGGCTCCTTCTTCACCAAAAAATAATAATAATAATAATAATAATAATCACATGCTCCAAGAGAAAATTGGTGAAATTCTGCCCACTTCAAAAAAGCAAAATTCTACTTAACTTCCATTGAGCCAGGATTACAACCAGAATTCAGTGACTTCAGAGTCATAATTTCTATAACCACTGCTGTTGGAGCTTTTAGCTTATTCTCAGCAAGGCTTATATTTTTAGGAGCCACACTAAATGCCTGTCCTGTACCACTGTGCTTCTGCATACATGAAGAAGTTTTAAGTAGGTCAAGTTCTTTTGCACATGATAATAACCATTTTTCTCAATCTGTGGAAATTTCTTAGAAGTTCTTTAAAATAAATCTTTTAAAGATTATTTAAAAGACTCCTTCATCATTATATCTGAAATGATGATAATAAGAAAGCATAATTTACAGCTTGATCTGATAATTTAAAATATCACAGAATACAGAAAGTTAGCAGTGTCCTGTTCCCCTGTCCCTTTCCCTTCTATATAAAATGTTATTTTCACCAGTCCATTCACAGCTTATGACAAAGGTAGATTGTTGCTTATGAAAGTTCATGCCTTTCTGAACCAGTTAGTCTTTAAGGGCTGCTCTACCTTCTGCCTATAGAAAGTTAGTGACTTTAGAATTTAGAGGCTTAGACTAACAGGAGAAACCTAAGCTGAAATGGTAACTTTTTTTTCATACAGTGGTGTATGTGACCAAAAACAGGCTCAGAGATTGCATGGTGAAAAGCCCTTGAAGTTAAAAGGAATCGTCCCATTGACTCCAGTGGACTACAGCTCAGGCCTCCCCCCAAAAATGTGCTCTTCTAAACATTACTCCTTTACTTCTGCCATGGCACTGTAATAATCACTGCTCTTTTTCCAACACCAGATCTTTGTTTGGTAAGTCCTGCTATAATATTTCTATCTAAATAAATTCCCATTTTAGTCTAATATTTAGAGAATCTTCTCTTTTTCTATTTGTAATGAGTCACGTAAACATATATTATGCTAGGATACGGGCTTAAAGGGTCAGCAATGTTTTAAAAACAGTTGTCAGTCTCAAGTAAAACACCTGGTTATAAAGGGTTTTTTTCTTTTCTTTTTCTTTTCTTTTTTCTTTTTTTGTGACATAGTTTCAGTGTCAGTACTGCAAAGGAATACGGTTTGTACTCTTCTGCCTGTAAAATGTCCTGTATATAAGAATACAATCACTTAAAACTGTTAGTCTTTAGAAATAAAAATTGAATCCTTTTTCTGACTCACATTTCCATTTTTAACTGACCTTACATCTAGGAGAAATAAACATACTGCAAATAATGAAGAGGTAGCTTTAAAAGACGATAAAGGAATTTACATTATGTTAGTACAACTTAAAGAATTGTTTAGAAAGGAAAAATACAATAACTTGCATTTTATAGCTCCAGATTTGCAACTGAAGTTTTAGTGACCTGCTTAGCAGAGCTCTGAATTCATGTGAATCAGTCTTTTAAATCCCAAGTAACATCTCACTCAAAACTGAACATGTAACCTAAGAAAAAAAAATCCCAAATCATTTACTTATTGAGGAATCTTTGGAGCTAGACTGTTCTCAGTGGTGACTGATGACAGAACAAGGAGCAATGGTCTCAAGTTGCAGCAAGGGAGGTTTCGGTTGGATATTAGGGAAAACTCTCTCAGTAGGGGGATGGTGAAGCACTGGAACATGTTATCTACAGAGGTGGTAGAATCTCCATTCTTGGAGGTTTTTAAGGCCTGGCTCAGCAAAGCCCTGGCTGGAATTATCCAATAGTGGATGGTCCTCTGAGCAGGGGATTGGATTAGATGACTGACCACCTGAGGTCCCTTCCAACCCAAATTTTCTGTGATTCTATGAATCAGAAGATTTCATAAACCGATTTCTTGAAACTAACTAAGCTACTGAAACAATAAAATTATATGCAGTGGGCTTAATGAGAACATCCCTTTTAATCTTATTCAAGCAATTGACATGTTAACTAACAAAAAGAAGTGGAGGAGGGGGAGAAATTAAGACTTGAAAGAACAATTCAATGTTTGGGCTATCTCAGGCATCAGATTGAAGGGAAAGACCAGGTACAGGCAGTGAGCCCCAGACAGTACTTGAAAGTGGTAGGTACCTGTTCATGTGTTTTGAACGCTAGAGAACAAGCTTAAAAATCAGCCAGCTATTTGCTGAGTAAGCATAGGCTAAAAATTCTAAAACTGAGCTTCTGGGAAGCTATCTCCTCATCAAGAGCAGAAGTCAATACGCTCATAAAATATAAAGCAGATGTGACAATAAAGGCTCCCCTGTTATATATAGCAAATACAACAAAATAGCTTTAGGTCAGCATGGAATTGGTTTAATGTGGCATGGCAGAAAAGATCACATTTGTTCGATAGTGATTATTTCAGGCACGGTTTTACCTCATCCGTAAAACAAATCATTTTTCAAAAATATATGTGAAACAGTGAAGGTGTCTTTAAAATGGTGCCAGAAAATACATGTTGTAGTGATTAAAGTTATAATTTGGAGACACTACCTTACTTAGACTACAGAAACTGGGAACTGGAAGATAGTGCCTCAATTAGAGGAACTAGCTAGTTAGAACCAGGCAAAGGATCCACAGTAGCTTGCCACAGCTCTACAATAAAACTTGTTGTTTTAGTTCCTCTCATTCATCTATGCCTGTGTTTACTGTACCCAGTGATTACTACCTACATGGTATTAGAAGTGGCAAATGAGAAAGAACCTGATAGAATTTGGATTCCAAGCTGAAACAGAAGTTGGAAACCGAGAGCAAATGGAACAACACAGCCACATGGAAGGACATCTATAAGTGATCCTTGTAGGTTAAAGGACAGTTAGTCATGGAGGTTTTGCAGCCTCCACCTGCCCTTTTGATATCAGGTAATATAGCAGAGGACTGGAGGGCATTCAGATAGAGCTTTGAGTGGTACCTACCTGCCACAGGGGTGGAAGAGAAAAATGTCAAAGTCAAATCCTCAATCTTTCATATTTTGAGGGAGGGGGGTAGCCTTGGTTGCTTTATAACATCTTTACTGTGAAAAAGGTCAAAATGTGAAATTAAGTGTAACACTGTCTAAATTTGAGGACTACTACAGGCCAAAAAAGAATGAGACTCTTGCAAGATACAGCTTTTTCATGTGCAAACAAACAACAGAAAAAAGTATAGATCAGTATGTTACTGAATTAAAGAGACTAAAAACTGTGATTTTGGGAACTTTACAAAATCTCTGACTAGAGCTAAGTTTATGTGGCACAGCAGACACTGTATTACAAGAAAGGCTCTTGCATGAAGGAGACCTGTCCCTAGAGAATATGCAGAGCAGCAGAAACTGAGAAGGTCCAGGCTGTGGCCTTCTAAATAATGTGGCCAGAAAAAAACACCTCACCACATGGACTTTTCAGCTGGTAAGAAGCTATGTCAAGGTGGAATTGTTCTTTGGCGGGGACAGTGATAGCTCATGGAGCCAGTGTGGAAGACAACATGGCCCCAAACATTGTGCTGTATTTGGAAAGCCCTGTTTTAACTGTATCAAGCCCTGTTTCAACTGTACCACTTTGTCAAGTGCTGCAGATCCCAAACATTAAAACCCCAAGTGCACACAGTTGAGAGCATACCAGGAGAACTGTATACTGTTATGGTAGAATCAAGCAAAATCAATGAAGAAGAACTGGATTTTGCCAATGGGAGTACAAGGAACCATGGTTTCATTTAAATTGGACACTGGCGGTCAAGTTAATATTTTACCCAAGCATGAAACTGAAACCAAGTGAGTCCAACAAACAGCTTCCAATATAACTGTAAAATATATAAACTCTCATATGCCTGAGGAGGTGATACCATTTTGGGTCTGGTAACTTGCAAGAAAGTAAATCCAGTTAAGTGTGTGCAGTAAAAGAAGACACAAATTTGTTCCATAACACAGAAAGCAACCATGAGGCAACCTTATGAGAAAAAATGTACCCACAGACACAATTGCAAATCCTGTCATGCCTAAAGAGGAAATCAGCCTCAGCGGTTGGTAGTGAATGAACTTTGTGCTATGTGCAGAAGTGCAGCTGCTAAGAGTGTAAGCCAAATAGATTCCAGTATAATGACTCAAGTCTATCAAGATTTGGAGGAAAAGCTCCCTACCAAAAGCAAATCAGAAACTTGATCTGATACTTTATCAGTCTGAGAAGTGAACTCTCTTGAAAACTCATAGGGTACAGATAGGTGTTACAATTAGGCTGACCTAACTAGGGGTAGGTCAATCCAAATGCCCAATTGTGTAAGTATGCAGAGGGCTTGAATAACCCAAAAATGGTGCACCTGATTTAAGTTATTCACCTGAGGAGGTGAAATATATTAAATTGATCTTGTGAACATTTGTATGTATTCGCAGCACAGCCCTGGGACTGGGAAAGGCCAACCATTTGCACCAGTCCCAGGGGTTCACAATTCCCACCTCCCAACCCTGACTGGGATATATTTAGCCCCCTCCCCCCAATTCTTCCCACATAACCAGGCAATGTCCCCCCACCCTCCCAGGCCCCATCAAACTCCTCAGGGACTCAATGAATCCTTGCAGACCTGCTAGCCCCCTTGCTGATTCTGCCTGCCCCTCTTCTCACTGTGAGTTACTTATAACAGTTTCCCCACATGACTCCTAGCACTGGTGAATGGCTGCATGCACTGCTCCCAGTCAACATTTACATGGCTTAAAGCCATGTGAACTTAGACAGGGTATGATGAACAATGATATGCACCCATATGGTGCATCTACATGTGCATATTAATGTGCCACAATACATGTTGGTGTTTATTGCTCCTAGTCACTGCATTTACCCATGCACCTGGGACCGCATTTACCCATGAACCTGGGACCAAAGTTAATCCAGGTCATACCAGCCCTGGCTGGCAGGAAGATCAGAAGATCATCCTGCCAGCCCGGGGTGCTCCAACATGACTAAACATGCTGCAGAGGGGCTAGCTAAGGCACGAGGGTGCTCCAGTGTAGGGCTAGCTGGCAGGCAGCCTCCATACTGAAGCACCCTTGTGTCCCAGCCAGCCCTTCCAGCATCTATACATGCACTGCTGTGGAGTAAAAAATGTTGCTTGGAGTAAAAATTATGCAGAGTTTATTAGTTTACTCCCACATAATAGCCCTAATAGTCCTGCACATGTAGACTGCAGAGATGTTTACTGTGAAACTAATTAGTCCACTCAGCAGTAAATGTTCTGTGTAGACATGCCCATAGAAACTTGCTAAAAATGCTGCAGAAAAAGGAAGAATAGGACAATAATATTCACTAGGGCTGTGCAAAACTTCAGCAGCCCTTTTGTTTTGGAGGTGTTTTGGCCTGTTTCGGCACCCAAAACACCAAATCAGAAATGAAATGGAAGGCTCTGAAACATCTCCAAAATGAAACAGCCATCCAAAACTTTTTGGAATGTTTCAGATGTTTTGGAATGTGTTGGAGGTGGGCTTGAGGGGAAACAAGCTCCGAAGAGGGAGGGGGAAGAGGGAGGGAAGAACCGCTCTGATATTGACATCTGTAGCTAGCCAGCGTCTGCATTCTGTCCCTGAGGTTCCTTCCAGTCTCAGTGCTCTGGGGGACGGATGGAGAAGAACATATAAGGCCACCTGTAAACAGCTCTCTGCCTTTTGTGAGATCCGTCTCTTGCAGCATGAGCAGCAGAGCACAGCATCTGAAGGATCTAGGCTGGTAGCACTCAATCGTCTGTTGCTACCAAGTTGTAGCCAGCCATTAGCCAATCCTTTCCATCTTACCCTTGCCTATCATCCCTATTGTTAATTTCTTTCAAATATTTCTTCCCCAAAAATCCTGTTATCTATCCTTTTGATTTTTTTTCACCCTGAATAAAAAGAAAGCTGTGCTTTGCCTGGCAGTGTCTCATCACTGTGCAGGAAAGCACTACACAAGTACAGCACACAGACACACATTTTCCAGCACACCAAACATGAAGCATGCTGGAAGGGCAGGTACCAGATCTTCAGGCAAGGGAGTGAGAGGGGGAAGAGGGAGAGCTGTAAGTCCCTCCCCCACCCCACCCCACTCCATCCCACCCCACCCTAAACCTAGATGCACCCTCTTCCCTAGCAGTCATGAGACTTCTGTTGCTAGTGGCAGCAAGGAGGTGGGGGCAGTGTCTGCACCTGCACCAACTCCCGTAACACCAGCTATAACAATAACCCCCAGGACCACCAGCATGACAAGCACCAGCATGGCAGTCTCCTCTACCCCAATTTCAGTTCCCAGCCTGAGCCTTCCAGTGCCAGAGGAGAAGCTGGGAGCTCAATGCCATAGCCAGAGAAGTTCTGGGGAAGGAGGGAGAATCTGAGTTTGTGCTCTGAAGTTCCCCTACAGCCAGGTCTCTGTCCCCAGAAACATCTCAGAGGAGGTTGAGGTTGTGAAGGAAAGTGGCTCAGCTGAGTCAACTCCTCCTGTTGTTGTGCCTCTGCCTGCTGAGGAGGGAGATAAGGCAGGATCCGCACCTGCACCCGCCCCCCAGAAGCAAGTGAGTAGTGTAGTATAGGTTCATTTTGAGGTGGCAGGTGATCCCACATATGCTATCTGCCTGCACTACTGATGCCAGGCCAGCCAGGACAAGGATGAGAAACATTTCAGCACCATGGGGATTCTGATGCATATCAGGAGGCACCACTCCCTTGCCCTTACTCCTTCTCAGCCTGGCATCAGTGGGAGTGTGCCCAAAGGGAAGTCTACCTCTCATTCCAAAGCCCCCATCCCCCAGAAGGCAGGCCAGCCTGGACCAGTGGAGGAAAGGTGGAGGAAAAGGGGGGTGTATTCCAAAGGCAAGCAAGGTCACCCAGAGCATGAGGGAGATGCTCTGGATGGCCAGTCCTTCTTCTTAGTTGAGCGGCCAGGGTTCAGGTGGCTCATGGCACTCATGGCCCCATCATACCATGAGCTTGCACACACCACTTTCAGCAGGACGGTGGTGCCCTCCCAGTATGAGGCATGCAGGGAGTACTTGAGGAAGGAGCTGTGCAAGGCAGGTCCACAGGTGGCCTTGCACTTCACCTTGGACATTGGCAGCAGCTGGGGTGGAGATCATGCCTATCTCTCCCTCACAGGGCACTGGTGCAATCAGTCAGGCCATTGGTGGGTGCAGGTGATGAATGAGTTCCACACAGCAATGGATATCATGGGAGCCATGAACCGCAGGGGTGGCTTGTTGAGCAGGATAAGCTCACCCGCAGGTTCATGGTCACCAGCAATGGGGCTAATATGGTCAAGGCAGTCCATGATGCCAACTTTGGTGGCATCTGCTGTGTGGCACACAAGTTCCACCATGTAGTTAGGGATGTCTTGGAGGGAGACAGGGCTGCCAATGATGGTGCCATTAGAGCCAGCCAGTTCATTTCAAAATGCAGAAAGGTGGTGGATTACTTCCACCAGAGTATCAAGGGGGAGAAGATTTGCTGCAGGACAAACAGGGAGAGTTGAGCATCCTACAGCATAAAATCATGCAGGATGTGGAGACTTGGTGGAACTTCACTTACCCGATGCTCAAAAGTCTGGTCCAGCAACAGAAGGCCATCCATGAGATGGCCTTGCTCAAGGCCTCCTCCCTAAAGGGCCACAACCCAAAGAGGAGGGGAATTCAAGATGAGTGCTTGCCCCTTAAGGGAGCAATCCTAGATGTGCAAGCAAAGTCTATCCCATCTCGGAGGAAAGGCAGCAAAAGGGCACAACAGCCCCCTTGGCTTTCCAGGGAATGAGAAGACCTCCTGCATCTTAAAAGGAAAGACAAAGGATGGAGGACTGGAACCACCAACACAGAGGAATACTCTGCTCTGGTTTGGACCTGCAGAGAGCAAACCAGGAAAGCCAAGGCTGTGATGGAACTCCAGCTAGCTAGAAATATCAAGGACAATAAAAAGGCCTTTTTCAGATATGTGGGGAGCCAGAGGAAAAGCAAGGGCAACATTGGACCCCTGCTAAACCAGATGGGACAACTGACAACCAGTGCCCATGAAAAAGCAAACTTGCTTAATGGGTACTTTGTGTCAGTTTTTCACCAGTCCCATGGGATGCCCCTGCCCACTCTGGGTCAGGGAAGCCCAGGTGAGGGAGATTGCTTACCCTCCATTGAAGCTGACCTTGTGAAGGAATACCTTGACAGGCTGGATAACTTCAAGTCAGCCAGCCCTGATGATTTACATCCAGGGGTACTCAAGGAGCTGGCTAGCATCATAGCTCAGCCCCTGGCATGGATCTTTGAGAACTCATGGTGCTCTGGAGAAACGCCTAAAGATTGGAAGAAGGCCAATGTAGTGCCTATCTTCAAGAAAGGGAGGAAAGTGGATCTAGCAAACTACAAGCCCATCAGCCTGACCTCTGTCCTGGGGAAGGTCTTGGAAAAGATTATCAAAGAAGCCATCCTTAACAGACTAGCTGAAGGCAATATCCTGAGGGATACCCAGCATGGGTTTGTTTTGGGTAGGTCTTCCTTTGCTTGACCAGTCTCATTTCCTTTTATGACCAGGTGACTTATCACCTGGACAAGGGGGAAGAGATCGGTGTTGTATATCTTGACTTTAAAAAAGCCTTTGATCTGGTATCCCATGATCACCTCTTGGCTAAACTGGCTAACTGCAGCCAGGATCTGGTGAACCAGGGTGCCCCAAGGGATGACAAGATCAAATGGTCACAAACTCCACCACGACTGATTCAGGCTGGACATAAGGAAGAACTTCTTTACTGTCTGAGCCCCCAAGGTTTGGAATAGGCTGCTGCCAGAGGTGGTTCAAGCACCCATTTTGAATGCCTTCAAAGCACATTTGGATGTTTACCTTGCTGGGATCCTATGATCCCTGCTGACTTCCTGGCCCTGGGGCAGGGGGCTGGACTCGATGATCCTTCGGGGTACCTTCCAGCCCAAATGTCTATGAAATCTTTGAAATCTAAGGGGATTGGGATCAGCAGCCCCCTTAACAAAACAGCATGGGATACCATCTCCCAGATCCTCAGCCACCAGGAGCCTCAGAACTCAGCCTCAGAACTGGTAATGCCTTCCTCAACCAGGTGATCCCCATAGTGAGGGAGCTTCAGAACCAAATGGAGAAGTTCCAGGGGACAGATGTTCCTGGCTGGAGCAATCCCCTGTCACCAGAAGTGTAGGCAATGGTGAAATGGCTGAAGGAGGGGATCAAGAAATAGCTGGATCTGTTGTGGTCTAGTATGGTCCATGTGCTGGTGGCCATGTGAAACCCAATAGTGAAGGGGAGTGTGTGTGCCAGCAAAACCCTGGATCACTGGATGGAGGTACTGGTGAACAGAGTCAAGGAGGCAGAAGGGCAGAAGCAGGGGACATGGAAGAGGGGGAACCAACATGCCAGCACTCCATTCACCAGCCAGTCTGCTCTACCACAAGTCCTGCCAATGTGGGCCAAGAGCATGTTGGGGTCCATGTTGGGGTCCAGAGGTACCAGACCCCAGCATCAGGCAGGTAGTGCTAAGGCCTTTTGTGACTACCTATCTCACTGAGGATATGGAGCTGCTGCTCTGCAACACCTTGGCTTACTGGGGAAGCTGCAGGCTTCATGCCCTGAGAAGATCAGCAAAACAGCACTGAAACTCCAAAACAGATTCGGCCTAATTGAAACAACAGTGATCCGAAACACTGAAATGAATCACTGTCCCTCCAAAATGGCCGAATCTGAAACTGAATCGAAACATAGCTGTTTTGCACAACCCTAATTCTCCCGCTGTACTTGACCTTGGTGAGGCCGCAGCTGGAGTACTGCATCCAGTTTTGGGCTCCACAATTCAAAAGGGATATGAAGAAGCTTGAGAGAGTGCAGAGAAGAGCCACGCGCATGATCAGACGTCAGGAAAATAGACCTTATGATGAGAGGCTGAGAGCCATGGGGCTATTCAGCCTGGGAAAGTGCAGGCTTAGGGGCGATCTGGTGGGCACCTATACGTTTATCAGGGCTGCTCATCAGGATCTGGGGGAACGACTGTTCACCAGAGCCCCTGAAGGGATGACAAGATCGAATGATCACAAACTCCACTGTGACCGATTCAGGCTGGACATAAGGAAGAACTTCTTCACTGTCTGAGCCCCCAAGGTTTGGAATAGACTGCCGCCGGAGGTGGTTCAAGCACCCACTTTGAATACCTTCAAGACACATCTGGAAGCTTATCTTGCTGGGATCCTATGATCCCTGCTGACTTCCTGCCCCTGGGGCGGGGGGCTGGACTTGAAGATTCTCCGAGGTCCCTTCCAGCCCAAATGTCTATGAAATCTATGAAATATTCACTTCAGAGTAAAGTGTTTATAACCTTTTCTTTGTAGATGGCTCTTAATTGCTTTTTGTGTGAACTGATTTTTGTACTTATTAAGAGGGAAGATGTAGTAACAGAAGTTAGAATTTAGAGTACTGATGCTCCTCTTCTTGGCCCCATGGGCCAAATGAATGGTGGAGGGCTAGTCAATGGACCTGATCAGAACCTGCATCCTAGCATTGCCTCTGCCTAGGCCTGCATGCTAGGAGGGGCCTGGGACCCTGTGCTGCCCTCACCCAGCCTCCACTCATGCTGGGATTGAGACTCAGGACTCTATGCCACCTCTACTCAGTTCTGCATGCAGACATCAGGGCTCTGGGACCCTATGCCACTTTTACAAGGCTATGCACCTGGGAAATGGGGTCTCCAGGACACCACACTGTCTCCACCAGGTCCTGTTTATAGTGAGCTCACATCACTCTCCACCAGGCTCTATATGCTAGGATCAGGGCTACATGGTGTCACATGGCATGCTGCCTCCATCCAGCCTCATGTGTAGGAATCAGATTTGGAGGTTTGTGTTCCTGGTGCCAGGCTCTGTGCACTGGGGTCAGGGCCCCAGGATACTGCCCTGCGTCTGCCCAGCCCTGCATGCTGGGACTGGGCCCTGTGCAGCTCTGTATGCCATATATGGCATGCAGAGCTACAAGCCATGGAGCTCCCTACACATCTGTGGCATTACAAGGTGATGGCCGTGGACAAAGGGTTGAGCACCCCTGATTTAGAAATACTCCCTTACAAGGGAGATGGTCCCTCACTTAAGGTAGAGTTGTTTAGAGCAAGACAAAGGATCTTGCTACAGCTCTACAATAAATCTTGTTTTAGCTCTTCTCATTCACTTAGAGTTAGATGACATGGTGAAAAATGTCTGCCCATGTCTCCTCTTGCTTATCATCGAAGCAGTTAATATAATTCTTCCTGTTGTACACAAGGCTAAAGTTCACTGAATCTGCTTTACTATGGTGGCGATCTGATATCCTAAAAAATAGAGGAAATTAGAAAAATGTGTGAAAATTCCAAGCCACTTGTATTTATCATGATTATGTGGACTCTCCTTTCCTTCTCCTCCCCTATTCTCCCACTCCCATAGTAGCCTGTTCTCTAGACTCCCAGAAAGCATATTCTCCAGGCACCTATGCCAAGTAGGGCATTATACACGGTGAAAAAAATATATTCACTTATTTACTCTACTGTACTTCATCATAGTCCTTTTAGTTATGGATTCTGAAGGCTGTCATTGTTATAATCTTAATGCATGTGAGGCAGACAAATTGGAGGAAAACCTGGAAGATAAATATATATATAATGTTCAAATCTTCAAGAATAAAAGAAATAGTAGTTGTGGGAAAAAGGGGTGTTTTGAGTAAGGGCACATATTAATTAACAAATTCCTATGAAAACAAAAGCAGAGTTAAAGGAAATACTCTCAGTGTAAAGGCTATGTATTGGAAAGGAAACATAGTGTTGCCATTGGCCAGTTGAAAAGATACATTTCAACTGGTGACAAAAGATAAAAATTGTGGTTAGCAATGTCTGTTTTGGGGGAGGAGGTTATTTTGTTTTGGTTTGGTTTTTTTGCTCCGTCTCTTGAGACAGAAGATTTATCCAGAGCTGTTTTCTGCATTTTAAGGGAGGCAAAGTTATGATAAGTGTTGAATCCATCTTGGCACATCTTTATTCTGGCACTCATTCTTTGCGTTAGAAATATGTGAGGAGAAGAAAGGAGAGGCTAAAGGCTTTAGAGATAAAGTAGATATCTTGCCAACTTAAAGTCATTCAGCCAGAATGAGCATGACAACAAGAACAACTAGGACTCATTTAACCATTTTAGTACCCTTTTCGCAGAGGATGTAGGTCCACAGAACAGTAGTTGTGCCCATACCACTCTTCTAATATGGTATGGACATTTGGACTGTTGAAGCTTTCTAAAAAAATATGCAATACATTTTTCTTTCAATAGGGCACAAGTGAAGAAAACAAATAGTGGCTATTTATTACATGTTGGCCTTCACCAATGTTCTCAGCTTAACAGATAATACACAAAGTTATCAGAAAAGTTACTTGGCTAGGAGGCTATCATAAAAGTTCCAGAAATATTTAGTTTTCAGAAATAATCTTTATTTGTATTAATCTGATATAACTTTTGTTTATAACAAAAAACAAACAATGCCCCCCCAAACGCAAATAGATCCAGATATGTCATTTTTGAGGCACGATAAATGAATATAATTGTTCAAATCTATAGGTAATCTAATCAATGAGTAATTTTAATAGCACTGTAAAAAACCCCTAATAAATAAAGTCATAAATCACTGCATCCAAATGTAATCTTATAAATGAGATGTGGACACACACACATAAATAGGTAAGTGTCATAACTGTCATTGTGAAGAATAGGATTTCCTCAATTTCAGTAAAATCCCAAAATAAGTTGTACTCTGCTTTACTGGCATTTGAAAAGTTCATAGAAAAGCCTATACTTCATGATTTGAAGACTGAAAGTAATGCATAATTAAGTTCTTAAATTGATTATCTAAGCTTTCATTATCCTTCATCCATGGTAGCAATATTGTAAAAGCAGGTCAGTGTGTTAGTGGGACCTCTGAAGATTGATATGGCTGTTACGTAGAGCTCAGAAATCGTCCAAAAGTTGTTAGTCATCAGAAGGCCTTGGTGGTACATATGAAATAAAATAAGTCTAAGGTTTGGAGGACTGTTGCCTTTGTTAGAGAAATCACCAGCTCAGTTAGCATCCTACTCTTTTGAAAACCAGAAAACTTTAAAACAAGGACCAAATTCCTAAGAGATGTAACATGATTTCATGAGAAGTAGTTCTTTCTACATTAGGAGTAAGATTTTGAAAACATAATGATGCAAGTAAATGAGCTATGTGTTATCTGGCAATGGTAAAATAAAATTGCAATGGGAAAAAGGCCATTAATTTCAGCTAAATTGTTTCACTTTGCTTGATTTAATCTTGGGGTATAATGCTTGGCCCTGTTTAAAAATGATACAAGCTGAGAAATATATAAAGGAAATGCTGATGTTTAAACAGCCATTATGTAGATATATTTGTTGGTGCTTTTACTGCCAACTTATCTGCACCTGCTTCTTCAGACATCTCTCCCCTAAGTAATCATGAACAGGCAGAGGAGGGATATACGACAGATGAGGAGCAATTAATATTAAGCAATAAACTCTGGAGCAGTTAGAGCCAGAGAAAACATCTTCTGGGTATAGCATCTACACATGCGCCCAGGGCAGCAGCAATTTGAGCTGGGGTGGAGCAGGCTCAGGCTGGCAGGCAGTTGTTGCCATCGGCAGTCCCTTGAAATCGAGGATGATAGCCATCACGCTTGATGGGTCCTCAGGTGACTGAGGAGCCCAATTCTGGATGCGCACATTCTTCAGAAATGGGGGAATGTTGTTGCATAGGGAAGTGGGATTTGCAGTCCCGGGTTGGTCTCCTTCTCTTTCCTCCATCGCAACCATTCTGCCTCAGTATCAAGTCGTTGGGCCTCAAAGTGGTGAGTGCCTTAATTAACCAGGTGGTGCCATGCTGAATGGTCAGCAGCTTGTTCCTCCCAGCCGTTGGTGTCAAAGCCTCCATGCTTGAGGGTGACCTTGAGCATGTCTTTGTACTGTTTCCTTTGGCTGCCCTTTGAGCGTTGGCCAATGGAGAGCTGGGAGAAGAAAATCTGGCAAGGGAGGCATTTCTCAGACATCCGGATGCAGTGGCCTGTCCATCGGAGTTGATTTCTCAAGGGTAAGGCTTCATGGAGGATGCTTGCACTGTACAGGGAAGCACAGGGGATTCAGCCCCAGACTGTGGGTGGTGGTGCTGGGGCTGGCTGGGGCACAATGGTCCGGAACCTGTAGATCCATATGGCTAAAAAGCAGGCAGGAGTCTGCACCCCCGACTGGCTGAGCTAACTGGGTGTAATTGATGTATAGTCACCAGCTACCCATGTGTTTCATTACATCTAATTACTCTGCTGTAAGACACTACTGTCCTTGATGTACTATCTTAAGGCAGGGTTTACTGTGCCCTAATACCAGCATGTGTGTAGATGGTAATGCTTTAAAGCCAAGCTAATTAGTCTAGTCTGCAACAAAGAGCAGGTGTAGATGTAGTCACTGGCCAGTAACATGCAGCATAAACACCCTGACTCTATCATTACCCCCAGCAGAGGGCTCAGGAATTTATTTATTTATTTATTTTGAGACTGAGGAAGATTTTGCTGTATGTTCCAGAATGGTCCGGGAAATATGATTTTTTTCTGTCTTTCTTTCAACTTCCCAGAGTCTCAGTGGATAACTAGACAGTGATGATCAACCTTTTTGCCCAGCTGGCTAGATTGGCAATACCTGGTTCATCTGCAGGCCAAGTCCAGCCAATGCTCCTGATCTGGTGCCAGGTGTGCGTGGATCCCACTGTCTGGCTTCACAGAGACAGAGGCGGAGTGGGGGTGGGGAAAGGAACAGAGGCAGAGGCAGAGGGGGCAGGGGAAAGGAACTTGAGCCAGCCGGTAGGGAGGAAAGGGGTGTGGCCAGGCCCAAAACAGCCCCCATGGGCCCCATGGGGAAGGGGGCATGGCCTGGGAGAAGGGGCATTGACAGACTCCAACCTAGCCCTGCAGAGATGGAAGGAGGCATGGGTTAGCCCTAACCCAGTTGTGTGTGACGGAAAGAGGTATGACCTGCCTCAATCCAGAAGCAGGGTGGCTCAGCTAGGCCCCACAGAGGAATGAGTCACAGCCTGGCCTGGGCTCAAAGTCTGGGAATTTGCACCCCCAGTTCATTTTAGATGCAGACAGAAGCAACAATTTTCACCTGATCTGGACACAGAAAGCAGTCTATAGCTATGACCAAACAATGACCAAGCATGGCTGCAGGCAGCTTCAGAAAATTGCCAATCAGGTGAAAAATTGACCCCGCATTTCATGAGGTATCAGATAAAGACATTTCAAAATATAACACCTGTAACTTTTGTCTATGGAGCTCCTAGCCTCTCACTGTTTTCAGAATGGGAGGGCAAAAGACAGAGGAGGGAGTTCAATCTGGGGGGTTTTCAGCACCCCCTGGAGGATGAGGTGGGTGTATTGGGGCCCCTCCAAGGTGGGTGGGGGCCTCCAATTTACCTATGCCACCCTTTAGCACCGGCTGGGCAGCTGCAAGAGTAAGCTCCCTCTACTGCCTCCCCCCTCCCATTCTGAAAACAGCCAGTGTGGTTGTTGCTATGGGAACCCGACTGCAGGCTCCTAACTGGCAGCTAGATTCCCCTCCCGCGTGGAACCAACAGTGAACTTCTGTTTGGTCTCAGGAAATGCTGTAACTCAGAACACTTTGCAAAAATCATTCTGAGTTAGAGATGGGAGCTGCACTTCTGTCTGTACTCTTTATCTCAAGATGGCAAGTGCACTGGATTGGGTTTCCTTGGATACATTCAGACAATCAGGGAGGTTAGGGGGAGGTTAGAGCACAGTAAAAATGTCCACCCAATCTAACTTAGGTGCAGACCTTAGACCTAGATCCCTAATTAGGTCGATCTAGATGTGAACTGTACAGAAGTTCAGAAAGGTTAGATTGGTTTTTAAATGGACAAATCAATCTAAGTTAACTATGCCTTGGAGGTAGTGTAAGTTAGACTGGGTTCAGTGAGACTGATCTAATAGCTTCTATACAGGTCCTGGGACTGGGAAAGCCCAGCTTCTGGCCCTAGCCCCAGGGCTGTGCTTTTCCTACCTCCTGCCACCCTGGGCTATTTTTAGCTCCCTGGCCTCTTGCCTACCCCCAGAGCTCCCCTTTTGCAGACCAGCTAGCCCTCCCCTCGCCCCCACAGAGACCACCAAACCCCTATCCTGCAAGCTATTCCCCATGCTGGTTTTACTGGCATTCACCAGGAATGGAGGAAGTAAGTTGTGGTGGGGGGAGGGGAGGGAAGGGATCTGCAGGGGTTGGTTCACCAAGGTGGGTTGCTCATCTGTGAGTGGGCATGGTGGGGTTCTAAAACATCCCCTGCTCCTGGGGGGAGGGGAGAGAGACCATCATTCCTTCAAGCCTCCCAGGGCTGCTAGCCCCCCCGATCCTGCCAAACTTTCCTGGAGTTCCCCCATGAACTCTTCTTCCCCCCGTAAAGTCCCCCAGCCCCCCTACAAACACTGCTTGCCCCCCCAAACCCACCAACACCTCCTACAGACCCTGCCTTCCTTCCCCAAGTCCCCCTGCTAGTCCCCCTGCTAGCCCACCCTCCTGACTTACCTTAGATCCGGTGGCCTTTTTTAACTCAATCTAGCATCTTCCTGACTTCCCAAAATGTCTGTACCTATCTCTAACATTCAGTCAAATGAGAAAACAACCCATTCTTCATCCTACCCTCACACGAGTCGGGGTTGGTTCCACCGCAATGCTGGGATCAGGCTAATGTGGTGGGGATTCCAGTCCTCGACTCGGTGTAAACAGGTCACAGAGAAAGTATTATCATGGCTTCCCAAGAGTGGGCTTTATAATGTGATAGTGAGTTAAGGTGGGATGTCTGGGAACTTAGAAAAAGGTTTTCATGTGAGAGAACAAAATATGCACAAGAAGGAGTGTAATTCCTACTCATCCCTGTCACTTGTTTATGTATGGACATGGCAGGAAGGATTATCTGCACTGGACAAAGAACTGCTGGATTCTCCTATCTATGTGACTTAATAAGGAAAACAAACCATATTTCTATGTTCTGCCTTTCATCTCATCACTTTTTTCAGATGTGACTTTCATATATGAAAGGTAAGAAAATTCTACATAATGTTAATCATAAAACCAGAGTCTACCAAAGTAGATATGGCCAGCTTCTTCTGTGTTGTAACATGAACGTAAATGCCTTGTGCGGTGATCTTGTCATAAACCAGAATGACCGTTCTTAATTAGAATATCAATTAAAGAAAAAGTTGGGATGTTAGGGAATTTTGGATGTTCATAGAACAAGCAGTATTTCTCTCCTCAATGAATTGCAAAACTAAAACATATTTTAAAAATTGTAACTGATCCCTCTGAATCTCAACTGAATAGTTAGGGAGATCTATATCCTTTTTGCTGAAAAGAGAAGGACTTTTTTCCTTAAACTCTGTTTAAATTTTCTAGCACTGACCTCTTCTCCCTAAAAAGATGGAACATTTTTCCAGTGCTATCTAGGATTTTTTATATACTGAAGGGGGAATTAGGTGTTTTGATAATATAATCATTGATATGAAAATATGGGAGAAATTATACAAACCAGTTTCCAACCTGCTAAAATGCTAAAAAGAGTTAATTTTATTCAAACACAATGTTTCATTTGTAAATATTGATGCTCTTTTTGCAACTTTTAAGCTGATATTAAGTCATATTTTAGTCTCCTACGAGCTACAATAATTAGAATTCCTATGTACCATTCAGTATAAATATGACTTGCAAGATCAGTACCTTGATTATTAGCAATACTTTCACATTTAAAAAAGATGGCTTCTAATCCATTTATTAGTTCATTAGGATTAAAGGGTTAAACGTGTTGAGGAGGGTGATTTACATACAAAGTAGAGGTCTTTCAGTAATGAGTTAACTTAGCCCAGGACAACTCCTCATCTTCCTCTCTCTTCATTATAAATTAGTTATAGGATTCTACCTGTGGCAGCCATTTGAAAACCTTTATTTCCATAGGTGGGCCTAGAATTCCTGTACTTCGAGAATTACTGCTGTACTTCTCAGAAACTCCTATCAATGACATCTCACTTCACTTCCATTACTCAGCCCAGCAACAATCAGTGAACAGAAAAGAAACTACACAAAAGAAACAAAATCAGGGTGATTTTCTCCTGCTTTAAGAGAATGTTTTGTTGGTAAAAATGATATTTCTTCATAGCTTTGTTTCTCAATTGCTGCTATGAAAACTTTGCTTTCTTGCCCAGCTTATTGTGATTTATAAAGGATTGAAATATAATTAAAGGGCTAGCAGATTTGATACAATGATTGGGAAGAATAGGCACAAAGATTATTGCTGGAAACTAAAAGGAGAAAGTGACAAAACAAACAAAATCCAGCAATTTGAAGTGTAAAGAATAGAAGTGGTAGAGGGATAAAGATGGAAATGACAAGAGAAAGGTAATGGGCAACAGGGTTTTCTCTAAACAGCAAATGCTTGGTTTGTTTCTGTAATTCACTTAAAATGCATATATGTTTATTAATGCAATGCATTTTTAACATGGCTGTTCATCCTCTGTAGTAGATAGTTGAGCTTTTCACTGGAAGACATTTTGTTGCTGCTTTGGAACCTCACACTTGAATTTGGATATATATACATTATGCCTTTTAGGTAGTACAGGCTATCTAGTCTTTTCTCACTTGAAAGCTCTTCAGTTTTTTTAGAAAGCCAGGAATGCCTGTGATAGTTTTCCTTGTGGGACAACCTACACAAAATAATGTCTTTTCAGTTACCAATCTACAATTTACTACCAAAGCCATTGTTTTCAAACATAAATGCCTAAGGTTTAGCACTTTATTTAGATACTTAAATAAGAATTAACTGATTTCCACAGATGCTAGTCACCCAGAAAGACAAGGTTATTGGGTAAATCTGATATCTTTTATTAGACCAACTCAAATACTGTAGTTGGAAAAAAAATTCTTAGCAAGCTTTCGGGTTTAAAAATCCTTCATCAGGCTGAGGAAGCATCTATTTGAGTTGGTCTAATAAGAGATATCAGATTTCCCCAAAGGACCTTGTCTGCCTATGTCCTTAGACCATCACAACCTACACTCCAGTCACCCAGAAATCCTTTTTGAAGTTATGGGAAACAGCATGTACTTAGAACCCATAAAATAGACCACTTTTATTTAAGAGTCTAAATAAAGATAAGGGGAATTAGGCATTTAGGTTTTAAGCCAGTTGGCCTGAATTTACTGAGGCATGTTCAAACCAGACCAGGAAGAATGAAATTTGCCAGTATTCAAAACTGAAGACTATGGGCCCTCATCTAATTTAAATACAAGTAGTGTAATTTAAATTGTGTCTACTTCAGGCACCACATCTTAAGAAGGATAAAAAAAAATTGGAGCGGTTCCAGAGGGATGCAACAAAGATGATAAAAGGTTGGAATGCAAGACATATGAAGAAAAGCTGAAGGAACTATTTAGTTTGGAGGAAAAGGAGATTAAGGGAGGACGTGATAGCAATTCTAAGTTATCTGAAAGTCTGCCTTGAAGAAGATGGACAAAAACATTATTTCCCCTTGCCACTGAGGGCATGGCATGAGACAATGAGTTTAAACTACAGCAAAGCAGATTTAGATCAAATCTCAGGAAAAACTGTAAGAACTGAACTCTAAGAACCATAGAACAATGGAACGAACTGCCTGAGGGAAGTTGTAAAATCTCCTTTGTTGAAGGTTTGCAGGAAGAGGCTTGGATAGGTCTCTGCCTGAAATGGTTCAAGAATGCTTTATCTGTGTGTAGGGTGTTGGACTAGATGACCCTTGAGATGTTGTCTGACCCTGTGTTCCTATGAAATAAATGATATACACATTGGTTAACTTAGACCCTTAATACCTACAGGAACAAATAGTTGTGTGACATGTAAATTGTCTATGAAGTATCTCACTTCCAGTAACAGTCATATAAGTAATCTGGGCTCTTCTTTTCTATAGATATTCCTTTCTCTAGCTTCAGTTGGAACATGTTTTTCTTTTAATTGTAGCCATTTTCATTCAGAATAATGAAATAAGGCTGGCTTTTTTTCCTCTGAATTTCCAGAAATATCATATGGCATTTTTATTACCCAATTTTTTAACAACCTGGAGTTTTCAATAACCAACAGGAAAGCCATTACAAGAGTCTGGTCGGGGAAGTCTCCAATTTTTGTAAGTCAGAGCCTCAAGCAGATTTTAAGACTGTTATTTATTTGCTTAACACCTCTTAGAAATACACCAATGTGAAAATAAAAATGTAGTGTTTCACATTCAGTCAAAATATGTTGGAGGTTCCCGCACAGTGAAGCTATGGGTTTTTTTTTAGTTGTCTTTTCCTCTACTAACTACATTACCCTTATGGTGGAGAGTAATACTGTAACTGAATGAAGTACAATGGTCTGGGAGCACAATCATTTCCATCATCATTTTCGTTTCATACACATTTCCTCTTTAGAAGTCACATTTTTAACTCAGTTATAAAGGTGTAAATCTAAGTACCATGCACCATCCATCCAGAATAGTATGAAGCCATTCTGAATTTACCTTGTTGTAAGAAAAATCGGACTCCTCACTGGGGAGCATACTATGCTGTTTCAACCAAGAGATACAGGTACCTCCAAGAAATACTTTATGCAATATTGTTCATTTACGTTTTACACAACAATTATTAGTATTATACGTTGGACGACTCATAACTATACAGGACACACTTGCCAGCTTGCAGGAATCCTTACTGATTTTACAACAGCTTACATTTCCTATTGCATTTTTGTTTCTAGATGTTTGAGAGAGTGAGAATTTTCAATTATGCATGTATAATAATTCACCTCTATTTACATAGCATTCTATTGTATTATACCAAATTTATCTCCTTAACTAGGAATACTCTCAAATGAATAATATTAGATAATTTTAGTTTCTAAAGACATAATAGGACAATATAAAACTAGAACATTATTCATTACACATATATATTGGTTAACTTAGACCCTTAATGTTCAGCTTGCTTTTTTTTAGTTCATTTTTTAAGAAATTCTGTAATTAGGGTTTTTATCCCAAATGAGCTTAAAGCTTTGCAAATTCAGCTATTTAAGTTCAGCTTTGCTATGAAGTGAAGCAATATATTATAAAGACTTATTCCTAAAAACCCGGAAATGCAAACTACCTTCTTGAGAAGATTATACCTCCTACTTACTGACTACATGGGTGAACTGATATTCTTTGAAAGCAGGTAAGAAGTGAAAGCTTAGTAGAAAGGCTGAGATAACAGGTTGGGGAGTGCATTGTTTGTCTACTGGCGCCAAGCAGTGTTCTTAAGATTAGAGGTCCTAAATCTTTCATTCTTGGTATTACAAGCTGACCATCATAATCCATTCTTTAAAGCAATACCAAAGAAAAGGTTAAGAAAAAAGCGAACAATGTTTTAAAGACACAAAACATTAAGATGACAATTTAAAGTGTTTAAATGTGCACAGAGCAAAATTAAGCAAATCTGAGGATGTTTGGGTCTAGAGAGTCCTTGTTCAGGTTAGAATCACTTTTGTAAATGACCATCTCCCTCCCCCTTCCAGTACACACAGGCACACAGACACAACAAAAGGGATTAACTCAAGAAATCTAAAGTGATTCCACTTTGAAAACATGGTTAAACCAAGAGTAATCGAGAGCCAATGTCATGGCATGAAACTGCCTTTGAAATTGGCCCCTATAATTAATTACCCCTCATTTCCCATCTTCCATTATAATGTTGATAGAACTTTAAGAAAAAAAATCCCTAGAAATCTGAGAACACTTAAACTTCTAAATCCTGGCAAGACAGCCCCTGTATTGCTTTGCCTTTCCCTTTAATGGACAAATCCCACAGTAGACTTTAAAATGGCTCACCTTCTTCACACAGGCCTGGAATAATCTGCCAAAGTTACCTGTTTTAGAAAATTGTATTCAAATGTTTGCCTCATGCTGTGCATGAAATTTTCCAAATAATTTACAGGAGTTAAGTGCTCAAATCCCACTGAAATTCAGTGGAGGTGAACATTTAATTCCCTTGGATTCCTCTGAAAATTACAGCCCAAACTTTTATTGAGATGTAGTAACATTCAGTTATAATTTCAAAATAATTTTACACTGCCTTTTATTTACCATACAAAACATCCTTAAAACCTCTATATGCTAGATATAGACATTGTTATCTTAGTGCTTAAAATGAAACCTAAAAAATATTTATACCCAACTCTACTTTTTTATTATAACTAGAAAAGAGAGTTCCAAAGCAAAATACAGTGTGAAAGGTATTTCTGTCATTTCCAGAACCAGGAAATACTGGAAATCTTGCAAGATTTTGTATCATATCAGATGAGAGCTAGTGCTGGTCAGCATATTGTATTGAAAATCTTCTCAGTAGAAAATGGTGATATTGTGCACAATAAGATTCACAGGGAGAGGGTCATTCTTAATGAATTTGTCAGTTTGAAATATTTGGGAAAAATGGTTTTGAAATTGTCAGAGTCAGAGAATTGAATTGTCTGACATTTTAAAGTTTAAAACCAATTGAAACATTTTGGCTCTTTGATTCAAAATTATGTTTTGAAATTATGTTGATTATATTTTTTCAAATATTGGAGTCAAAATAGAAAGAAAATGTTTTGATTGTTTTGACTGATGTTTTGAATTGAAACATTTCTGGGATTTTCAATTTATGACAAATGTTGATTTTTTTGTGTTTCTACATGGAAAAAAAGGTCACTCTTTAAAATTTTCTTGAGAACAGGGAAACTGTTTCCCTCCCAGCTCTAGTTAGGGCTTGAATAATAGTATTACGCATCTGCAAAACATACAATGCTTAAAGAAACTTTGATCTATCAAGCACTTGTCTTCCTGAACAACTTTTTTTAATAGCTACATAGACAGAGCACCAACACAAATAAGAGGTTCAGTCTTAATCCATACAGTGGAATTGTAATTATTCTTAAAGACTTTTCACTGATATGTCTTTCTGAGCTACACTGTTGCTTAAAAGATTTTAAACTAATAGGATGACCAGCTGTAGCAATTACTGTGTTATCTTGTTACAGGGCTGGTAATTCAGAATGCAGATTGAGAGCCCCTGGAGGAAATTAACATAAGAAGGAGTATAACTGTGCTTTTACAGGCTTATATTTTCTCCCTTGAGTCATCTTATCTTTTTAGGATATACAAGCAGTGTTGCCAGAATCTGGGACAAGATGGATGGACAGATTAGATATCACATATTTAGAGGTGATAGCCAGGAGATAAATTGTAGAAATGTGTGATTTATTTATATGTACCTTTGACCATCTCACCTGCCCTCTGCCGACTCCATCTCCCCCATGATTAGCTATGGAATTCCAACTCCCTGTTAAGTTTCAAACAGCCACCTTTTTATTTTGCCATTTCCTTTATTCTTCCCATGAAACATAGGTGACGCTTGCTGCAAGTGGTATCATAGACTTAAACCCCCAAAAGGGAATCTCCAGTGCGACAATTGTGATAGATTTTCAATATATTTATATGTTGTGATATTTAATAAATATATTTAAAACACATTGTATTTTGATATGTTACTATTGAAATAGAACATCTATCATAATTTAGAAATATGGATTCCATTCTTGAACTGTTCAGAGATACTCCAGTAAGCCAGAGTATCTAGCCAGATTCTTTGAATATGAATGAATATTACTGAAAGTTCTATTTCCATTATAATCATAACATTGAAAGTAGAGGTGATCACTTATAAGAACTGATGTATATTTTTTCTGTGTTAAAAATATAGTCAGTTCAACCTGATGTAATTCTCATGTATACCTCCTTACTGGAGCTGGGTTTCATAGAGTAAGAAGTTTTAAAAAATCTGTCACAAATGTAAAGTCAATGTCCCTTGCTCTGGTATGAGAAGAAAGTTGATCACACAGCTCTGAGATCCACTTTTATAGATGTTTTTGTTCAAGTGTTCTGGGGTGGTTTCTCAGGGGTAGGGGTGTTGAGCATTAATATGACTCAGACTAAAACTTCAGTAGTTCTGCCTTCAGTAATAGTTTTATTGAGTAGTGCTCAAAGTCACTCAAGTAAGTAACTCCACATATGGTAAAATATTGACATAGTTGTTGCCCTAAACGGATGGGTTTTACAGCTGTGCCCCACAGCAGTGCATTCAAACTGCTTTGGACGAATGCAGTTGGCATTTATATATACAAAAGAAACCATTTTGATTTTCACAGGTATTTTATCTTGAAAATATTCACCAAATTTGGAATAAATTCATGAATAATTGGCTGAATCAGTTGACTGGAAACTGCATTTTTTTCAGAGAGTAAACTAGTTGTCTGAAAGCTTTTGCTTAGCTCTGCTAATGGTTTTTATCCAAGCGGACTTCTATTCATACAGTTACAGCTGAAGCTGACAGCTCTGCTGCCATGTTCCTTCCTGAAAATTATATATGGAAATGGCAATCTTTAGGGAAAACTGTTAGGTACTCCAAAAGAAGAGGAAGAAGACCAGGTTGAGTCACCAAAGATTTGTAAATCAATGGTCCAGTGCTGTTAGTGATCCAATAATAATGTTCCCTGCTGCTTTAGGGCAAGGCTGTCCAGCTGGCAGCACATGGGTTGCATACAGTCTACAAGGGGTTAACATCCAGCCCCAGGACTCCCACCAGCTGCTGCTCCCTCAGATTGCTCTGGCTGCAGCAGCAGCTGGGTCTCTGGGCTCCTTCTCCCTCCCTGGCTTCTTGCCCCTGCCCCTGCTCCTACTCCTGCCCTATGGAGCAGGGTGGGAAAGGTCATGCAGCCCACAGGGCCAAGGGAACCTGCTGTGTGGGGCACCTGCCTCTGGCTGGGAAGCTGAGGGTGGGGGCCTATACTGATCCAGCACTAAAGCTCAGTGTCTCAGCTATTTGCCTGCTTGTTGATCTCATGTCATTTATCACTAGCTTGTGGATACTACAATGCGGAAATGTAGATGCTGCCACATGCACCTACTGAAATACACAAAATGCCTGTTTAACAGGCATATTCTCTTGGTTTGATGATTGATAGCATAATGGAATGTGATGTGATAATCTTGGTGATCTGGTGCTGGCATTTTTTTCAGTAGCTGCAGCTCACAATAGGCAAAGAAATGCAAAGCAAACTTGAAACCAAGAATGGTCTGAAGCCCTGACAGATTTACAAATTGTCTTTTGATTCCAGAATTATTGATGCATGAAAGGCAGCAGTATGTGGTGATACTGTGACTGCAGCCATCTTAAGTAACTCATCAGGGTTGAACTCGGAACCTCTACGGTTAAAAAGCAGAGATTCAGACAAAAGGTTTCTAGCTGGGGGGTTTTTGTGGGGGAACTCTTTTTTCCCTCTGTGAACTGGGTGCAGAGGGGACTTTGAATACTTTATTCAACATATTCCTGAATATCTGATTCATGCTTAAAGGCAAAATTAGAAAAGAACAGAGGTCTTTGAAACAATGTATTCTATAATTGACAGATACCTAAGCATGTGTACCAAATAATTAGGCAAATAGAATGAGTGTGTAGGTGACTGCAATAGCCAGTACGTTCTCAGCAATACCTCTCATGCAGTGGAAGTTACTGTATTATGAAAAGAACTATTGCCAAGGATTTTGAAGTCATTCTTCCTTTACTCTCATTCCCTTTCACAGTTTTCTTAAAAATATGTTATGAGATCTCTAGTTTCTTCCTTAGGAACTATCAGAGGTGAGCAAGAAGAATCTTTTCTTTAACAGCTCACCGGAAGGAGCCATTATTATCCCAAACAGACGTACATGACAAGAAGAACCTACTCTGAATAAGTGCTAAAAGCTAAAGCAGACATTTCAATTTCTCTTCCTCCTGCCAGTTCCCAGGTTCACAGCATGAAATACTCTGGGACCATCAGAATGTTCTGAAAAGAAAAGTGGAACAGTCATAACAGCAATTAGTACACCTAGAATTACAAATGCCTTAAACATGTGATTAGCTTTGTCCTTTTTTCTTTAATCATGACAATGTAGAGAGCCTTACTTTACCAGTAATGTATATATCTTTTTTAAATGTAATAAGTCATCCTTTGATGAACAGAAGTATTTTTTGCACTGGACAGTAATAGAAAGATATAGTTCGTGTCTGATTTTTTGTTTTGTGCTGTCAAATTTACCTAAACTTCTTGTTAGCACCTGCTATTCTTCAAAGAAAAAAAATACTTTTATTTTGGTACATACAAGAAGGTTTCAGCAAAGGACAGCCCAAATTTCCCTAAAAGGATTAAACATTTTTGTGTCACAGCATTTTTTTTAAATATAAGGCTAGATTGTCAACTGATACAAGCAGGTATAGACATCAGAAGGTCCATGTACATTCAAACAAGGAGTCTATACACTCTTTCCATGAGTTACTGCTTTGTGTTCTATGACTGTCCTTTTATTTATAACCAAAATCCAAATACCAGAGTGTAATGTAACCTTTTTATAAAAAAATGTAACCCCCCCTCCACCTAATTATGAAAATAAACCAGAAAAGGGAAAATAAATATATTTTCTCTTTGAGAAAGTATAGCAAATGTTTAGAAATGTACATATCAAACTGTACATGGTTGTTAATTACTTGCAGTAATGCAAGCATGAATTGTCTATCAACATTCCATATAAAATAATCTTCCCTATCAAATAAATGTGGTTAATCCATAGATATTCCAGAAAACATAGTTGGCTATGTAGCTGCATCTAGAATGGAACAACACTCTACTTTTATACAATTCCAGTTTGTGTGTCAGCTAGTAAGATCATGAGGCTGACCAATGTGCAGGAGAGGAAGACCTGTAATCTCAACATCTGTTGAAGATTCTTTATGTCAAGGTGATCTTTCATTTTGAGCTCATTCTTGAAAACTAGCCATTTCTCAGCTTCTCTAAAGCAAACATGTAAGTCTGAGACTCTGCAAGATGGGTAAAAGCAATTGCTAAAGTATTTATGCAAGATGAGTAAAAGCAATTGCTAAAGTATTTATGAGTATCTGTTATGGGTATCTATTCTGAGCAGGATAATACTGCTTCCTCCCTGCTCTGGAAAAAATTGTGGATGATTCACTGCCAAATTCTGGTTACCTTACAAATAGAAACTGTAAGTCCCTACTATTGATCCATCTGCAAATAAGCCTTAAAACAGGCTGTTGATTTTCTGTTCTACTGTAGCAAAAAATAAATGTACAAAGTCATTAAAGGATTCTGTTCTATTAACTCTTTTATTTAGTTCTTTCTTTTTTATCTGTCTTTTTCTGCTTGTATGCATGACAGCGGGCGTGTCTACATGTACAAATGCTGCAGGGTGGGTTTATTCTACATGTGCAGGGATGCGAGAGAAGATTTGCTGCTCCTGGTAGCAGTCTGCTCCCACCTCCTCCGGCCCTGCACCAGCCCTCTGCAGCAGCCAAGGGGAGCTCTAGGCTCCCCCTGAGTACTAGCCAAGGGGCTGGCAGGGAGCACAGGGCCAGGAGACAGTTGTCTTTTGGAGGGGACAGAGAGATTACTCCCTCCCCCCAGGAGCTGCCTGCTGCCGGGGTGGGCTCCAGTGGTGAAGCCCAATTGGGGACATTGGCCTACCGCCGCAACAGCACAGACCTCCTAGCCCCAGCTTCCCAACTGGGGACAGGGGGCTTGGAAAGACCTGCAGGGGAGGGGCAGGTCCCAGCCCCCTGCCCCAATCCTCCAGTGGGACAGCTAGTAGTGAGCCCTGGATGGGTTGGGATTCCCTACCCAGATGAGGGCTTTCTGCTAGCTGCCCCACAGGTAGCATATTTACTCAAGATTAGAGCAAATTACTAAATAGTAAGTGTCTGCACATGTAGGCATTTGTTTGCTCTATCTCGAGTAAAGTGTCTCGTGTAGACGTGCCCAGTGTGTCATGACATTTAATCTTACACATTTGATTTTCAGTTATTACTACTGCTATTACTACTACTATCATTATCATTACTATTATTATTAAACCTGTATTTAAATAGGAGAAATTTTTACAAGGAAAAATGTAAAAATCTTCTGTAGATAAGAAATATTAATATTCTATCCATGATTATGTGAAATAATTTGAATAGTGATATATAACTTACTCTTTACCAGATTTATAAGTATCAATACTTGACTAAGAAGAAATAATAACATTGTTAGATAGGAGACAATATACTTATTGGCATATTTCCTAATATAATAGCATATTTAAATTGGGTTTTCACTAAGGAACATAGTTTTGTTTTACAAGAAGATTATTTTTAACCAAAACAAAAAATTATAGCCTTGAATACAGACTTGGGATCAAAAATAACTGAAAACTTACTATCTTTCACCTGGAGAAATTGGTTTCTACAGGCTGTACTAAGGGTGGATTGGTGAAGTGGGGTGTAGATTTTTTCTTTTTTGCACTAAACTTAAAACAAATGTTTTAATCCACAAAAACATAGTAACAGACTGTGAATAGTGTGGACATATGGTTAAAATGGTGTCTGAAAACTATGTAATCCATATGGACCAAAATTTATACTTCAGTCAGTTATAAAGCCAGGTCTCACTGCTATGTCCAGTGCAGTGATTTATCATAATTTCCTCCTTTACCTAACAGTTTTCATTATTTCCAATACAAATGGATGTATATTTTGTGAACTTTCTAAAACTTTTCTTTTGGTATGTATCAGGCTGTAGATATACTGAACTATAAATAAATAAATGCACCATGCCAATTACAAGGCGGGGTATATTTTATGCAGTCTTTACTTTCCTTAATAAATAAATGAAAATATTAAATAAAGCATTGCACATCCAGGACAGTCCCCTTCTGCTACTTGCATCCTGGTATTACTTTATTCCAGTCTGTCTCAGATACTTCGTTGCAATGACTAGTTAAGTTATACTTGCTAGGAATGCCCTGGAAAGATTGCAAAATACTTCATGCTTTTAGAACCGACTTCCTGATTGTTCACCAAGACTCTCTCAGAAGAAACTCTCTGTTTGGCTCGACAGTGAATTGGCAGTGATGAAGCTGCACCTTTAAGTATGGGACAAAAGAAAGGGAAGGCTAGAAAAATTACACAGCTGATATCTCATTTTTCAGATATTGCCGATATTCAAATGTTATACTTTATTTATGATTTATGACTTATTCTCTACTGTCATTAGCCAGTCATATTTCATTTTTTCTACATCAGGAAAATTAAGCTATTGACTGCATTTTAACTTAATTTTATTCATTTTTCTGCTAAAATGATTCACTTAAAGAAAGATCCTATTTAAACACTTGTGTTTAGGATCCTGTTGGGAAACAGAAGCTGGTCCCCAGTCTAGCCATTTGAGAGA
Organism: Crocodylus porosus; assembly: GCF_001723895.1. Taxonomy (NCBI): domain Eukaryota; kingdom Metazoa; phylum Chordata; order Crocodylia; family Crocodylidae; genus Crocodylus; species Crocodylus porosus. The sequence goes on along the minus strand of NW_017728909.1, from coordinate 32,780,100 downwards.
TGGGCCATTAGTTTATGCCTGAGGAAATTAGAGAAATTTATCAATTTAGAATGCCAGGGGTTGGGCAGGTGGCTCCATTTATCACATGACAGGCGCACATTAGCTGATTCATGGTCTGTGTAAAATGGCCAGCACTGAGAGGCCAAAGGCAGGACTATATTAAGGCAAAGGCATTTTAGTTTGCACATAGTTTCTGGAAACAAATAGTTATGTTGTAATCTCCATTTGTATTTTTTAAAAAGTCTAGTGTGGAAGATTGCGAAGTGAATAATACAGCAACGCTTACCTGAATCTCTGTGCTGCCTGACACACCACTTTGGGGGTGATGAGCTGCTCATTTATCTCAATAAAGTGTTAATTCTAAGACTTAGAATTAACTCCTGCACCTAGAGGAAAATGGGGGGACACAACTCTTATCATCTCAGTTGAAGCCCATGTAGCAGATGGATAGGATATAATGGGCTGAGCAGTTCCACTCACCCACTCATGCAGATACCCAGAAGCTATATATAAACACTTGCAGCTCCATCTCTCCTAGCACATATGGGAGAAGAGGAAATTCTGCTGCTTCTTTTGCTCTCTTGAGAGATGAGAAATTCTCTTGTTTTGGGAAAAGAAAAAAACATGGCCCCATAGTGCCATCCCTGCTGCTTTTAAGAGGTCCTAATGACCATTATATTCCCACAGGTTCTCACTTTTTGGGTCAATTATTTGAAGGGTAGCACCAAACAGTCCAATTACTGCTAGTAGCAGAGTGGAATGTAACTGCAGCAAATGGCACTAATACAGGTTTAGCAACTCGGTATACTAAAAATACCTCTTTCTCAAGCTAAAAAATCATTACAAGTCACAATCAAACCTGGGAGCTTCCTACCAGCTAATGCTCTTTCTACTTGTGCCAATCCCATGGGCATAACCCCATCCCAGCCTTACTATCCTTGGTTATTCCAGCATGAGCAGGCCAAAATCTTTCCAGGTCCCTTTTCCAATAGAACAGCAAAGAGATCAGGTTACACAGTTGACTCATGGAAAGTCTGGTTTATGTTAATTAGGCTGAAAACAGTGCCCAGGTTGGAAAGGGGTAGGACTTCAGCCTTGACCTTAAGAACTAGGATGACCATATTATTTTTAAGAAAATCCGGGACACTGTTCCCCACCCCCAAGTCAGCAGTACCTTGGCAGAACAGAGCTGGCTGGGGCTGCAGTCCCAGGGCAGAACCCAGAGCCACCTCTCCCAACACAGGTCCCCTCCAGCAGCAGGGTGAGCAGGAGGTGAGATGGGACCCCTGTTCTCCTTAGGATAGGAGTCTGAGCCATCCCACCCCATTCCCCAGAGAAGTCCTGTGTTCACCAGGACTCCATATGGTGTCACCAACTCCCTAAGCCCAACGCAGCTGGGCAGCAAGCAGCTGATTTTGCACAGTAGAGTCAGTCAGGGCCAGACTTAGAGTGCCATGACACCCACAGTGCCATGGTCGAGGGGTGCCCACCCACCCACCTGCATGCACACATGTGTGACCAGCCCACACTCACAGAAGAACTATCCCTCTGCTCCACCCCAGCCAATCCTTGCCCCAGGCAGGAGGAGTAGTGCCCAGACCAGCCTGCCCTCTACCACTGCTCTGGCCAATGCTCAGAAGGAGCTGAGCCAGGAATATGCAGGCAAGGTGCCAATCTGGGATTTTTGCTTCATTTTTCACAAACTGGCCAGGACCGTGGGATAACCTAAGAAATGCATGAATGTCCTGGCCAAATTGGGACATATGTTCATCCTATTAAAACACAAAGAGAGATTGACAAAGGCTGGCTAGTGGAGAAGATTCGTCAACCTCCTACCATTGCAATGTACACTAGCCTGTTAATTAATTTGCATAAATATGGCATTAAAATTGTGATCTAATGAAACACAAAGCCATGTTTGAATGTATCTGATAGTCAGAAAGGCTATTTTGCATAGCTCCTATCAATACTCACCTTGGTTATCATCAAACAACTGAACAGATGTGAAGACTGAAGTACCTTGGCCTTCACTTCCAGCAGTGGTACATCTAAGACAAAGCTAAGGCATGTTAACAGGGCAGGATAGGGACATTTATCCCTTCCACTCTTTGAAAAGACTTCACTGATCCAGGCCGCCAAATACCTGTCACAAGCAATGCATTCACAATAGAATAGTGTAACTGGGCCAGATCCCTGTTGTGTGCACCACAATTTTCTTTCTTTTTTTGACTAATAGATGAGTTACCTTGTAAATTACCTTAATCATACTTGAAAGATTCTAGAGACTGTCAGGAAAGGAAAGTATGGGGATAGAAAATTCATGTTCAGGGGATTTGTCATTTACAGCATTAGGACAAAACCTGAAAAATCATGCTTTTTAATCCCTGAAATATTTGAGAGGAAATGAAATAATTCTGACAAACAAAGTATATTGTAAAAAATAACTGTAATGAATGTGAATTCCTTAAGTGTAGGTATGAAAACAAATAACAGTATTGCATGATGAAATGCATGAACTTTTTCATTATTTTGAGAGATATGCTAAAGAAAAGAGAATTTTGTGATTATTTATACAACTTTAGTTTCCTAAGGTATTGGGATGCTAATACAAAACTATTAATGTGGACATTGTTGTTAATCATTTATACATGCAAATGTTACTTACATGAGTAACTACTCACAGATTAATGTATTTGCAGTTGGGACCCTACATGTGTTTATTATAAAAATGTAGACCCTAAATTTAACTGCCTGGTGCCTTTTGATTTTCTATTATACCAAATCAAGAAGAAAATACTCCAAGCAAAGAAATGGGGTGTCTCTATCAAAGAAAGATAGAAAATTTTATTATTAGTTGTAATGCTTTATTTGGAGAAAAAGAATGTGCATTACATAAAATGGAAGTGACAGTTGAAAAAGCTAGAATTTCTAGTCTCCATTACATAGAATGACCAAGCATGAGTTAAAATAATCTGATCTTTTTTGTATTTTAGAGAGTAATGTATGCAGAAAAGAATTCTTTATCGATTTAACTGCAAAAGAAATGGCTGCTGTATATGTATATACAGCATTCGAGCTGTGTTATAACAGAAAAGCAAAACTACAAGAAATCTAGCAGAATTCAATAGTTTATTTAATGCACTGTAAACTTTTGCAGAAAAGAAGTTCCTTAAATTTGTGTATTCTGCTGTTCTAAAAATAAATAAAAAATAAATCCTACCCTTATATCCCATAGATGACTGCCTTAGAAGTTGCTACCTTTTCAAATACATTATCATTCTAATCAAATGTGTCCCTAGTGTTGAGAAGATTACTGTAGATTACTCTGTACATTCTTGCTTTGGCAGATTTTGAATGCTGTTTTCAAGAGGCCTACACAATGTAAGCATTGATTAACAGTGTCTTCTTACCTACCACAGAGGTTAAGCAGGGATAAGACCAATCAAAGGGAGAAGTAAAGAAGAACAGTAGAGACTGAGAAGCTGTAGAATTCTTATAGCAGCGTAGATGTTACAAATCAACTTGCACCATGCTCTCCAACAAATAGCTTTAAAAGTTACCATTGAAAATACTATAATAAAGTGTAGAATGGGCTAATAAGTATTTACTGGCTTCTAAGAATCAGTATACAATATTGTTTTGCATTGGTTGTTTGTTATTATTTTTTTTTGTGTAGGGGAAGGAAATATTGATGATACACACACATAGGATTTGGACATTTTTCTTTATACCTGGTATTAGAAATGAGCCATATCCCAGCTCCAAATCTTGTTTGTGGAAGAAAACAATGTTGTGTCAGGATGTTAATCAGGATTGGTCACTCAGGGAGGTCTGAAACTAGAATTGTGGTTCTGGTCACTGTAGGTGAAGGCTTTTCAGGTTCAGTTTCATTTCTGACAAAAAATTTCTTGCTGGGTATTTATAATGTATTACCTATCTTACAAATAATGCTTGCTTTTATTAATACTCTGTGAAAAAGGAATAGCTAAACTTTTACTTATAACACATTTCATATTCTAGTATCCAGTCACCCATCCAATCAGAGGTGGATCCTGGGGTGGGGTGGGGAGGGAGTGCACTGGTGCACTTGCAGCCCCCTTTTGATTCCTGGTCTATCCAAAGTTTAAAGCCAACTGTCTATCAATGGCAGAAATTTCTATTCAGGTAGCAGTGAGGTAGTCAGTTGGCTTAATGACCTCATTATAATTTGCTTTGATTTCTTCTAAACTCTTCATTCCACAGGTGTTAATGACCTTTCCTTTTAAATGGTCTTTAATGGTTCCACTACTCCAGTTTTCCTTCCTTTTGCAATGCTGTTCTATGTTAGCTGCTCCTAGTAATGTAGCTTCTATTTCACAGCCCCGTTTTTTAACTCTAGCTAGAAACATGAACTCAGATATGGAAATACTAACTCAAGATAATTTTTTTTTTTTTGCTCCAATCTTAAATTGAATAAATTAGGTCTAGACACCTACTTTCTACTAAAGATTCTAGTTCCCTGATAACTGAAGAAAAATGTGTATTGTGTTATATATGATGATGCACCACACCATCTGATTTCAAATTCTAGATGCACCACCTTTTCAAATTCTACGTCCACCCATGTATTCAGTTAATGCAAGCTGGAAGTTTGCAGGGTGGCGGCAGTGGTGGTGGTGGGAGCAGGGAGACAAGATCTTCTAATTTACTTTAGAAACCTTCCTTTCTGCAGGTCCATTCATTACATCTGACAAAGGAGGCTGTCAGCTACAAAAGTTAATGCCTCTCTGAACCACTTAATTTCTAAGGTGTCACCCTGCTCTGCCTTCAGACTAAGTACCTCTCTTAACACTGAGAAGAGTAGTAGAGGGCTTGGGTCCACATGTTAAATTTTTTAGGTGGCTAAATATTCAGATACAAATGCCTCTATGAACAAAAGGACTTTGATGCCTAAAATAAGATTTGAACGCTGAAGTCCAAAATTAGAATCCTCAAACCCACTGCTTAGATGCTTTAGTTTGATGTGCTTGAAGTGTGGTAAATGCCTCTGTTGTAGATATTAATGTTTCCCAGAGATCTAAATACTATTTGTGGGCATGCCTAGAAGTATGTGAATGTTGACAATGCTGAGTTGGTTGGTGCCAATCCCATACTGACCATTCTGAAGCCCATCAGTTTCCACAAACAGCAATTTTCCACCTGTGTCTTCTGATCCAGTAGCCCTTCTCAGACCATGCCAGTTCAGGCTTCACAGGGAATGTGAGAACAGGCTTTTAAAATAAGAAAAAAAACCCTCTTGGATGTGGAAGATCTAGGTTTAATTCCTATTTCTACAGCATTTAAGCTAGATGAAAGAGTCACACTCTATGTGGCTTAATTTATCTCAATTCTTTTATGTACAGCTGAACAGCTTCAATATAAAAAGTACATAGTGAATGGCCATCCCACCCCAGCACAGATATAATGTTTTGTTATGCCCTATTTCCAACCTCCTAAGACAGGGAGTTGAAATTCCATTTTAGGATCACAGAATCATAGAAAATTAGGGTTGGAAGGGACCTCAGGAGGTCATCTAGTCCAACCCCCTGCTCAAAGCAAGATCATCCCTAACTAGATCGTCCCAGCCAAAGTTTTGTCTAGCCAGGTTTTGAAAACCTCCAAGGATGGAGCTTCCATCAACTCTCTGGGTAACCTGTTCCAGGGTTTTACTACTCTCCTAGTATGAAACTTCTTCCTAATATCTAATCTAAATTTCCCTTGCTGCAACTTGAGATTGTTGCTCCTTGTTCTGTCATCTGTCACCACTGAGAACAGTTCTAGCTCCATCCTCTTTCAAACCTCCCTTTAGGTAGTTGAAGGCTGCTCTTCTCTTCTCTAGACTAAACAAGCCCAGTTCCCTCAGTCTGTCTTTGTTTAAGTCATATCCCCCAGCCCCCTGAGTATTTTTGTTGCCCTCTGCTGCACTGTCTCCAGTTTGTTCACATACTTTCTGTAGTGATGTGCCCAAAACTGGACACAGTACTCCAGATGTGTCCTTACCAGTCCTGAATAGATGGGTATAATCACTTTCTTTGACCTGCTGGCAACACACCAACCAATGCAGCTCAGTATGCTATTAGCCTTCTTGGGAACAAGGGCACACTGCTGGCACATATTCAACTTATTGTTCACTGTAACCCCCAGGTTCTACAGAGCTGCTGTCCAACCAGTCAGTCCCCAGCCTGTTCTGGTGCATGGAATTGTTCTGTCTTAAGTGCAGGACTTTTCATTTGTCCTGGTTGAAACTCATGAGATTTCTTTTGGCCCAATCCTCCAATTTGTCTAAGTTACTCTAACTCCTAGCCATACCTAAAATCAAGGTACACCACATCCACTGGTCTCCCTGCATCCACAGAGCCAGTCATCTCATGATAGAGGACAACCAGGTTGGTTAGGCATGACTTGCCCTTGGTGAATCAATTCCTTGAGGACCTGCTCCATGATTTTTCCAGGAACTGAGGTTTCATAGTTTCATAGTTTGTAGGGTCGGAAGGGACTTGAGCAAATCATCTAGTCCGACCCCCTGCCATGGCAGGAAAGAGTACTGGGGTCAAATGACCCCAGCAAGATGTTCATCTAACCTCCTCTTAAACACCCCCAGGGTAGGAGCCTGCACCACTTCTCTTGGAAGCTGGTTCCAGACCCTAGCCGCCCTGACTGTGAAGTAGCGCCTCCTGATATCTAACCTAAACCTACCCTCTGCCAGCTTGTGACCGTTATTCCTGGGCACTCCTGGCGGTGCTCGGGGGAACAGGGACTCCCCCAATGCCTGCTGATCCCCCCTGACTAGTTTATAACAGGCCACAAGAGGTGAAGCTAACCTGGATCTTTCTTCTTCTCTTTCTTAAATACAGGCACTTTTCCAGTCATTTGGTACCTCTCCTAATTGACATGAGTTTCCAAAGATGATGACCAATGGCTCTGCAATCACATCAGCCAAAACCCTCAGCACCCTCAGGTGCATCCCATCCAGCCCCATGGACTTGTACATGTCCAGCGTTTCCAAGCAGTCCCTAACCTGTTGTTTCAGCGCTGGGGACTGCTCACCTCCTCCCCATACTGTGCTGCCCAGTGTAGTAGTCTGGGAGCTGACCTTGCCTGTGAAGTCTGACTCATGCAGAGGAGGGAATGTAAGTCACCCACAGCCTAGGTGAGTGCATTAATCTCTGTTGTATTAGGTAGAAGGGGAGTGGAAATGCCAACACTTGCTGTCCTAATGACAAAGGGAAGAGTGACCCCACTGCTTCATTTTTGAAAGAAAGCATGTCACTGTTGATTTTTAGGAGACGGTTTTTGGGCTGCAAATCCCATATAGTGAGACAGGTGCCTACTGCAAGTGCTGGAAAGGTTACATAAGCTATCCAGGGGGACATACCCTTCCTTGTCTATAATGTCTTTCTAGTGTCTTTCTGAGCAGCTCCCTGCTAACCTCAGCTTGGATAACACTGCACAGGTGTACAGAAAGCCTAGTAGGAGCATCTAAACATCTGCCTTTTTGGGGGGACATGTTTGGAGCTGCTCTAATTAAAATGCTCATTGCATCTGTGTATTTAGCATACACTTCAAAACAATGCCTGGGGCAGGTAAAGCACCCCCACCATCATTTTGAAATGTGGGGATGCTGAATCCATGTGATGGCAAGGCTGCTGGTGCATTCTAATTAGAACACTCCAGCAGACTCGATTAATTGAGTCTGCTCCTACATGTTTTAATTAGAACATATATCAGAGCAGGCATCCCACACGTATGCAGGCATTAGGGGTCCCACTCAGGATTGTGGATTCTACTGGAGGAACTAGGTGCCTAAATGATGGACATTGGTATGTGCGTTTTTGAGGCATAAATGCCCATAAGTGGATCTCAGCCCTTATGGGCTTTTTCAAAAGAACCTGAAAATTAGGTACTTAGGAACCTAGGAGAATTTTCAAGTGTCTATTGCATCTAAATACCTTTTAAACCTTCCCTAATGGGAGGCAGTAGTAGACTCCCAGACTTCCTATGGGAACCAACTGTTACAGGCCCACACATTTCTAGTATAAGTTTCAGCAGCTCCAAGAGCTGGTTGGAGAAATTTATTTTACTTTAGCCTTCTGGAGAATAGACCACATTGTAAGGAACAAATGTTATGTAATGCTAGTAAATAACAGTAAACTTGTAACCGTTATATTTTTGGTAGCTAGTGCAAAGAATTCAGGGAAGATATACCTACAAATGCCCATTCTGCAGAAGCATCTGATTATCAGATGACAATTCTGGTTGAACTTCAGTTTTAACTATCCAAAGTACTTTAGTTTCAAAGGTTAGAAAGTGGTAAGATTGGAACCTGAATCACCAAAGATACCTGAAAACTTAGGTTTGCACTACTAAAGAACACTGGAGAACTTGGGCAAAGAATTCTTTCTTGGTAGTGGCCTGTGCCAAATTATAACAATTTATAATTTGGCTGGGCTGTTTTTCATCTTCTGGTAGCAGGAGTAGAACTTGTAGGTCAGTAAATGTTCAGATAAGTATCACTGGCATGCTGAAAATACTGTATTCAGTGGTAGTTAACCTTTGTTAAAGACCTTATATAGCTCTTAAATAGCCTCAGGAAAGGAACAAAAGCAATTTCCCACTGCAAGTCACAGGTTAGATGCTGCAGCAACCCTTGGTTTCTGCCTTTCAGGCATGACTGGAACCACTGGGGAGCAATTCTAACTGCAATGGCAACAAACTTCATCATTATAGTCAGCAAAAATCTATATTCCTTGGAGATGGGCACAACTGTTGAACTAGGTGTGGTAAGATGTGGCATGTGGGAGATGTATGGGCAGGAGTATGTTAAAAACTGGTGGCTCTAGAGAAATACTAGTGATGGTTGGATTTGTACTGGGCCATTGAGGTATTTATCAAATGCAATAAAGACTCTGACTATTAACAGAATATTCCCCAGGCAATCCTATTTCTTTTTAATAAAATTACAGCTTATTGCCACTGTATTCAGAATCTGCATGAATTGTTTTATTTGTAACAAACAGTTGGTGACACTGACAAAATGTCTTTGCTTTTGAGCTTAGCAATAACAACAACAACAACAATAAAAAAGGAATTAATTATTCTGAAATTCACAAAAATCTCTTCTATAAATAGTAAATACTTATTTTAAATATCCTTACTTTATAAGCAAACTTTTAGAACTTATTTAGCATTTAGCAGGTTAAAAATAATGTATTCTTTGTATTAGAGGATATTATGAAATTTGCATATTTTATTGTTACTCTTCATAGTTTTATTAAAAGGGATATTAAACAGACTCTGTTGGTATATTCAGTGTTACTGTGAGTGTAATGATATCTACTCCCCTATCAGTAATTTCTTGCATTTACTATTACACACTTGTTAAGATACAGCTTGTAATCACTGTTTATAAAATGAATTACAAGGATAAAAGAGCATTAGTTTTGGTCAACTGAAGTTGGGTTGTAATGAGTTAACTGGGATCATTGTTTCTGGGGCTGTTCATATCCCCAGACTTTCACAGCCCTGGCAAAGGCTGACTCTGTAATAAGTCTCACATTACACGTGGATTAGATTTGTAGAAATCCTGTAACTCAATAGGTACCTGCCTATTCTCTCCTGGCGTCAGCCTGCCTGCACTGCTTTGCTCTGTAGACATACCTGGCATTCCACCCATGCCTCCTCACTTGCTAAGTGGACTGGAGCCTGCCTACCAAAACATTGGGGTATTGTTGTGAAGGAGAAACCCCCTTGACAGACGAGCGAAGTGTGAAGTTAGTCTTGCAATGCCTTATTACCTTCCTATGAAGTATACATGCAGCTCTTTTAAACTTCCTTTATGTTACAGTAATGCTGGAAATAAGATCTTCAGAAACATTAAGGGGTGGAGATGTTCTCTATAAGTGGACAAAGCCAACACGACCCCAAGGCAGTCCCATGACCACCATCCTGTGTATTTACATCCACAGAGGAGCAAAACAAAAACATATTTGGCACAGCATCAAGCGCCTGAAATAGACTGATTTCTGGGAGCTGTGCCATGTATTTTAAGCAGTTTTGTTTAACATTCACATCTTATTTCACAGCACACTATCAGCTAAGTAATTATTGTGCAAATGAATTAAGAATCTTATAAATTGGACAAGAGTAACATCAAACTCCCAATTTAGAGTATTTAATACACTTTCCTAAAATAAAATAATCTCCCTAATACAAACTGGATCAGGTGATATTTAACATTAATATTAATATTCTTCTTTTAAATCTTCAGTGAATAATTATAGACTGTTATCTTGCAAACATTTCCTGTTTCCTTTGAAGCAGTTAACCAAAATGCATAGTCAGCAGGCTGAGGCTCCAAAATGCTAATTTTTCCCTAATTTTTATAAGGTTTTTTTTTGGTGGGTGCTGTTTTTTTGCTTTGTTTTGATATTTATCTACACATAATAAAATTTAAGGTACTACAGGAGAAGATATTTTTTCTCACTCTGGTATAGAATGGTTTATATGTCATCTGCTGAAAGACCCCAACTGACTTTGATAGGAGTTGTACCATGCTCTAATTTACTTCTAGTGAGACTGAACATGAAATACTGCAGTTTATATTAATATTCTGGGACCCTTTTTAATGCTGGGTATACAATTGCAGTTGCATAACAGAAGTACTAAAGCACAATAATATAATTGTTCTTCATAATTAGTATATACAGTTTGGGCATGAAATTTGTTAGCCGTGCTTATGTGTCAGTGCTCACTTCTGCACAGGGATAGATATTCTTGAGCACAGAGACTGCCCTTTCTTGACGCCTACAGGGAGGAGATTAAAGCCCAAGTTTCTATTCATGTTGTCTAGCTAGCAAGCTAGAGAGGAGAGGAGAGGAGAGGAGTCCTTATGTTAACTCCTCTCCATGAGGAGTTAACATAAGGAGTTTACAGCCATTGAAAAAGACTGAATTGTAGACATGCTTAAACTCTTTATTTGAGGCTGAAGAGGGTGTTGTGCCTTGCTGCGTTACAATGACTTAGAAGGCTAGGACCTCTAGGCAGTGTCCCTGAATACCCTCAGAAGAAGGCTGTGGCTGAAAGCCAGGATGATACCATATAACTGAAATGACAGAAATACTTAAGGAAATCCTTCTACATGGTGCTTTTTGACACTGTTCTTTCAACTGGCCAGAGTATTTGGTCTTATTTATCTCAATTTTACGATGTAATTTTCTCAGGGTCTCAGAGACTGTCTTGATTTTGTACAGTGAAAAAACTGATCCTGGTACCATTTTGGAAGACTAAACTAAATATTACTGGCTTGGATATGGGTTTTGGTTGAGATTTTTCATTTAGAAATCATATGAGCAGTACCCACCATAAAATAGAGGTAGTATGAGGCAATAAAGGGGATTTTTTTTTCTTAGTATAATGCTTACTACCTGTATGTATATATCATTCTTATTCCCTGCTGCTCACTTGGCAAAGCAAACTGAAGCATGAAACTGATAGGTAGTATTCAAGGGGAAGCAACCTGAAATGACTACAACTTGAGTTAAGAACATTCTTCCTTTTGTTCCTAGTGGTAAATTCCTGCAACAATGGAGGGCAAAGGAGACCTTTTTTGACTGGCAAAGAATTTAGTCCATGCACACCTCTTATTTCATTGTTTATACTCCTTCAATCTAGCATAATGTATTCAGGATTTTTTTAATCATTTAGCCAGCATTAATGATGCAGTGATCTCATTCTGAATGTTAACTCACGGTGTCCAGCGCTCCTCTGGCTTGAAGAATTGGAGCTCTTTCTTTTTTCTCATTAGTTCAGTGGCATGATTTTCTTGCCAGTTTCATGCCAGGCAAATTGCAAAAAGATTGTGAGATTGAAGGACTTGAGTCTGAGTCTCTGGTGACAAGCTTACTGCAGTTCCAATGAGGGTATTTGAGTTTAAAAAATGCTGCCAATTGTAACAAATGTGAAGTGTCTCTTTGACATGAAACCACAGCCCATTAAAATGAGCCAAAAATATGACAGTTTCACAGAAGGCCCTTTTTATCAGCTTCTCTTGTACATCACTTGGGTCAAATTCAAATGTAAAATCATGGTACCCAAAGGAAACAAACTGTCAAGAGCCTTATACAATATTCACCGAGTCTTTTTTTTTCCTAAAAGGAGTTAGTACTTATGTAGTTTTCTTGATAGCAAATTGTAAAGAATTTCCTGAATTTCTACAATGGCAGATGAATAAGGGATGAGAAATCCCTTTTTCCATTTCAGTACTTCAGCTGAAATAGATGTGTCACAGCCTATGAATTCCTTTAAATGTAAAAAAGTCTAGAAATACGTTTTCAAATGAAATATTTTTCCAGGGTTGAATAATAGTCCCTGCCCCACTCACATAAGAGAAATTACTTCCCAGTGGTGTGCCAAATTACTTGCTAACAGTTTAGGCAATGGGTACAGGGATTCTTTATGGCAGGCTTGCAGTAGCCTTGATAGATGCATTCATATGTCTAATTTATGGAACCTACATTATCAGTTGCATTTTTCTGCTACTGAATTCAGTTAAAAAACAGTAACATGTATACTTTTAAAAGACTGCTGTTGACGTTGTTTTTCTAATCTGTATCCAATCTGTATCTTTCTATTTTCACAGGTCCAACCTTGCTTCACTATTTCCACAGAATAATAAGAGATGCATTTTTTGTAATTAACTATGACCCAGCTCATATCGATGAGGAATCTATTCCTGTGAAGGGGCACAGAAGGGTTGTGATTTTAGATTTTGAGTTTCCCTGAAATGCACACCTGCAAAACTGACCCATTGTTTCACTCTCCAAAGCCACTGGATTTCCTAAAATCCTCTAAGACACTGTAGATATTTTTGAGATATATCCCATACAAAATGACCTAGGTAGGTTGGAAAAATAATCTGCAATCAATTAGACGAAATTTAACACAGCCACGTGCAAATCCTGCACTTGGGATGGAATAGTTGCATGCACAAAAACTGACTGAGGAATGACTGGCTAGGTTGCAATACTGGACCTGGGGGAAAGCCCTAGGGGTTACAGTAGACAATAAACTGAATGTGATCCAACAGCATGCTCCTGTTGTGAAAAAGGCCAACAGTTTGCTGGGTGGGTTGCATTAACACTTGTGAATCAAGGGAAGTGATTCTTTCACTCTATTCAGTACAAAGCCTCACTTGGAACGCTGCATCCAGTTTTGGGTCCCACCTTTCAAGAAATATGTGGACAGATTGGAAAGAGTCCAGTGGAGAGCAGCACAAATGAGCAGAGGCCTGGGAAGCACTACTTATGAGGAAGAGTTGTTATGTAGTCTGGAGAAGAGACGACTGAAGGGGGGTTTGATAACAGTCTTCAAGTACCTGAAAGGTGATTATAGAGAGGATGCAGATGAGTTTTCCACTGTGGCCATAGAGAACAGAACCAGGAGCGCTGGCCTCAAGCTGCAGAAAAGGAAATTGGAGAAGAAGAGGGCCATTCTGACTATAACATTAGAACAAGCTACCCAGAGAAGCTGTGGCATATCCACCCCTGGAGATTTTGAAGAGCAGCTTGTATAGACACTTGGCTGTGATGGTTTAGTCAGGGATGATTCTGCCTTCAGTGTGGGCCTGAACTAGATCCTTTCCAGCCCTACTTTCCTATGATCCTAAAGCATTTAGGTACCTAAAGTGAGAAAATGGGGTTTGGCTAGATTTAGGTACCTATATTCAGAACTGAGTTTCTGAAAATCCAACTCAGCTGCTGCTTAATCTTGGAACTACCTAAATCCCATAGGTGCCTAACTTTTTAACTTTACTGTTCCTTGCATGCCTGAGTTCACAACAGCCCACATCTGACAAAACTGAGTATCTTGGTGCCTAGTTCACAACTAAGTCTGCCTGAAACAAGCAATTCCTTGCTGTACTACTCATGAAGAATTTGTTTGGTTAGGCATTGTCAGAACATCTTAATACATGCCAACACTTTCAGATTCTACATAAAGTTCAATCATGGCCATTGGTTTCTTTTAAAGCATGGCACAAGAAAGATGCGGTGGTAGTGCTGCCACCTACCTTTTTAGCATAATGGTTAAAGCGTTAAAATGGAGGACCAGATTTGAATTTCCTCCGCAGGTAGGAGGCTACCCTAGCCACCAAACTATGGATTAACATGGGATGATGGGACATGCCTTACTTTGACTGTTAAAACTATTAGCAGAGAGAGATGGTTAGCAGTGTTAGTGTGAGTAGGGGAGATGTGTACCTTTATTGACTAACTAAATCTAAGATGTATAACAAAAACTTTCATAAGCAGAGGGCTTACTTCATCAGAAGCTGTAATAAGCAGATGTTGTCATCTGCTGATGAAGTAAGCCCTCTGTTTATGAAAACTTATGATATACATCTCTGATTAAGTTAGTCTATAAAGGTATAAATCTATTTTGCTTTGGACTGAAACTGTGCCACTATGTCCAAAAAAATCAAGGTTCATTGGATCAAAGGGATTACATGACTCTGTACCCTTGTGGTTAAGGCACTCACCTTGGATGGTAAAGCATTGGGTTCTGGGCCCGAGAGATGGTTCTAGGAGCAGGAACCAGAACCCAGGTCTTCTCCTATGCCAGGTGAATATCCTAACCACTGAACTAGAGTTCATGTTTTCTTTGGTAGTTTTTTCTTTTTAGCCGGCCCAATGAAACTTGGTGTCTTTCTTGCCTGGAGATATAGCTTCATCAAGAGGGGTGCAAAGTGCTCTGAGTAGGGACAGCTTATAGACTGGTATCTACAACATTCTTCTGGGAGATGTGTGTTCATACTCTGACTGACAAAGAACTAAAATCTGTCTCCCCGCTTCTTGGTGAGTGCTCTGATCACTAGGCTGTTGTGTAGATTTATTCAAAAGAAGATAGATAGACAGATAGATAGATAGATAGATATTTGGGGGAGCGGAGGGTCCAGGTGTTGGGTGGGGGGAGAAAAGGTGTGTCATGTAACTCTAGAAAAAGATAAAAAGATTCGGGACTCCTAAGCTGGGAGAAGAACTTCTCTGTCACCTAGGGTCAAAGAGACTTCAAATTTTGGAGGTGCAGATTTAAGGTGTACCCTTGCCCCAGTACTTCCTACTGGCTTGCTTTAGGCAGCTGTAAACTGGGTGTGTTGAATCAAGGCAGTCCTTACTCAATATGCTGGTTGGTTAGGATCCCATACTGAGGCACCTAACTCTCCTTAGGCATCATAAGGGAGACTGGGTGCCTAATACAGGGTTCTTGATTCCAGTCTCAGGGCTGCCCCTCTAAAAACCAGATGCTTAAGCAGTTCACTAGGACTTGATTTGGTCTTTCTTTTTTCCTTAACTGTAGTAGATACCCCTCCAGCTACCTGACAATGCAGCTGAGAAATGTAGTGGCCCCAGAATTCTTCCTGAAGTGGACACAACTTTCAAAAAAGAATTTCTAGCCATTGATGCTAACAAAACCAACATTTATAGAGGCAGAAAAGACACCTAACTTATGTGTCAGGGGATGATGCTCCATAGAACCAACATTTCCTGTCCCTTTTTTATCTGGGAAAGTACTTCCTTTACATCAGTACAAGAATAATATTATACAACAAATTGCAGAGGAAAGAAAAGGAGAAACAAGGGGCCTGTGAGGATGATCTCTACCACTGTCATAACTTCACATTATGGTCTGTTGATGCAACCAACTGTGATGGGGGAGGGCTGACTTCCTCTAGCATTTGCTTTGCTGCCTCATGTGTTGAATTTAATACTGTGTCATACTGTGCATTAGGACAATGGTCAGCAATAGTTTTGCTGACAGGCAAGAATGACACAGCTTGGCAAGTCAGCACTAGAATCCAGCTACCACTGCTGCTTTTCCCTGCTGTTCTTCTGTGGCCAAAGCTCAGACTAAGCATCTCTCTGCCAAATGCCATGAAAGCCCCCCAGCTTCAAGCTTGATACAATGGCTCCATAGTCCGGATCCAGCCTGGAGGCCACTGGTTGCTCTGCATTAGGACGTGCCCTGGATCATGCCCTGCAACATAAAAATAATTGTGTAGTAAATGTGAACACCCCAAACAACAGAAGGGAGCTGGGACCAAACCCTGTATCTATCTATCTTAACCCCCATTTCATATAGGTCTTGGTTTGGTTATCCAGAAGGTAGCTTTGTAAATCCATTTATCTTGTGGCCTCCCTGCCATTCCTCTGCATAAATATGCCCCTACTTGAGAAATCTTAAAGCAGGGTGAGAAGCCTCTAGTCCTGAAATTTTGGTTCCCCATAGCGTACATTCACAGAAAAGTACATTCACAGATGTAGTATAGTTTTCTCATACTACTGCATATTTTATTTATAATGTAAAATTAAAATGCATTTTTCCATATTTTGGTCAGATAAGGAGATTATATTATTTCATTGTTTTACAGTAACACCTAGAGATCTAACCAGGACTGGGGCCCCATTTGTCCAGCCCTAAATATAGCAAGAATTAGTTATTTTCCTAATGAATTCTCAAGAGAAATCAGTATAAAAGGGAAAGTGACTTGTCCAAGAAATCAAGCAATATCTCCTTTTTTTATTGTTGTTTTTGAGTAGTCAGTAATTAGTAACCTCAGTTAGGTCTACCTTTTCCTATGACTGGCAAGTTCACAGCTCCACCCAACCCTTCCAACACTGTATTAAAGAGAAGTGGCAAAATGGGAGTGGGGACACTAACGGGGGAGGGGGTGGGGGAGGAGAGAGGCGGGGTGGGAACATAAAAGGGATTGTGTTTTAAGTTTTTCAAAACTTCATTATTTTATTCAGTTATAAGCTATTTGCCCTGTGCATACTTCATATCATCTCTTATTTAATGTTTTGTGACAGCTTTAATATAACAAAATTAGACATGCTGCCACAGTAGTTCTGACAACTACCTGGTTTCCATGCACTAAAACCATTGGCGTTTTGCCCAATACAAATAAACCTGAAAGGCTAAAGAGCACATCCAGTGAAATCAAGTAGCCTAAACCGAAAAAGCTGAGATCAGCAACCGGAATAAAATATCGCAATGGAAACCCTTTGACATTCTGGGCTTAACTACATAAAACAAAGAAAAGTGTTGTTAAGTCGGTTACAAAATAAAGGTATTTAAACACCACTAGCATATGATAAAGCTATTAAAAATGTCAAATTACAAATAGAAAGAACTACAAGATGTTTTTATTTCTATTTGGTTTATTATAATAGGATCATTTTTGGCATCTTATACTTTCAGACTGTATGCGGACTTTGTATATCAAAGCTGTAATGTCAAGTATATGATCAGAGTGGTCCAAATAAACTTAAAGGACCATATGTAAATATTATAGAAAACTTTTTACTCCTATGTACAAAACCCCAAAGCAGCATTTATGTCCTTATTCCTTATTAAAACCTTGCAAATGATAACCGAATACTGCCTGTGTATGTGTGCATCTTATGCCCCAAAATCATCAAAATCAGAATAGATTTTGGTAACAGGAATCTCTATAAATATTTTTGTCTCTCTCTGTCACGTTGGAGACAGTCCAGTCTTTTCAATTTGTTTCTATTTCTCTCTGTTTTATCTGTGGCCAAATAGTCTTTTAACCTTGTGGAACCTAACCAAAATATCTGAAGGATATCTAAATAACATGTAGGATTCATAAGGCAATGTGAAATATAAACTCACCTGAGATATCATGGGAGGGCTAAATGACTGAGGAGTTAGACATGCCCTATTTGTAGGACTGACCTTACCAGCCACTGATTTCATGACTCAAGGGAAATAGTGTGATAGGCTCTTACACTGGTGGGAGGGTAGAAGTAGTAAGGAGAGCACCATGATTTTGCTAGAAGATGGTGCCATCACCCTGCACACTGAACTACTTAGAAGAGATTGTTCCACTTCTGTACCTTATCTTCACTTGGTCTGAGTTTGAGAGACTGAAGATCCCAGTGCTACTCGCACCCCAGTTTGCGTATTATGAACCCAGCTTTACATGCCCCACTGAGCAGAATAGAAAAGGTATTTATACATTCTCAGAGAGGGAACTGAATCTAGTGACTTGCCTCAGACCTCTGAAAGGGATGGATATCAGGCTTCTTATCACTGATCTGTCTCAGAAGATGGAGAATGAAGTTAGGTATTGAAATTATTGGCTAGGAGACAACATTTAGAAATGATTTGCAGTGAAGTTCTACATGAAGTGCTGCATATCTGGAGATTGGTGATCTTGTCTAATGGAGAATAATTGATTGAGGTTACATAGTAAGATTGTCTTACATGTGTTAAAGCAGAAGCAAAAGGCAGATGGTAGGGCATGGTGGCACCCTGGCGCCTCTTGTTCAGAGAAGCATGTGCTTTCATAAGAAACAACTTTAGACACTATGACAAAGCACCAAAGTAGGTTGCATCTGCAGTATTTGCATTTGCTGAATACTGCACATACAGTCATTCCATGTGCTGCTAATTTTCAGTGCAGGAGTTTTAAAAAATGTTTTTGATGTTGGGAACGATCCTGGTGTCAAAAAAAAAAGTACTAGGAAGAAGAGGGGCAGTGCACATGGCAGCAGTGTGTGCCAAATGAAACCGGAGGCTGGCTGGCAGAAGTCACACTCTGGCTGCCAGCCAGGCTCCCTGATGCTGGAACACCACCGCTGCAGCCCCAGCAGGCCCCCAGGACCCCAGGTAAGGCTGGACCCCAGCTTCCCCAACCCCACCCAGGGCAAATTGTCACACACCAGAGTGTGCATGCAGGTACATTCCCTGGGGACAACAAGCAGTGACATAACTTTGTACCCCCAATCAAACACATGTACATGCTCATCTGGATGTGCCCTCACACTCTAACTTACTTTAATTCTCTAAAAAAGTTTGCATTTTTCCAGTGTACCCTTGGAGCACTCTGTTTGGAATAAGATCATGACAAAGCCAGTGTAATTGTACACTTGAAGAAATTGCTTCTCTTTTCACATACATTTCATACACTATTGATAAAGAGCTGGAGGGTTACCTAAGAATGAGCAATGAATTTCCACAGGAATTAAAGACCATTACAAACTTCACCACCCTGTGCTCCAAGTACAGAGTGAGTTTGTTTGTCTTTTCTGCTCTGTTAGAAACGTGGAGTAACATTTACAAAAACAATAACAAACTTTTCCTTACCAAAAAAAAAATACATTTAACATACAAATTCCAACCTCTGGGCAGAGGATGATAGAGCAGGCCATGTGTGATGGATGTTATTTACAGTGCCAGATTCACAACTCATAAATGCTCTAATGCTACAGTGACACACGCTGTGTAGAAACCTATCTAGAACATAAATGTTCATGAAGTCTTTCAGGAGCAGTTTCTTCCTGGCATACAAGAAGTACTTTGACATTTGGAAGCTAATGTCTCTAACAGCCCTTTTCTCTATGCTGTGCTCTGCTCTTCCTCTTCCTACTACTTCAGAAGTCTGAGGGAAATCCATTTACCAGGGAGCTATCACTGTCTGTTGGTATGAAAATGCCTTTTTGCTTGTATGCAGAGTTTCATATATGATACGCATTTTCATATTGATATCATATTGCATTACTATACCATATTAAAATAAGAATCTATTAGGTCAGCTGCTCATGTGTTTTACTGATGTTGTTGTTATAGTTCATTTAATGCATGAACAGAGGTTTTAAATGGTTTATGAAGTTGCTTGTTTGATCATATGTCAAAAATACAAAACACAAGAAACTTAAGAGACTTAACGTTGTGAAAGAGACAAGGATTTCTTAGGGTCATATCTGCTATTGGATCAACTATGTAGTTGGAATAAAGTTGGACAAGTGTTTGAATGCAGGACAGTTTTCATCAGTTTCTTAAAGTTAAGGATACTCTTCTCCAAGGGAAAGTTTGGAACAGGGATGGAATGGACTTAAGCATGTGGGCTTAGAGTAAGCATGTGTTTAATTACTTTGCTTAATTCCTTGGACTTTTGACTTGCTGGTACAATATAGTCATGGTTTATTTTCAGCAAGGAAACTAAAGTGATATATGCAGTTCCTGTTTACATAGTTGCATAGTTATAGAAGGATCTGGAAAATGATGACGGGTTAATGTAAGAAAGTGAGGGTCTAAGATGGGCATTTGGTAAACATCACCTATCCTTTAATTTTAAAAGCAAATACAGCATGCACTTTCCTCTGTGGTCTAAACTGGCTATTATATGTGTTTTGGAGGCACCTTGGCTCCCCATTCAGTCTTGAACCTCTTGCATAGCTTGGAGCCAAGCTTATGAGGGTTAGAAAAAACATCTGTTTTGCTTTAACCAGAGGTTTTGACCCATTTGCTCTCTAAGGAGGATGAAGCTAAAGTTGGATTGCTTGAGTTTATCCTTATAACCCAGGCTTGTATGTTCTAGCTACTTACTTTCTGCTTTCTACTCAAATGAACTGGAGACTGTCTGTTTGTTTGTATACACCTGTTTAGCAATCACCTTTTGATTCCTGAAGCCCATTTCATTTCTGAACAGCTTAGCTAAACTGAACATATCTAACCAGTATGCTACCAGCTGACCAGAGGATCACTTTGGGGTTCTGGTTAACTATTAGTATAAGGACTGCAGACAGCATCATTTCAGGTGATGGATTGGAAACATCTGCTTGTATAAAATCATATCCTAGAAGCTAGCACAGGTGAAATCAAAGTAGTTCATTAGGAACCTAACAAGTCTCTACTGGAAAGCGAAATATGGAACTTGCAAGTCCAGAAACTCCTCATCTGTCTGTCTCTACTATAAGGGTCTGACTCCATCCTCACCACTCCCTGGAGCGCTAAGCTCACAAATCTTCAACTAAGACTTCTTCACAAGGATGGTCTTATTTTGAGGTAGGAAAAAGAAGGGAGAGCACTGGAGGAGACCCTAGAAGCTGAAGGTGTCGATTTGTAGGAACAGCCCACTATCCTGAATCAGACCTAGATCAGGCAGCATGACTGAATGGACTAATGGGTGTCTTGGGACTATACTCAGAGGAGTTGATGGGGAACGTAGTAATAAAAGATATAATTTAGAGATACTCCCTACTTTAGAAGAGTTGGGCATTGGGAGATAGCCCCTCAGTTAAGAAGCAACTGTCAGAGAGACACAAGGGGTGTGCAAAGGTTAGCTTTATGCTCCATAATTAAAGTCTGTTGTTTTGTTCTTCTCATTTATGTATGCCTGTGTTTATAAACCCAGTGATCAGTACAGGGAGTGACTGGACAGACAGCAGTCTGGGCACAGGAATCAGAACCAGGCAGTCAGCAATGTGGCAACTGGTGTCTTTTCTGTTACTGCTGAAACTGCAGCGTAAATTTGAGTGGTTTCCAGGTGTGACAAATAACATTATTGTTAAGAGGGTTATAGCATGAAATGTAAGGCTTTAGCTTCGGTTCTGAAGAGAAGAGTACTCTGAGAAGGATTCTGAGCATGGAAAAATAATTTAAACATGAAACTATCAGTTCATTTTTGCAAAATTTCAGTCATTGAGAAAGCAGAATAATAAATGCATGCTTTTCATATTCTGTGCTGTTGTAGGTTTGTTAAACTGATAGATTGAAAGTTATAGCTAATGGCATTAGGATCTGTGCCGGACAGCCTGGAATATAATCCCAGTGGATTTATTAAGTGACAAAATACCCTGGGATGTCAGTGCTTGGCTTGGCTTCTCTACTCCATTGTTTGGACACTTTGGACTATGGGTGCTACTTTTACATAAACGTTACATCCTAGTTCATGCAGTTTTTTCCCCAAGCCAGGTGGCTATGTTCTGAAGTTTTTTCATATACCTACAAGAAAAACCAGAGTTTACCTGGCTCTGGTAAACTTTCAGTGGCCACCTCAGTAGCTTACAGTCCCTTTTTACTCTCTGATATGCTGTTAAATCAGCAGGTGACAAAATAATCTCCTTTGCATAGATGAAATTTCACCACTAGCCTAGAAAATCCTTCTTCCAGTAGATTAAAATGCTATAAGGCTTCCCAAGCCTTAAATAATAAAACTAATACTGGTAAAAGGCTTCAAGTCTGATGTCCCTAGACTAACCCTTTCCACAACCAGATTCCCCACATTTTTGGAAGGATTTAAACATGGAATTCTGATCATAGAATGTCTTTGGTCTGGGTGTGTAACTAGGAGAAGCTTCTGAATAGGCCAAGGTAAAATATAGAGTAAAGATGGAATGAAAGCATACCAAGGTGATAAAGTAATAAGCTGCAGCATTTTTGTGATGCAGAATGTAACATCTGGGTGGCCACCAGGACTTTAATTCTTCCCCTTGGCCAAATATAATGTGATCTTTCATTTTCTTGACTTGGACTTCTATTTCAGCTGGACAATATGAATAACTCAGGACACTTGGGAACAGGAGCCTCAACAAGCACGGGAAAAGGAACAGGGTCAGAGGGCACAGGCCAGATGATCACCAGGGGATGCCTTCTTAACAGGCTTTGAACTCACTTGCCTGGATACAAATAACAATTTAGCAACACCAACTGGAGCTTAGTAAAGCTACTTTGCTCTGCCAATATGAACAGCTAGCAGTAGAAATATCATTGATCAGACTATTTTCTTAGACTTGCATTATACAGATGATGTTCCCTGTCTCAGATCAGATACCTCAAGATCTCCAAGATACCTTGAAGAACCTTCAGCATAGGCAGACAACTTCATTGAGTGTGTCCCCACATGCAGGGGTGTGTGCTTGCAGCGGCCAAAAAAAAGTAGCGGCACACATTTGTGTCATTATTTTTTTGCCACTGAGCACACCCCTGCACAGGCACTTTGGTGCAGAGCAAAATGCCCCACTTCAAGGAAACTGCCATTTCCCCACTTCTCCCAGCTCCCAGCATGCTGGAAGAGCTGGGGAAGAAGTAGGGGAAGGAAGATGCTCTGGCTGGCAGCTAAAGTGTCCCCAGGGAAGGCTGAGCCTCCGTGTCTGCTAGTGCACACTCCTGTGGCATGTGCCATGATGCTTTCTGTGGCATATTTTTGCTACTGGTATTTCCTAGTAGCAAGTTATGCTCCTGCATTACATACTTGCAGCACAGGGCACATTTTAACATGCCAGATATATGGTTTGCGGTGCTGCAAAGAAGTATCCTGTGCCACAAACCACACATGCCTGCACCTCTACATCCAACCATTGGGTTTCTTGGGCACACATACACTGATACAAGAAGTGCAAGCTGACGAACAAATGATAGAGGCAGTGATCTTCTTCATATACCTATGCTTCAAACTTGGGCTTGATGGATCAGGGCTGAGCAAAGCTCAGCAGAGGGAGCTATCTGAACTCCAGCTCCAGCAGTACTACTTTCAGGGCTTTGTTGCACTTCAATTTTAGGAAGCACAGGGAGCTTTTAACCCCTGGATTGTCCACACATTAAGGAGTGTGAACTAGTTTTAAGCACCCTTTAGCCATCTTAAAGTTTTGTCATTCCAGGGCAGGTTTATCTCTGGTCTGTGTTCCTATCTGTGTTACCCAGCTCATGTTCCACAAATGTGTGGCCACCCCCCAGAGATAAGCCACCAAAGCTTCAGTCCTCTGGCAGCTCAGAATGGACTGTCCATCCCCGCACCCTCCTGTGGACAGCTCACAGCTGTAGCTCCTAGTCAGGCCCCTGTTCAGCCCTCTAATGACAAGTCACAGCTTTGCAGGTTGGAAAAATCAAACAAGGCCTTTAGCCTAAATGTGTAACTACTCTAAACTTGAATTAATACTAATACCAGTCAACATTTGAGAAGCTTAAAGTGTAATGTGTAACAAGGCCCTCACTATCCTTGATGCTATGACTTCTTGCAACTAATGCAGTTACTGGTAAATTCTGTAGTTTGTTGGGCAATGATCAACCCCATGATCTGAACAGGCAGATGTACCCTGTTCACACCAGTCCTGTGTATGCCTAAAATATTAGCCAGGAAAAAACAGAACATACATTCAGTTCCGCTACTAGTGAGACTGTCAGCCTGAATATTAATTAAATGAACAGTTTCATATAAGTTTACTCTTTACTCCACTGATCTGCCTTTTTAGAGTTGTTGTTTGTAGATAGGGCTGGTTGTCATTTTTTCAGTGAACTCAGTGGAGTTTTGAAGGACTAAAATGATTTGTAAATTTGGGTTAGATTCAGGAATATTTTCAACAAAAAAAACCATTAGAAGAATATGCTGCAAATATCCAAGCATTTCCTTTTGATATTTTCAGACTGAAATATTTCACCTTGAAAATGCCAACATATTTCATTTTGATATTTTCTACATAAAAGCTTTATATTTTTCATTTCAAAGCAGACTTCTTGGAGAGTACATAAGCTAATCACACAGCATTATGAAGGTGGTCTGCCTCCTGCAGAACTCCTAGAGCTACTGTTCATTCATGACTATATGATCCTATAACTAGCAGAGAAGCACTGGTATATCTATATAGGGAAGTACCAGCAATTGTAGCATGCAATAGATGTCCCAGGTCTTCCACAACTGAACTCCTAAGGATCAGAAACTGTTGATGAAATACTATCAGAAGTCTCACAAACCCTCTCACTATATCCTGCTGCAATAACACTCCAGCCACAAGCAGGAAGAGTGCATCTACCAGTAGTAGATTTATGATTTCTAGGGTATTCCTGGAATAGACAAGAGTGAGGAACAGGGCCAAAAGTGCTTGAGATAAATGTGTTGGTTAGCAGTTCCACAAAAAGGCTCAGGAAGGATAGCTTAATTCTCCTATAAAACACCACAGGCTATTTCTAGAATAGCTAATGATGTGCTAAGAGTCCTGGACTATGTGCATAGTAGTCCTACCACTGAACCCCTATGCATGCAAAACGAAGGTGAAGCCAGCCACGCAAGTATGAGTTATAAGTGTCCACCCCACAGAGCCACTCATAAGTGGACTTGGCAGGGATGGAGTTCACATTCATGGGAGCCCAGATCTAGGAGCATACTGCACTGTGGACATATCTTTTGTGTATATCTATCCATGAATGACAAGATTGATTATAGTGCATGAACATGCAGTGATGCTTTATAAATGTAGCTACTAGACCTTGTTTGTTTGTTTGTTTGTTTTAGTAGCCAAACTGAAATTTAAAAACGAAAATAATTGCAAGTTGGGCCTCATTGAAGTAATTTCTTAATTTTTTTCATCATTTTACTTCTTGTTGTCTTGAAACATTTTACTTGACCTGAAATGCTTCATTTCCCATTCATTTTAACTTTCCTGTTGTTTGTTTATCAATGTTGAAAACGGTTGTCAAAATATATTTAAAAAAATGTCCTTTCCTGTTATTTTATGTATAAAACTATTTGATGAATTACACCCACGTTTTCAAATAGTTTTTGGTCCTTTCGAGGCTGCAGCTTTTGGTGAATTTTTTTGCTCCAACTTTTCTAGTTGTGATGCTTTGGTTAACTTTCACAATGTTAACCAAAAGTCCTAAAGTGTGAAATGCTGAGTGAGTGGATGAGTAATTCAAATAAGCAAGTATGAATGTACCCAAACTCATGTGATCCTCACAGCTTGTAGACTGGTACAATTGCCATCCATGATGCTGATCTGCCTGCCCAAGCTTGTGCTTTTATTAATTATACATATTATTTGGAAAATCAGAAACACCCTTGGCTACAGAGGATAGTTCTGTTTCCTCTGACTGCCATTTTTATCTACACTCCTCATGAACTGCTTAGAGTTCTTACTTGATTCAAAATGGTCTGCAAACTCAGATAAAAGACATACCAAAATATCCACATCTGTATTTTGATCTCATGGTTAAGTACAGATTTAAAGGCTAAAGCCACACTCTATTTTTAGAAACTTGATTACAATGTCTAATTATTTTTTTCTCCCTTAAAAGCTTCCCAAAATGAGTTAACTTCCAATATTCAGATTTTTTTTTAAAAGTTTTTCATGGTAAATGTCGTATGGTAGAATTATAGAAGAATAATCATATAGGAGAACCTTTGAATGGTAGAACTATAGGGGGTTTAGGTTATTGTGCCTGGACCTCTTTGCAGGACTGCTCACCAGCACATTTAACTGAAGCACTTCTGGTCCTCCACCTCACTGCTGTCTATTCCAGCCCTACCGTACCACAGAACATACTCCCTATACCAGTAGCAAATTCACTTTTTTTACATCATTGCTACCCTGACTGTTTTTCTGCCTTCACATCTTTCCAAGATAACACCATCATTGACTATGTCATCCCATCAGATGCTTCTTGTGCAGACACGCATTTCTTCATCTAAATAGTCTGAGATTGATTCATTCTTGTCTGTAAATTGAATACATGGTCTAGTTCTTCCCAAGCAGGGTTTCATTTCCATGTGAGTACTAAGTGTGATTTTGCAACTGCCTAGGAAACCCAGGGAAAGGCAGCTTAAAATATCTGAAGCTATCTAAAAGAAGTGCTGTTCCACCCCCATGAAAAATGTTATTTAGCTAACTCCAGGTTTGTCTGAAGTGAGGTCAGCAAGACTTTCAGTTGCCAGGGGCCCATGTCTTGATTCTTGATAGCTGAGGTTAGGCAGAAAATCTGGTTTGGTGAATGCAGTTTAATTGATATGACATTAGAGAGGAGCCTAAGCCATTAAAGAGAGGCTAATTAGAGTCAGGCCTACTAAAAATGCAGCATTTATACTGCATTGTGAGTGTTTGTATATATGTAATCAAATGATGCCCTGGTTTATATGCCATGAGAACTAATTCTCCTTGCTCCATCAATTGTCCTAATAACTTAAAGTAAATGCTCAGAATTAAAGGAAGACATTTATAGTCTGTTTACAGTGAACACTGTAAATCCAAACTTATCTCTGTATTTTTCTCAAATGTTTATGCATAAAATATTTTCACTCCAGGATCTTCACTGTGCCTGAATAAAAATATATGCTTAGTTATCAAAAGATAATTAGGTGAGACATGTATGTTTTGTCATAATTAATATTCTGTCAATAGGCTAGATAAGAAAGCTCCAAGGGTTAATGCTTTCCTGCTCTGTATCTAACATTGCCAGTGAATTTCTCTAGCTCACTCCATTAATCCAGTCAGCACAATGGATCAGGTTAGGGATGTGTCTCAATAAATCACTCTCAAGTGCTGGGGGTAGGAGTACCTAATTAATCAGCACTGTCATTATGTTTGACTTGTAGCTGCCTTACTGTGTATGGGATGAGGATTCAGTGTATTTAACCTGCATACACTCTTAAACAGATCTCCAGTAGTAATGTAAATTTTAACCCTTGTATGGAATAAGCCAGCCAGTGTTACTGTAAATGAAGGTGCAATGCTTCTTCCCAATGAACTTGTTAATAGTTCTGTTATTTTTTCCAGAGGTCATTTACATCCTCTCTCTTCAAATACAAAACTTGTAGAGTTAAGATCACCACCAGCATAAGGCCTCCCTTAAACTGTTGTTAGCCCAAGCTAGATGGTCTTCATTTTCCTACATCTCACCAGCATTCAGTATGTTCCTTTATTGTTGGCGTCCATTCTTCTCCAGCTCAGAAATTTCAGCCAGCATCTTACCCATGCTCCTGTCACCCAACCCCTCTCAGCTGGAACACTTCTGTGTTGTCCTCAGCCCGTAGTCCCATTTCCTCCCTTGATTATATTCTAACCTCTTAGCTAGAAAACAACTAGAACCTCTGGTCAAGATAATAGTTTTGCCAACCCTCTGTTAACAGTTCAGCCTTAAACATTTCCTATCACTGTTCTCTTCAGACAGGAACTGATTAGCTTTGTTGCCCGTTCAAAGGCTAAATAATGGCCTAAAATGCATTTCTCCACAACAATGCCACCCAGCACTGGCTAACAGGAGTGCTGATCTCTAGAAATGCCAATTAAGCACTGACAAGCAGAAGACTGTATTTGTCCCCCACATTTGAGTATAAAATAAAGTGTACTGGCTAGTAGCCTGGTATAACTTTTTTCTAACAAGTATTTCCCAGGCTAGAAAGTATTATCTCCCTTCCACTGTGGTCCTTGAGGACAAAAAAGCCTCACAGCCCCCAGGGAAGAATTTCTGGGGTACATGCACCCTGTGAAGGCCATCGTGAACATACCTAGTGCCACCACTCTGCAAGCCCTCCAAGGGGCTGGATCAGAAAAATTCCCAAGAGTGCAAAGGAGCACACCAATGCAGATTAATTTCTTCAGTTTGCAGAGTAGCCCAGTGCACCTAGTGAGAGGTTAGCACTCCCTATCAAGTGCATTGACTACTAATAAGCTTGAGCTTTACGTTGGAGACCTAATAAGAAAAGTGTCTCTAGTATCTTCCTCTCACTTCCTAACTATGCTTGTACAGTCAGGTGTAATCAAAACCTTAATTCCTAAAACACAGAGAATCTCCGGCCTTAATTTAACCCCAAATGAGGTAGATGCAACTGTTATTGATCTCAGTGAGAGCTACAAGAATCACAAATGAATTTTGATGCCTTTTGTGGTAGAGTATAAATAAATGCAACAAATCTTCCAGTTTTTCATATATTTTGTTGGGAATTGTATTGTTTTTGAAGGTTTTCATTGGAATATGTGGCTTTAAAAAGCCATTTAGCTTACTGTTTCTCCCTCTCTTACTGTATGTACATGAATTATGATACTGTATTTAGTTATGTAATCAAATTTTTTTTTTTTGAGGACCTATGCCTCTGAAAATCAATAGACTCCACAAACAGCAAGTGTATTTTCTTAAAACCTCTTTGTGAGATAAGGGGATGGTATTATTTCCTCTTAGGCACACAGGCATTCATTGGCTGCTCAACCTGAGAAAACTAGGGCTGATTTTCCATAGTACTTAGCACTTTATTTTGCTCAGAGCATAGCTCCCATTCACAGCACAAGGGATCCCAAGTGTTTCAAGTTAAGCACCCTGAAGCTGAGGATCCAAGGCAGTGGCCACCTGTGAAAAGTTTGGTTTAAGTCACTAACCTAGCATCACAGATCAATGCATTTCTACACAACAATGCCACCCAGGACTGCTTAACAGGAGTGTCGATCTCTAGAAATGCCAGTTAAGCATTGACAAGTGGAAGACTGTATTTGTCCCCAACACATGTTTGAATATAAAATAAAGTGTACTGTGCAGTGCAGAGCTCAGAGAAGGATTTGGGACTTTATAGTGAAAGAGCATATTTATAGGAATCCTGAATATTTATTGCAGAATTTGGGAGAGGTAAATGATTCATGAGTGAGAAAGGACAGTGTCATGCTTAAGGCTGTTGAATGGTAAGGCATGAATTCCTTACCTGCCCTACAGTTTTGATTGGTGATGCTAAGCCAGTGACTTAAATCAGACTTTTCATAGGTGGCCACTGCCCTGCATCCTCACCTTCAGGGTGCTTGACTTGAAACACCTGGGATTCCTTGTGCTGTGAATGGGAGCTATGCTCTGAGCAAAATAAAGTGCTAAGTACTATGGAAAATCAGCCCTAGTTTTCTCAGGTTGAGCAGCCAATGAATGCCTAAGAGGAAATAAGACCATCCCCTTATCTCACAAAGAGGTTTTAAGAAAATACACTTGGCTACAGGAAGTGCACAGGAATTAGGATCTGTTTGTGGAGCCCAATGATGTAAACACCACAGAAAAGCTCAAGGGGAAATTAATAATTAAGTATTCAGAGTTGAATTTACAGTTAAGACACAAAGCCACACAATAAACAAAAAGGATAAAACAAAAATCTGAATAGCTGCTCAGTCAGTGTTTACTCTCTGTACTGAATGAAATTGGGATCTTTTGAAGAAAAATAGTAATTCTGTAATTAAAACTATGTCACAGTGCTTCTCAACCTTTTTAGGCTCATGGCACCCTGCCATAATTTTCCAAAAGTTAATCTGACTCTTCTGACTATAGAAAATTAAATACAGCAATCCTTCAGTTGCAAAGAACTTGGAAAGACCACAACAGGCCAGAAATGTTTTTGCTACTATGGATTCCTACATGAAATCTCTGGGTTTATCTTGTAAATTATGTGTGTTTGCACACCTAGTATTGCAAGGCAACCTTAAAAGGATCTCATGGAACCCCAGGGTGCTGTGGACCCCTGTTGAGAATCACAGCCGTACTTTAACATATAATCATAGCTGTACCTCACATTGTAGCCAAATTAAGGTTTTATGGGGAACCTTAGCTCTGCAATCTTCTCATTTTTGAGTGCTTGATTTTGCAACCTTAATGCCCTGTAGTGTATTTAGAAAGCTGTATACATAAAACTACATTAGGCAAACAAATATTTCATGCAGCATTTACTCCCTGCAATGATTTCACCAACTGTCAGTAGCAGCAACCTCTCCTACTATGCTGTGGTGTGTACATCAGCAACACCCACAGCCCCCATTAGAGGCCAGACTCCAGACACAGAATCCATATCCATCATCTGTTACCTGCTCTGGAGACAGCAGGGGCCTCAGCACTAAGTAGTGCCACAGATTGCATAAGCAAAGGGACAAGCCCCAAGAGAAGCAGCAGGGCTAGTGCTTCTGGGGAAGGTTGTAGACTTGGAATAGTGGCTTAGTTTAGTGACACTGATGATATTGATGACAATTAGTAGAGAGAGTTTAGAACGGAGATGTGGAGAAGATTCATCTGTTACACTATCCATCATCTGCACATTGCCCTAAGGCAATCAGAAAATGCTGCTCTTTTCAGCAGAACTGTCACTTGCTGTTGAGGTAGCTTTAGTTTTGCTGTTTTCTAAAGCAAAATGACTCAAGTAACTTTTAAAGATTAAATTTGTTTTATGGCTTTTCCAGGGGGGAACTGAATGTTTGTGTCTAACTTCTGTGAAAAGAGTTAGCCTGGTGCATTTCATACAAAATGCAGTTCCTAGGAAAGTAGCTGCAAATAATTATAATTAAAATGGCTTAATTCCATCAGTAAGCAAGTGAAGAATGAATCCGCAAACAGATAGAATGAATCTAGCAATTAATCTATTTTGTAGCTATCCTATCCCTAAAAGAAATCTTGCATCTAGTTGCTGATTTCTTCAGTTCACTGACTGAATAATTTAAACACAGCATTGTTCCATTAGGTAGCCTAAAATGCTAGTATTTTGGGTTATAGCTTTCTAGGTCTTCATCCATTTATCATTTAATTTTTTATAATATGGGAGGGTCTTCAGTTTTTCATTCTTAATCCCTATGCACTTCCCCTAGTAAAATGAATATAGCATGTGGAGTTTATTATATACACTCCTTCTCACATTCATTCTCAGTCAGGATTTTTCCCACTATCAGAAGTATCCTCCAAACAAAGAGCCAGGTTGCTCAGTGATAGGCAGCATCATTGTTAGGGAAAAATCAACCCTACAGCCAAACCTGAAACCAATTTATATGTTACTGTCATAAGCAAAGAGAGCTGACTACGCATGAGCAGCATGTTTTTCTAGGCCTGGGTGAGAGGACTGATTAATACAGATTTTCTCATTAACTATAAAGGGGTTGTTCATATGAGTCAAGTTTACTTGCATGAGTAAAATTTGCAGAACTGCTTTCTACTCGGCAGGGCTGATCTGGCTTCCCACATATTACCCATGCCATTGCCACTCTTGTAGAGTGTCTACTATCATTGTAGAAATCACTAATTCACTTAGATTAGAAATATTTCAGTTGTTTCTAATAGTGATTTCTCTTACATACAATTGGACTGTAAAGGTCTAGTTTATGCAGACTGGTCATCCTGATTCCCAGTGAAAACGCAGCAGCAAGAGGGGCAAATCCTCGCTTTCTGTATTCCTGAGAATTACTACGACAGAATTAGATAAACCAGGCCAGTCTGCCCTGTTACAATAAGACTAAATTAATTCCATCTCCATTGGAATTAACCTAGATTTACCCGGGTGTAACTGAGAGCAGGATTTGGCATGCCAAATCTATCCTAAGACAAATATATTTTCTTTTTTCAGTGATGTGTGCTCAATCACAGACGGGGAAAAGGATGAAAAAAAGATATTTAGGTTGTAGGTAGAATAATAGTTCCTGCTATCAACACCCCCATTAAAAAATTACTAATCACAGTAATAAAAATAAACAAAATGAAACAGAAAAACCCTTAGGACAATATTAGCTGAAGTGAATACCTCCCATGGTTCCTGGAGATCAGCATGTTATAGCACTTCACTGCATGTAACTTAGCACCCGCTGCCAGCTCAGATTCAGTAGCCAATGCATTAAGAAAGTGAAGCCAATGTCTTTCCTCACTCCTACCCTTTACGTTTTGTTTTCTACTGGCTCAGCATAAATTCACTTGCGTGGCACCTGCTTTGCCCAAGTATTGAGGTCATGATAAGGATACTGGGAGTATCTTTGTTCTACATGGGACACTACATTGCTGTAACAATGCACTATGGTGGTGTAGCATCCACGGCAAAACCCATGCCACCACAGCTACGTCACTAGTGACACACTCCCCTGTTATAGCATGTCACTATGGGAACATAATGCCTAAAAATAACCATGCGCAGTGTGCATAGTGCAGTACTGGATGTTAGTGCACTGTCATTTATCCTTTTGGAAGTACTAAATGATCGCAGTAACAACAGTGCTATAGCAACATGTGTAGACACACCCTGTGTGGTCCTCTTCAGCTGGAACAGATTTGGGCCCCAGATTACTCGCAATGAAACTTCAGGAACACACTGGCACAAAAAGTGTCCACAGAAAGATGCCAAATGTCCATTTTTCATGATATATCTCAAGTTTTCCCAGGTTGTAATCCTGGAAAAGATCTTGTACACTGCTATAAAACATTTGACACATATAACAAGAAGTTTACTGGACATTTTAGAGGTTCAGGTTCAGTTCAACTTAAATAATGGTCAGGGTATGGCTTGATTAATTTTGTCCAGATTTGAGACTTGCCCCCTATTTCTTCTGTAGTCAGTGATTTGGATGGCAGCAGATCCCAGCACTGATTCATCAATTTCTGTTCACTAGTTCCAAAAAATAATGGTAATGTGATGGCAGTAGAATCAGATATCAAACAATTCTTCCTTTTTCTTGCAGAAATACTTGTCCATGATTTTGTTACCTCTTCCTCCTGACCAAAAATCATCTGGCAGTTGGCTAGCAAATACCAGCTGATTTATTACAGCCTCTGTTAGACTGCCAAAAACACAATAAAGTCTACCAGCTAATCCTATTTTTTCTCTTTAATATTTCTGTTTAATAGTAAGAAATTAAGTGGACAATTTATCCAGCTTGCTTTTTCTTTGTACCTTGTGCAGCTGTTTGACATATAAACAAGGACTTCAGCACATAAACAGAAACTAAGCATAATAGAAATACAAATTAGATGCCCTCAGTACTGACGCTGTTTAGATTTCTTACTTATTTTTATTACCCTTGCATATTGTACGACTAATCCATACTGTATGAATCAGCAAACTGTATGCTGTTGACAGTGCTGCTTTCTGCATTATCAAATGAAAATACCTAAATGTATAAAACTCACAAACCTTAATTTGTTAATAATTCTCATGGCAAATGTAAGGGATAGGCAAGAAGCAAATCCAGCAGTGACTTACTGAATTACAGCTGGCACCAAACTGTTTGATATTCAAGCAGTTAATTTGCAGTGGAGACAGTTAATTCCAGTCTTTGGGACTTTGATCTCCTGGCTTGCCAAATATTTACTAGACTTGTATATGAAAAGAGTTGTGAAGGAAAATGTTCTGAAAGCTGGAGGAGACATTTGGGCTGAACAGTAGTTTACTTATAATTTACAGACTTGTAGTACTTAATATATAATGCAATAATCTATGCTGTGCCATTTGTCATTTGGACTAGGCCACAGATTATAGCTTAGGGCAGTGCATCTGTGCACAGATCTGGCAGGAAATGGTCTAAAATCTTGAACAGCTGAGCATGCTGTCTCAGTGTAGTTGGAAAATTCAACCTCTGCTCCAGAGGTCACCACATGCTTCAGTCATGACAGCCCAAATTGTTAAGCATGTGACTAATATGCATATAGAACACAGGCTGCCTGATGTCTGCTACAAGCTTGATGGCTGGTTAGCAGCTAGTCTTAATTTTATGTGACAATCCTATGTAGGAAGTGCCGTGTGGGTGACTAAATGGAGCATATTGATGTCCCACTGGGTGTAGCCCCTGTTGTTTTGACAAATTCTCCTTAGCATTTATCAATCAGGCCTACAATGGGGAGTGTGCTGAATATCTAATTCAGACATGCTAGTCAGGACTAATAGAGCAAGATAGCATGTTATTCAATTTGTACTTGTTAGCGATGTCCCACTGTCACTGGGCAATTTACCTTCACACTTCACAAATGAAAAGAGAAATTTGCTGGGCTTCAAACACTTACATGAGTTACAAGCAAAATTTTAATTAGCATGTCATTACAGCAATAATTTATTGCTTCTTTGTAGTTGTCCTAGAATACAGATTGCACTTCGCCTTTTTCAGAGGGAATGTCCTTTCATATTTATGTGCCAGGTACTTAAAACAAAAAGCCAATTGACAAACTGCATAATATGATGCATATCAATATTCGGCATTTTACTAAGGATTAAAAACATATTTATACATTTGTAAAATAAAGGAGGGTGTTGAACTCAAGCCTATCCCAGCTTTAAAAGCATTTAGCAACCGGCAACATTTTAATCTATTTATATTAATCAACTTTTCAACAATGATATTTTTTAAGTGAATTGTTTTTCTTGTAGCCTAAGAGAAAAAAAAATGTATGTGCTCTAGAGTGCTGGAAAACTGACCTCATTTTTTGTCACACCTCGGGAAATATTAGTTGTGCATTTTCAGCAGGCAGTTTATAGATTACAAATGAATTAAGCGCTTGCAGCTGCAAAGAACGGAGAGTTTCACCCAGCTGCCATTAAAATTAATGGGAAGACTTCACTGGGCACTGGATCAGCTCCCAAATGCTTCCTGGGAAGTTCAGTTGCCACTGAGTCAATAGCCAGCCATGGTGAGTTGCTCAGCACTTCACAAAGCTAGAATGCCTAGACGTTGGATTACTTCCAGTGTCTGAGCTAATTCAGTTCTCACTATAGACATACACCAAAAGATCTAGTACTACATTCTCTAGTAACTTAATGAAATAAAAATGGTGAAGAAATTGATCAAATTAAACAATCTGTGCAGGTCATTGTGATAGCTGCTCATGGCAAGGCCTATCCTAAGCCCAGATATTAACAATTCCCTTGATTCTCAGAAAGCATTTTTGTTTTTCATCAATGGAAGTGGGGAAAGGCCTGAAGTGAGGGCTTCACTTCCTTTCTCTGCACTGACTTCCCATTATAGGCACTCTGAAATTAGAATATGGATCTGAAAGAAGGCTTCAGGACTGGGCTCAATGCTTAATAAAGCAGCGTGCCTCAGAGAGGACCTGAATGTCAGGGTCTAAATACACCGGGAAAACATACCTCTGTGGTAACAGTCTGACTACCTTCAGCAGTTTTAATGCAACTATGTGAATGAATGGAGGGCCAGCAAAAATGGATTTGGTTTATGCAGATTTTATTAGAACATTCATCTTCTGTACAGGAACAAAATATGCGGTCCTAAATTCTGTTCTCTATTAAACTGGCAGAATTTAAACTATGCAAAATCTAAATCTATGTGTCTGACACATGAATTTGGTATAGGAAATTAGAGTCACTGAGCAGATTCTCTCCTGGACCAGAGCGGTGTGTAGTGCAAGAGATAAGATGGACAGTGGGCTGCTGTTTATGGCTTCTGGATCCTGAGGATCAGCCCCCATCCTGATGCTGTGCAGAGCTGCTGCTCAGTAGCTCTAAATTATGACACTGACACAGGACCTTAGTGGACTTTATGCCAGAATAAGATTGACAAAGCAGAGGAAAAGGTGCCCCTATGCCAGGATGAGTGGAAAGAGGGATACATTTATGAAAATCAGAGGGTTCTCTTGGCAAGAGAATTCAGAGCCACGTTCCCTGGGTGTCCCAACGGGGCTATAACCCACTTGATGCATCATGAGATTGTAATTTACCTTCAGTTTATAAGTATAACTGACTAATTTCACCAAGAAGTTCTGTAGCATGATGGTCTTCTGCAGTCTCTTTTTAACTCCTTGCTTTGTCATGATTTTTTAAACATGAATTCACTGGCACAGTCAGTAGCACAACTAGGGTGGGGTGACTGGTGCAGCTACCCCAGGCACCGACTTGGGGACAGAGAGGGCAAAAAGAAACCAGCTGCTGCTGCAACTGCATGATTGCAATTGCAAGTGTGGGGGCAACAGGATGCTGTCCTGTGTATAGCAACTGCCCCAGGCACCTGAAAGTGTGCTTATGCCTCTGGACACGCTACATTTGTACTGTATTGTAAAGCAGGCCAGTTTTCTTTCAAAATTCAAAACATGAATTAGATTTTAGATCAAAACTTCTCATTTCAATAGGAATGGGGGCCAAGGGAATCAAAATCTTTTTTCTTTTTTTCTGAGTTCCAATTTGACCCAATTTCCTTATAATATATTATATTAATAACCCTATTTTCTTATCCCATTCTTAAATTTGCACCTACTTCTATTCTAGCTCTGTCCCTGGAATGCCCTCACCTTCTGCTTTTTCAGATCCCTCCTAAAGATTTACCACTCTGGAAGGCACATAGGCACAACCCTGGCCAAGCTAACGTTTATTATTACTAGGCAGCAGTTTATATATTTTACAAGTTACAACTGCTAGCGTCTAGTGCATTTTGTCTCATCTCCATTTAAAAAAAACATTTTTTTCCACGATTTTTTTAAATTCTTGAGTAAAACAAAGAGGTCTAGAGTCAACAAGGCAGTTAAATACGTAAGTGGTGTTAAGCACACACTTTGTCCTATGCACATATTCTGTGCTGATCTAACTGAGGCCAAAGCCTAGTTGCAGCATCTGCATAATAAAAATAAACTTCAATTTTTTTTCATATCCTTTTCTTCCTTTTATCACAGAGTATTTTTACAAGATCTTTCTTCATTACACAAGGAAATTCATCTTCTTTCTTATAATTTTTATAGCAAAATTTATAAAATAGTGTTGTTTCTCAGCCAGTTTGGAGTTGTTATGAATGAAACCTCTCCTTCAGCCATTAATAAACTTTCTTTCTCCCTAGCTCCACCCTTTCCCTTCATATATTTGTAAAAGTGCTCCATTATTCTCCTTGGACCTTTATATTAACATGGACTTATTTTTCTTGCTACTCTTTTCCTTTAAAATCGTTAATTGATTCCTTTGGACTCCCTTTCCTTTTTCAGGGTTTCTTTTAATTTTAGATCCAGTGGCAAAATCCTGGAAAAGTGTGTTGTGTTACACATGAGTTATATGGTAGCATTCTGACATTAACTAGGCCATGTACTTTGCTATCTTTATTGTGGTCCCAATTTTACAAAGACTTAGAAACATGCTTCATTTTTTTCTTATGTGGATTATTCCATTGCAGCTGCCACAAAATAGAAATGTCTTTACAACAACAATATTTTTGAGGGGAAAAAAATGAACGGAAGTAGGTTAAATTTACCTAAAGAGAGTTATAAGTAACCCAAAATTACAATTTCATAGTTGTTTGGGTTGAAAAGAGCTAATTTTCTTTTGAAGTCACAGATACAATTGACATTTTTGATGGCAGGTGCCATTAGGTCACAGAAACCTTGCTACTTTCTTACCTCTGGAAGTAATGTATTTATACAAAAAGAAATCAAAAGTGGCTCTGACTACATCATTTGTAATTATTTTAGAGATAAATCAAGCAGAAAAAAGGCAATTCTACTTCTGGTCACTTAATTTCTTCATTCAAGGGGATCCAAATTTAGAGAGAGCTCCATGGTTCAACTTTGATTGAAATACTGCCCTCCTTGTTCTGTTTACTTTCTGCTCTTTTGATGGTACCTAGAAAATAGAGATCTGCCTTTCCTGGCTATCTGGAGATTTGAATTCATTTTCATGTAATGTCTTTAAATTGAGATGGAATATCTTTCTAAATGATATTCTGTAGCTCAACAAAAAAAAGTTTTATGAAAAAGTGCTATTGCTTGTTTTGTTTTTGGTGCATCAGATTAGATCACAAATGATTTCTTCTGCACTTAACATCTATAACTCTGTGAAATATTTTCTTCGTTGAACCTACTATTTTAGCAGTACTGATCATTTCCAAACAGAATTGTTTAGGGAAAATTAATATAAATATTTTAGGAATCTAGGGCTAGAAGGAGCCTCCTGAATTATCAAGTTCATTCCTCTGCCTTTCCTGGCAACCACTTATTAGAGAGTCCCCCACACCATCACTTCAAATCAAAATCACCTCTTCAAACCTTCATACACAGCTGCAACCCACAACACCTGAAAATAGGTCACGTTATGAACTGTAATAGTAAGATGAACTATAGTCAATGTTCTTTAAAAAAGAATATTTTTAGTTTCCTTTGCTGAAACTTTTTAGATGACTATTACCCTTAGCTTTTAATTATCAGGGATTTCCTCTTTTATTACATCAGATTTTCAGTTGAACTTACTGAGACACAAGAAAATCAAGCAACTGAATCAATGTCAATCGGTAATTGAGTGGCTCATTTAGCATTTGAACCCAGTAGGAAACTCCAGGCTTGCTGTCATCTGCTCATCTTGAGACATCTACTTCTGGTATTACAGAAGCTATGGCTGTTTTGGGACCCATCTTGCAGAGATGTCCCTAAACATGCTTGAAATGTGGTTTTACAGATAAGACTGGCAGAAACCTTGTAAGTGGTGGCAGCACTTAGATGTACCTTTTTAAAGGGAACATTTTTATAAACTTAAAACAATAAGACACTTCAGGCTCAATCTGAAATTCATTAATTCACGGAAATACATGTTGGAAATGATTGTATTTTTACAGAATATAATGAAATGATATGGAACACAGGAAAATGTCATTTTAAGAAACGGATTTCTCATAAAAACAAGCAGCTTTTTAAAATCATACTACGAAGTGTGGAGTTATGCAAAATAAGAACTTCAGAAAAATGAGGTGACTCCCATTGGCTTCAAAGGTACCAGGATTAACTCTGCATGAGATTTGAGAAGTTAGCAAAGGAAGTAGCACAGTGAAAAGCAAGCAAAGAAAGGTAGCTACTTAGTTGTATTTTGTCTCTCTTCTCAGGTACGTGTTTTCCTTTGTCTAGCACCAGTTGTTTACATTTAGTTACAGGTCAATGAGGTTTTTTTCTCCTGGAGCTTATATTGTAAGCTAGTTGACAAAAATATCTCCTTATAGGGTATTAACATTATATGTATATTTTCTTTCTTTGAATGTAATTGATTCTAGATTTCTTTGCTCTTTTTTCTCAATGGTATTGATGAGTCTGTGCCCCACAACACACATGTCATGGGCTATATCAAACCAGTTCTGGTTTGATGGTGCCTTGCTGCAAAGAAGGCCCAGGAAATCCCAGATCTCAAAGTTTCCCTTAAACACTGTACTTTATGACATCCCTACTAGGAAAGTCAAATAAAGCAGCCCCACTGGAATGGGATGTGACAATGAAAGGGGAGGAGACGGAGTGACGACGAACCTGTAGCAGGAAGAAGAAAAAAGTTTGATCCTTGCAGGTGGGTTGACATTTGTTTGAGGATTAGTATTGGTCACTTCTGTCCTTACTTCACACAAGCCACTTGGTACCTCCTTACATAAGAGTGAAAAATGAAATTCATTAAGGACTGAGGAACCCCAGTGAGTATGCTCCTTGTGTTAATCCATTTTCCAGACCTAAGATCTTTACAAAGAGAATATTGTTCCCTTGTAGGCTGCAAGAGAAAGTGCCTATGGAGAAATGAGACGCATCTCAGGAGTATGTTTTAGCTTGCACCAATCCATCCCTTGTATACTTACTTATCTGTGTACCTGTTATCCATGATCTGTTATTGACATTATTTGGGAATTACACATGTACAAAGTAATGTATCAGTGGCCTGTAAACGGAGCAGCAGCATAGTGTAAGTGACATGAACACTGGAAGGCAACCCTCTAATTCTTCTTTACCACTGGGTTACTTTATAACGTCAAGCAAGCCACAGAGCTTTTGTGCACATTGGTATTTGTGCATTAGTGAGCACATCCACATACATATGTGTTTTCCTACCGGAAGAACTCTCCTGAGTCCATATACATATGTACACTTAAAGGGTGGGAATGTGATAAATTGGATGCAAAATCTAGTAGATGCTTCCACTCCAATCCCTTTCCAAAACAGGTAGGAACCCTTTATTTTTTTCAGTCTGGGACCTACTACATAGCCAACTGTAGGAAAGAGAAAAGTTTTTTTAAATGTCCTAAAATACTTGAAGTTGATTTATTATTTGATCAGTCTTTTTCCCTAAAGTTCTCGCTTTCCTTTTTTTAAGGAACTCTTTCCCCAGACACACAGTCCTATTTATAAAGACTAAATCATTCAACATGAAAGTAGACATCATACCCTGTGATAGCATACCCAATCAGACAGTCCAAAGTCAAGTTCCAAATATTACTTCCTCAAATAAGCACCCACTGCTAATAGATCACAAAACAACAAAGGAACTAAATGTGCAGGATTTTCAAATGCACATATGCCATGAATTAACATTCAGTGGTGTTTGTACTCTACCTGCCTTGTTTAGGCATTTTGAAAGTCCTGCCCAAAATCTGTTTGTCAGACCTTTTAAAGTGATGAAAAGACTTCGACAGAATCACAATCCATTCATGGACAATTTGTCAGGTGAATAGAACCAAATTGAAGGAATAAATTGTTCACTATGAATATTTTAACCAGCCGTATTAGTCACTAAGACTAAGAAATATTATGAAAGCAGAAAATGAAAGCTTTTGCACAGTCAGGATATTTCAGGGTTGTGTCTGATCCAGTGGCAATTGATATCCATTTGCCATATAGACTGGTAAACTGTTGCCCTTTCTTTGATTTTTGCTGTGTGAAAAAAATAGTGAAGAGAGAGCAAATAAATATTTATTCTTGTCCAGCAATGTTGTATCCATAAGTTATCATAATGAAAACCATATAAGCACCTTGATACATAGATGGGAGCTTATAGCATGGCTTTTGAACCATTACATTTTATAATCAAGATTTGATGAATAAGAGATAAAGGAAGTTAAAAGATAATGTTTCATAATATTATCAGCAGATATTAGAAAATATTATAACACTCTACTAGAATGCTTTAAGTTCCTTGACTTTAATATCTAATATACGCTCATACAGTCCTGATAAGTTGAGTTAAAGAAACAGTTTGCCCCTTCCCAGCCCTATTCCCCCTAGAATTACGTACACTGTACTTTGAATTTTCCCTGTCTCTATGAAGGAGACTTTCTCTTTTCTTTTTATGACTTTCTCTGTAAATGACTCAGAAACGATTATACATTTGAAACTGATTTAAACTACCTGAGCTCATAAGGAGATGCTTGGAGCTTTGTTGAAATGCTAGGATTATCACTTCCATGAATTGTGGAAATACTGTCACAACTGGATGAAACCTTTGAACACTAACTGAAAATAAAATACACGATGAAAGGATTTTGAACTTCATGACTGGTTCACTTGGGTAACTTAAGGTCAAAAGGCATCCTGCTTTCTCATTTACTGTTATTGTACAGATTCAGTGAATAGTAACAATGTTTTACAGGGCTGGAAACCAGTTAATGGACTTTTGAAATATTCTGTTGAAATTTTAAATTCACTTCTATTTGGATCATCTTTTTTGGAGTAATTATTATATCTATGGCCAAACATGCTAACATTACACTACCTTCCGTTAAAATGAAAAAAGTTTCTAGGAAATGGTGGTAAGATCCAGCTTTATTTGAACTAGTTTATGAGCTGTCGCATATAGTTCCTTACTCTTATTTTATTTTTCTCCCTTTCATTAGCTTATTCATTTCTTACTTGGAATATGCCTGTGTTGTTTGCCAAGCCATCTCTAGATATGAAATGTGTGCCATATAGTTGTTTATAAAATGATCAAGGACCTCTGTTTTTATTATGTAAAATGTCACTTTTCTAATAATAAAAATACTTTTGTTTAAAAAGTGTGGTCTGTACATCTGCAGGGTAAACCTCAATGGCAAAATAAAGGCAATTTTCTTTTAGTGTGTGCCTTTTCCTCTTCAAAATACAACTCTTTACAACATACAAGACAAATGATACAAAAGTGAAAGGGCACCGATACAAACTGGATAGGCTTACAGCATAATTGAATTAAGTCTTGTGTGCCACATATGATCACAAAGCAGGGCCATGTCTTGAGCTTTTTGAATGTAGGGAGGCTGCCAGTCAATAAAAAGACCCTTTAAACTGGTTAAATGCATCATGAGCGTGTGCAGAACCCTTCTAGCTAACAGGTGGCTGAATAAACCTCAGCTGGTGTTGCACAGGGCTATAGCATTGACCTTCTTTAGGATAATTTCAGCCCTCTTTTTAAAAAAAAATTGTTACTGTACTTGGTGTAGTGGAAACAATTTAAGGATGAATAATTTCTTTTAGTCCCTTGAGGCACCGGTGGCTCGCTCTCCCGCTCTCTCTCTTTTTCTCTGTCTCTCAACTGAATTAACATAAAGGAACAGTGACAACAGAAAGCTGAAAAGCGTAGCTGGTGGGAGGATTAAGTATATCATTGAAAGGAATTATGTTGTAAATGACTGGGAGGGGTAGGGGCTTCTGTTCCTTGGTCCCATCTGGTCTTTAAAGAATACCTTGTTGTAATTACCCCCAGATGGCTTTGTGCTACACTGGGTCTGGACAGCCAGGTGCCACTGTACCCTGCTGGGCGTGATATTCATTGCTACATGCAGTGACGAAAATGGACTTTATTGCAACCTAATTTCTTCCTGGGTATTACACAAATATGAAATAAACCTAGCTCCTGAAACAAGAGCTTTGTTTGCCTGGAAGCAGAAACTGTCACACCTAAGATGAGTTGCCTTGTTATTTCACTTTTAATAATTGCCTTCAAAGCCCCAAATACTAACCATTTACAGTGTTTGCCTACTAATATATATACAGCAATGCAAATGTCCAAATTAACATTAGACAGTTGCTGGAAATAGTGAAGTAAAAAAAGACAAAGTCAGTTTCACACCAAGCTTTATATTAGGTTGAGATTGGACCTGATCCTGGAAACTTGGAACACACAAAACTTGCAAATGAAAAGGAGTTTTCCGTGCTTGGACCAGCAAGAACACGCCTGTGGCATCCTTGTGTGCCTCTGCTCTGAGTGCAAAGGCTATCTACATGTCCACATATCCACATGTTTTGTAATGATTCCCTGTAAGTAGTTCTTAGTCACTTCAAATGAACATTGTCCTTACATCATCTTTTTCACAAATGTGGCCTGATTCTCACTATAGCTATCTTGAAGGAATCAGCATTAAAATTCCAAACCTCAAAGAAAAAAAAAAATTTTGAGGGCCAAATTTTAAAAAAATAGGAACCCCAAATGCGAAGGCTTCTGACTTCCCACTTTGCTTCTAAACCATTAACCTGGTTTTCAACAGTATTGAGAAATCAGGAATTCCCACTGAAATCAACAGAGCCTGCTGGCTGTTCAGCATGGCTCAGATTCATGACACATATCAGACTGTAAATATGGGTTTGGAAGCGTAACTTTAGGCTCCTGTTTATGAAAAAATCTTGTCTAAAATATGATACATGCAAAAATATTAAAGCATAGGAAGAAAATTGCATCTCATTACAGGTGATTATTTTTAAATCCATTTTGAGTCTAAAAGTAAAAATCTTTAAATACATTATTAAAATAAGTGCCAAAACACATGGAAATTAAAGAAAGGAAGCGTGAAGAATGTAATTTGCACATACACATATTTTGAAGGATCAGATCATTAACTGTATTCATCATAAATTTCTTCTATAATATCGCTTGTCCATTTTATTAAGTCACATGAAATGAATGTAAGAAACATTATGGAAAAAGACTGCCTTTACTCTTAGAAGTTTTTAGGAGTCTTAGTGGTATTGATTCATATTGTGCCACCAGATATTAAACAATACTCCTGCTTTATTTTTAAGCCTAATTATTTTTGTTAATTTATTTTGAACTCTCATTATTGCCCTTGGAACTTAAGAATTCCTCCCCAGGAAGCCATGTTCCCTTCTCAAGAAGACAGAGTTTACCACTCTCCGTTGAGGATGTAGAGTGGGTCTGGGTACTCAAATCCAGGAGATATCCTGAGACGCATGAAAT
Organism: Crocodylus porosus; assembly: GCF_001723895.1. Classification (NCBI taxonomy): domain Eukaryota; kingdom Metazoa; phylum Chordata; order Crocodylia; family Crocodylidae; genus Crocodylus; species Crocodylus porosus. Next base: position 32,735,873 of record NW_017728909.1, on the reverse strand, counting down.
CCAGGCTCATCAAGATGGAGGTCCCTTTCAGTTCTAGTCCTTACAATGATTAGAGGGCTTTATTTTAACAAAAGAGGGAAGTAGGTAAACTTTGAGAGATCAACATTTACTTTCTTGTTAATGTCTTCATAGGGTTAATGGGGATGAAAATGTCACACAGAAAGCCATGAGCTGATCTAGGATTTTGAAAAGGGTGTGTAGATGTTGTGGCAGATCATCACATAATACATATTTTTCTCCAGTTAAAAAGAAGCTAGACACTTTATTAATATGCTAGAGGCATAGGGTTATATTAGTTGTGCTTAACCTTTCTGGCCCTATGGGCCAGATGAATGGCATAGGATCAATCCACGGGCCTAATCCAACATGTTTTGCAAGCACAATTCAATGCACGGGCCCAGCCGCACACACCAGATCCAATTTTGGCTCAACCCTGCATACTGATATATTCCACCACATGGGCCATGTCATTTGGCTTGCAGGGCCACCATGGGTTCAGAAGTTGCCAGCAAGGGAGTGGTGGTAGCACTGAATTAACTCTGGAGACTGCGTTAAATAACTTAGAGACCGTAGCAATTAATGCTGCTACCACTCTTCCACCACCGCATTTCTGGACCTTCTGGGAACTCTGTGGGACAAGTGATGCAGCTCTGCAGGATGGATTCAGCCTGTGGCCTGTAGATCGAGCACTGCTGGGTTATATTATTCAGTTATGTAGGTCTGTTATTGATATCATATTTCTATTATTATCCATTTGGGTTTTTTTAATTTAAACTCACTATTGGTACTTTCAGCCCCCCTGCCTGGGGAGACCAACCCCTCTGTATCTGCCCACGCTCAGCTTTATGATACTTTTTTTGTGCCATTGGTGCAGTCTTCCACAGCCTTCACCACCTGCTGCAATAATCCACGAATGAGTCATTGCAGTAATTTACCCCTTCACCTCAACTTTGCAACTCCCTCCTACCTCTGACCACTGTGCTTCCACACAGCTCAGTCTGCCTTAAGCCCTGCTCCTCCCTCATCTCTGATTTGTTTTGGATTTGAATGCCCCAGGAATAAAGACAGGTGCAGGTACAGGTTCCTATGTAGAAGCACACCTTTAGTGGACACACTGGGGGGTGAGCAGAGAAACACTTCTGGGAGCAGCTAATAGGCAATCACAGAAGAAAGAATAGCTTGATTTGTGGAAGATTCAATGTTGTAAACACTTACAAAGTGAAGAGATTAGCAAAAATTAAGTAAATAATAATGAGCTATGAAGTCAGTTGACTCAGCAGTTGCACAGGTAGCTCAGGTATATTTTTTGAACTATAGTCTCATAATGACTATAGTGTAGACAAGTCTTGAAGGTCCCGATGTACTGCTGGATTCCCTTCCTATTGTGACGGGGAACAGATCTCCTTTTGCCAGACTCTTCCAGCCCTGTTTTGACTCTACTGTGATAATTAGGGTGTGGTGGAGAGAAGCCTGGTCACTCCCAGTCCCTCCCTGTCCACTTTTCACTTATCTGTATCATCATGAGAAGAGAGGTGGCAATCACACTGAAGTTGCTCTCATGTCAAGACAATTGACGTTGGTAGCCCATACATGGGAGCAAAAAGTGTTCCTTAAACACTCCTGCTTTCTTTGCAGATATGCAAATAATTCACAATTGGATCTTAAAACTCCTACACTGCTCTCACACCTTAGTAATCTTTGCAGAGCTTGATTCCCTCAGCTCCTTCACCTTCCTCTGACAATAGAAATGTTAGAGCCCCTGTACAATACTAGGTATATACAAATATTAAACCTATAATAAATAATGATGGTGGAATGCTCTTTTTAACTTTTGATAAATTTTTATATTTGGAGGAGGTCCTCTACAGATAAACAGACCTATTTTAAATCATAAAGTACATTTCCTTGCCACCAGATTTACCACCAGATGGTTACATAGTACACCATCATAATTCCATTTTCTTTCTTGACAAAGAACCTTTTTACCTTTTTGTGTATTTAATGTTCAGACTTCAAATCCATAGTATTAAAATGAATTTTTTATGCAGAAGAAAATAAATATTTTCCCCTAGTTAGTTTGTTCAAAAGAATAGTATAAGTTAGCTCTTCTTAGTTATTACCAGCAGCTGCTCCAGAAAACTCATCTGTGAAGTCTCAGTGCTATCCTCCAACACCCTTACAAATATACTCAAAGTAAATATACTGTATTTACTCAACTACAAGATGAGGTTTTTCCCCCCTGAAGGGCAGGGGGGAAAAGCCCTTCATCTTATAATCGAATACAAGAAAATCTCATTAAATACATTGTCTATCTTTAAACTGCTGCCAAAACATCATGTGCTCAGCAATGGAAGCCAACTATGAAGTTGATTAAATGCAGCCAACATTGACCATGACTGTAAAAAACATGACACACATTAGCCAAACATGCTGGTGAGGACCCACCACAAGGAGATGTTAGTGCAGCCCATTTGAATAAGAGATATGGTAATGGCCATTAAAAATACTTTCCCTCATTGCCAACTTTTTCAAGTCATGGTGAGCTATGGCATTATATACAGTTCACTCCGTGGGCCCTTCTTTCAGTATGGCACATATGAATAGTGTGGCCCCACCCTCCATGAGATGAAGCCAGACCAGGTTGCCCTACACTTCATCTGCATATATATTTTTGGAGCACCCCAGGACTTGTGACAAGAACACCCAGTCATGAGTGGAGGCTAATTAGCACATGGATTCTTGGGTGGGGCGGGGATAGCAAGGGTATCTGGAGCACATATACAAACTGAGCAGTGCCGAGCTGTGGGGTCACTATGGCTTGAAATTCATAGATTCATAGATTCATAGATGCTAGGGTCGGAAGGGACCTCAATAGATCATCGAGTCCGACCCCCTGCGTAAGCAGG
>NW_017728909.1:32690538-32732956 GCF_001723895.1 Crocodylus porosus | reverse complement strand
CGGGAGGTAGGGGGACATCAGCTTCCCCATGGGCTCGGTCTGGGTGGAGGCCTCAGACCAGCCCCGGTTAGCCTTGTCCCCCTGGGCAGAGGCCCTAGCAGCACTCCTCGTAGACACCATTCTAAGCTGCTGTGTTGACTCTGGTGGTGCCCAGATCAATGAAATATTCAGTAAATCACAAGCGTTTGGTTTTGGACTAATACCAAGCATAGTTTGTACTACATATAAGTAGTAGAAGTGCTGCTCAAAAGTGTATCTGTAGAGTACCTGTGCTAAAACCTGCAGCAGTTTCCTAAAAAAAGTAACATACATCATTTTTGGATGAACTAAGTTCATGGGTAGTATATTCAAATTGCTACAGTCATGTTTAATCAAGCTTACTGTTTTTAAATTTGCTCCTCACTTCCATGTGTTCTGGGAGAGCAGGGTCTGACAGTAAGAAAAGGGTGAAGGGGCTGGCCAGGGAAAAATAGGGGGAAGCAGAAAGCAAAGGGCTACCTAATCCCTCCAGAGTTATTTCCCCAGTTATAGTATTGGGAGAGGTACATATTCAAGACAAACCTCCAATAATTACGTGGAAAGTTATAATAAATTTATAAATTATCCATATGTAGAATCTAACTATGAGGGGTGTCACCTTCTAATCAGGGTTGTCTTCTATTCAAGTAAATATGGTAAGTGCTGTTCCAGTGACTTGATAGACAAGTGCATTAGTCCATCACACCTTTTGCTCTTTAGTAGGCTGAAATGAAATTTTGGCTTCTGAGGTTTAGATATACTGATTATAGCAGCAAATTTCCAAATGTTTATCATGGTAGAAAGAAATCCCCTCCACATCAATATGCAGGTTAGAATGACAGGAAAAATGTAACTTTGGGGGTGTTTAGTTAAACTTAAGCTATGTAAAAATAGCAAATGAGTTTTTTCCTTATACAAAAGTTCAATAAAAATGATCGGATAGGATTAGTGAAAATTAGCTGCACAAAACCTGTATATCATTGGGAAAATGTGTACACTCCAATCTCTCTTACATTTGTAATTGCTAATATATTACTGCAGTTGTGTATGTAACAAAGTAGAAAATATTATGGTCTGCCCTCATTTTTGTGGGTTACATTCACTCACTGTTTTCCTAAAGGCTACATTCTGATTTCAGGTATCCATCCAATTACAAAAATTCTTCCCCGTAGAAGAATGCTTGCCAGCAATGGGGTAAAAGGGTTTGTCCTCCCCCACTTTAGCTGTGCTGTGCATGTACAGTGAGCTCTGAGCTCACTGTTCAGTCAGCACGGGCTCCCGCTGGAGTTCCTTGTAAACAGTGAGCTCTGAATTTCAACAGCTGATATGGTGATATCTGGCTGGAGCCTCTGGTTTTATGCGTCTTTGGATCCCAGAGGGTGACTGCTGCTGCTGTTCACCCTTCCCCTCACTTTCTCTCCCCACTAAATTCAGCAGCAGAGGAAAGAAGGAGATGAGCAGGGGGAGCAACATTCACCCCCTGGGCTCTGGAACTTCACAAAGACAAGGGCTCTGGCCAAACCTCCAGCTGAGAGCGCATTTGCAACATAACCAAACTGTAGTAACTCAGGGATAATACAGACTTCAGACTCTAAAGGAAATGGACAAATTTATGTTAGGAGAGTCTGCTTTGCCAACGATGTCTTCTTTGGAATCCACATGTTCCAACAAAAATGACATGCTGAAGCTAATATTCCAGTCCATTGACATCTCGCCATTAAAAATCCTCTTTCATAACCATTTCTGACATGAAGCATGAAAGAAATTAGCTGGTCAGTAGTCACAGTGTATATCACTAATTGCAGAAAATGTGTACAAAGAATTACCATCACAACAACCTATGTGGGAAGTACCAGTGCAGAACTAGTACCATGTGTACATGTCTGACCACACATACATGGCCATCCTCTTGCATGTTCAATTGATATATTATTTTTTCTTACAAACCCACTGTTATCATCATTTAGATCATAAAGCTCTTGGCACAGGATGTGTGTTTTCTTGTGTATGAAAGTGCCTAAGGGGGCACAAAAAACCTCCCAGCAACATGATGGCAGCCATATGACATGATGGCATATGACTTGATGACATAAATGAATCTAAATATTTTTCAAGCTTCACTTTTCTGTGAGTGTTGTCCTAGAAAATTATCCATTTCTAAACAACTTTAAAAATCTGTCATCAATGATTAGATTGTAAGTGTAAAACATTAATATTGTCGCTCTGGTATATAAGTTCATTTGAGAGAGAGAATATTTACAGATAATGTAGAATCACAGAGCACAAGAGATGACATATTTATTGATGAAAGCACTGTTTTGTCAATACCATTGAAGCAAAGCTATGTCATATTGAACCGTTTTGTCAGGATGATCTTGCGTAGCGAGCCTTGCATTATGAGGACTTTTTTTGTGGTTATATATTTTAAAAGATAGTTCTCTTAGAAGGTGCCAGATTGACAACTAAAAAAACACTATCAATAAAAATTGGAAAACTTTTGCTCTAATACTAGTTAACTAAAAAGGTAGACTCTGCCACCCTTACTTATTTTGCACTATACTTCAGTCCACCAGTGGTCTTATTGTTTCAACACTGGCTGCATCTACACGAGATGCTGTTTACACAGTTGCTACTGTGCAGTCATTTAGTACTTGCATACACAAGTGCTAAATGACTGCTCAGTAACCAGAGATACTGCACAGTAGCATCCCCAAATGGCTTCCTGGTGACACTGACTGCACAGTAACTCCTTATTACTATGCAGTAGTGTCGCATCACGCTTCCTGCCAGCGTCTCATGTAGATGCAGCCAGAATGGACTGAATAAGAGAAAAGTGCTACATAGCTGGCCACCAGAGTGTTTAAAGAGAGTATCCTGGAACATTAAAACCTTCAAAGATGCATATCTGTGCCTGATAACCACATTTTCTCTCTCATAAAATACATCATAACATAATGGTTCAAATTTAGCAGCAAAATGTCTTCAAGTTTCAGACTTCACTGATGTGGGGCTGAAAGTATCTGTACCATTTCCAATTTCCTATTCCACTGAGCCCTTAAACCTCTGCCAGACTCCTTTCCCTTTCCCATTATGCAGGTTTTAGGTAAATCTGTATTTATGGAGAAGTAAGATTTTAAAGAAACTGATCTTATTTATCTTTCAAATTGGCCCTCTTGAGGCATATGCAATATTGTGGTGCAGTTTTAAAAGTGACAGCAGAAGTTCAAAAGCTCTTCTGATAGAAAGCATGACCATAATGAAAAAAAGATGCCCCATCTTTCTGTTGATGAGTTAAGTATACATTTTCAGTACTTCAATATTTACTAGGCTGAAAGCTTCATTGTTCCTTAGAATTTACAGGTAACCAAAAAGGCTACATCACAGAGTTAGGGATCTTTCACTCAGATTTCACTCAGTAAGATTTCAAATGATCTTAGCCATGAAATTGCTATTCTATACCCAGATAAATCTTTTAAAATTACTTGACTTTGCGATGAGTTATGCAACTCTATGAGGAAGGGCTTTGGTGTGGCCAGAGGAGAGAACACAATTCTGAACATAAAGTTCATAGGTTGTTTAAAGGTCTACTGTATACTGATGCTAATGCTTCTTGGTTCAGAGGCATACTTGAGCAGCAGTTGTGCATGGGGCAGCCTCAGTGGCAGGCCAGCCAGAGACTATCAAAGCACCACAGCGCCTATAGTTTTAGCACCCTCACCACCTCAGCAGATGGGACTGATGCTCCAGTCACCCCTCATTAGTTACACTGCTATCTGTGTATGTCCTCCCTGGGCACGTCTCCAAGAGTGAGAATCCACATTTCCCTGGGGGCAAAGAGCAGCAGCACACATTGTCCCCAGAAACCACCCATTTATTGTCCTGCTTGTCCCCAGTGAAGAAGTTCTTTCTTATGTCCAGCCTGAATCAGTCGTGCCAGAGTTTGTGACTGTTCAATCTTGTCATCCCTTGGGGTGCTCTGGTGAACAGACGTTCCCCCAGATCCTGATGAGCACTCCTGATAAACTTATAGGTGGCCACCAGATCACCCCTGAGCCTGCGCTTTTCCAGGCTGAATAGCCCCATGGCTCTTAGCCTTTCTTCATAAGGTCTGTTTTCCTGACCTCTGATCTCCTCTGCACCCTCTCAAGCTTCTCCACATCCTTTTTGAATTGTGGAGCCCCAAACTGGACACAGTACTCCAGCTGTGGCCTCACCAAGGCCGAGTACAATGGGAGAATGACGTACCGGGATTTGCTTGAGAGGCATCTATGCATGCAAGCCAGCGTTTTGCTTGCTTTACTAGCTGCAGCTTCACACTGAAGATTCATGTTCATCATGTGGTCAACCATGACCCCCAAGTCCCTCTCATCTGTAGTGCTAACCAGCGTAACAGTGCCGAGCCTATAAGGATGCTGCAGGTTTTTCCTCCCAAGGTGGAGAGCCTTGCATTTTTCGGTGTTAAACACCATCAGGTTCTTGTCCGCACATTTCATGAGCCTGTCAAGATGCACCTGGATCACCCTCTTATCCTCAGGTGTGGATGCTTTACCCCAGAGTTTGGTGTCGTCAGTGAACTTGGCCAGTCCACTTCTGACACCAATGTCCATATCATTGATAAAGATGTTAAATAGTATGGGCTCTAGGACAGAGGCTTGAGGAACCCCACTGGTCCCTCTGGCACACCAGGATGATTGGATCCCATTGACCACTGCCCTCTGGGTCCTAATATGGAGCCAGTTCCCCAGCCAGCAGATTGTGGTTAGGTCGAGGCCGCAGTTAGCCAGTTTAGCCAAGAGTTGATTGTGTGATACCAGATCAAAGGCTTTTTTAAAGTCAAGATACACAACGTCGTTCTCTTCCCCCTTCTGGAGGTGATAAGTCACCTACCTGGTCATAAAAGGAAATGAGACTGATCAAGCAAGACCTACCTGCAACAACCCATGCTGGGTATCCCTCAGGATATTGCCTTCAGCTAGTCTGTTAAGAACGGCCTCTTTGATAATCTTTTCCAAGACCTTCCCCAGAATATAGGTCAGGCTGATGGGCCTGTAGTTTGTCAGGTCTACTTTCCTTCTTTCTTGAAGATAGGCACAACATCTTCAAGTCTTCAATATAGCAGCACAGACCCTGGCCAGCAGCTGAAGTGTGTTTCCAGCTAGCCAGACTCTGGTTTTCAGAGGTGCAAGCTGCCATCACATGTGCCACCCCACTTTTTTAAGATGAGGGTTTTTTGACATTGGGATTTGCCTGCATATGTAGCATGTGTGTGGTGCAGTGCCACAGATGGGTCTGTGGTACTACATATCACACATCTGAGTGGACACACCCCCTGCGGTTTGTCAAAGTAGCCTGACATAGGTATGATGTAAGAGTCTTCTGAGTAGTCCCCATTTGCTCTCATTGGCCAAAAACTAGTTGGCGTTGTAGTATACAAAGCTTTACCTATACATTGTGAAATGACTAGAACAGCCATACATTGTGATGCTCTGGTCTTAGCAGGCAAGATTTACAGCCAAACTCTGCCAACAGGATGACAGACACAAGGTAGCCAAACCATAGCAGATGATTGGTCTTATGCCTTATACAACTCAGAATTTACAGGAGGCTCTGGGAGGTGCTGCTGCCTAGCAATGAGAGCACTGGGATGAGAGACTGGAGCCCTGTGCTCTCCTTCAGTGGTTCTCAACCTTTTTTATACTGTGGACAGCAAACTCACTCAAAGAATTTTGGTGGACTGGGTATAGAAATAACCTAATTTACATATTTAAATTTCATTTACGTATTTCCATGTAATTGTTACATAGGGGCAGAGTTGTGAGGATCAAATTGGGTTGGGGCACCACAGCTGTGGGCAGCAGGGGACCCTGCAGGGGAAGGGGCTGTGCAGGCAGTGGCCTAGAGGGATCCAGTTGGGGTTGCCTGGAAAGAAGGGGCTCCGCTCCCTCCCCTAGGAGCAAGCAGAAGAGCTGCCTCCCTGCCCTCCACCCTGGGCGTTTCCCCGCCCGCATTCCCCTGCTCCCAGCCACAGGTGGGGCTGCGGGGTCCTGCCTGGCCCAGCATGGGCCCTGGTATCTGCTGCGCAGGTAGAGCCTTGCTGGGTGCAGCCGTGGCAGCAGGACCAGGATGGGGCATACAGAGCTATCTGCCTCCCTCCCAGGGGTGCCCCACCATCCAACTTTCACCCCATGCCATGACCCAGCAGCTAACCCTTTGTGGCCCAGTACTGGGCTGTGGTCCAGTGGTTGGGTACCTCTGCTCTATTTCTGGCTCTGACACTGCTCTGTAGGGTGACTTGGGCAAGTTATTTCCTTTTTTGTGCCTCCATGTCCTTCCAGTAACATGGAGATAATCTTAATGAGCTGCTCTACTGGTTTCATTGAACATGACCCTAGAATATTTGTGTCTTAGATGAAGTTTAATCTGTTTGCCCACTTGCAGCCAGAATTTCTTTCCCCTGAAATTGAGTCCAAAACGTGAATTTATTGGAAGCAGAATCAGCCATTACTTTTGGTATTAAATGCTAAATGAAACTACACAAGTAGTATTTTTCAAGTTCTTGTCTGTGTTTTAAACTTAGGACCTAGTTTAGTTGGCTGCGGTGGCTTTCATATTGATTTCAATGGGAAGATGCTTATGCCCTGAGATAACATTTGGAACTGTATGTTTTTTAACACTGTTGCTCTTCTTTCTCCCCCATCTCCTCCATTGTTTCCTCCAATTACCATTCATAACTTGTTCCTATTTTAATGGAATAATGGCATTAAAATTGTGACTATACTAAGCCTTCATAGTCTATGAAAAAAAGACAATTTCATTCAAGGAGTTCATTTTTTCTTTTAAAAAGTTACTATATCAAGCTCCTATAGCAAATTTCCATTGTAATACAGCTAAAGGAAAAAGAAAATGAGGGAACTATAATGTAGTGTAGGTATAATTTGTAGTATATTGATAATAGTGTTCTATGCTGGTGATGGCCAATATTATGACTAATGTAGTAATACTCATATTTTGGTATGAATGTTCAGAGACAACCTACCTCTCAAAGTTTTCTACTAAATGAACAAAGTCCACTCCTTTAAAAATATGTTTTGAAATACTCTCTCATCCCTGCCCCCAGTTTAGAAGTGATGCCCTTGTAAAGGTTGTAGTTGCTATAATGCCATCCCATGTGGTGAGTGATCCTTCCTGACAGTTAATGCTGTAAAGCACAAGGGACAACATTTCTTTTGTGGGAGGGAGGAGGCTGGGAAATACTAAGACCATAATGTTCCAGAGTGGATGATAAATGTATGGAAGCTTTCAAATGAGGAACTCTTCAGGGGGAAAAATTCCCAGTATATTTGCAGATATAAATGAGTACTCAATGGACCAATAATATATTTCTACAGTTGGCAGAATATTTCATAAAAAAATTGAGAGAAAAAGAATGCTCTCAATTTTGTGCTTCTCTGCTATTTGCAATTACTTAGTACACAATATGCTTTTAAGAGCATCATCTTGAAAAACAGAGTACATTATACAGACATTGTGTAGAAATCTACAACCACAGTATCCTGAAAGGAAGCACTCATAAGAATAAGTCTTTTATTTTACATCTAAACCCAACAATATATTTTTATGAGATGATTTATTCTGGCATTGCAGTGGTTATATTTTGGAAGAGCCAAGTTAGAAGGAGGGCACTGAGATATCTGAAAACGTATTTTGATCAAAAAATCATCATTGACACAATTTATTGCCATACAAATGCACAATACCAGTTTCTTATTAATGTAAGTTAATTTATGTTTAAGGTCTGACAAAATCTGACTGCACAGTAGTCACGGCGTTCTAATGAATGTGAAACAGGAAATGAGCAGACAAGGTTCTGGCTGTGTCCTTAGACCGACACAACTGTAACCAACACCCACAGAACAGGAAAAGACTGTGTTAAGTACCTTGGGATAGACTTTAGGGTGACCTATAGTAAATATTCTACTGTATTTAAATGAAAAATATAACCGAAAGCTTAGTAGATGGTTCTGTTCAATCTATTTAGACACACATACAAGACTTACCTGTACTTTAGTACCTCAGGTGTTAAAGAAGCCCAAGGTAGGAGTGCTCTAACTTTCAAGCTTTAATCTAGATCAGGGGCAAGCAAAGTATGGCCCGCGGGCCAGATCCAACCCATGAGGCAATTTCATCCAACCCACAGGCACCTACTAATTAACTGTATCCAGCCCAGCCCACACGCCTTACTCCCACCCACGTGTGTGGGAGGGCCCTGGCCCAGCCAGCATGTCTAGCTTCTGGGTGGGGCTGCTTCTGCCACTGCTGCAGCCACTGAGGGGCTTGCTTGACTTCCCCAGTGGCCAGCAGCGCCTCCTCCTGCCCTGCTGCTGCGCTCACTTTGGGCAGCAAGTAGGGAAGCAGTGGCAGGGGGCAGGGGGAGCTGCAGCTGGGTGGGAGCAAGGAGCCTTGAGTTGAAGTTGGCAGGAGCATGGGCCCCAGGGCCTGAGCATGGAGCTTGGACAGGCAGGGTGTGGGGTTTGTGGGGTGTGAGGGCACTGGGCAGCGTGAGGGAGGTGAGGACCACCCCAGACACTCCCCCACATGGTGCGCAGCCTGTGTCAGCAGTGACAGCAGCAGCAGGGGCCAGGGCCTTGGGTTGCTCATGGCCCACACAGGCATTGCTATCCAGTGGTGCACAGCTCCAGCCAGTTCCAGGAACTGCACATGGTAGCAAGGAGCACAGCCAGGCTGGCTCACCTCTATCATGCAGGGCTCCCCGCAACTCACATCCAGGGTCTTATGCTCCATGTGCAGCTCCTAGACTCGCATGCCCCTGTGTGGAAGCCCACCTCTGTATAAAGTGTGCATTCAAAAATAAATCAGGACAAAAATATTTTTTGAAATAAAATTAAAATATATTACAGTAGATGTTTTATTTTTATTATATGATTCCCTGCCCCCTGGTTCCAAGATGGCAAACCCCTCTCCCAAAAGGAGTATTTCCAGAGGTAAGGGGAGGGATTTCTGGTGGCAGAGGTTGGGGGGTTGGGGTGAGACTTTTGGTCCCAAGATAGTGACTGGGGCGGAGCTCCTGTCAAGGGGTGGGGCTACCATTGTGGCCCTCAATAGCTCACTAAAATTCATTAAGCGGCCTTCCAGCCAAAATAATTGCCCACCCCTGGGCTAGAGGCCTTCCAATGTCCCCACCCACGTACCAGGCCAGGTGTCTCTAGCCCTGGACTCTTCTGGCCCTGCCCACAACCCAGGCTGACCAAGTAACACTGAATTGATGAGATGTCAGTGGAATGTGACCTACTGTGAGTCATGATGGGATGTGGTACAGATGTTTGCTATGGAGCTCTAAACTACTGTGCTAAAGTCCAATACCACATCCATCCAGGGTTATCTTAGAGCAGTATCTGCCATTTTTACAGTGCTCTATGTGCCCTGACCATCTGTTTGGTTACAGCTGTAGAGTGCTTTCTGCGTGTTAACTGCATAATAAATGTAACTTCTGTACCTAGCCTCAGAGCTCCACCATGGAATTAAAGTTGGAGAATCCAGTCTAGACTATCTACTCTTTCCTTACCAATACAGCATTGTTCACAATAGTACCTTTTGATGCCGACTGGGTTTAAAAGTTCCAAATAAAGAAGAGAAGGATTAAGATGTATTTAAGGAGGAGGCTTGAATTTTATTCCCAACTTTATTAGAGGTTTCCAAAATCAAGTAATTTAAACTAATGAGTTCAGACTCAGTCTCCCAAAATGTAAAGTGAGACAGTTATACTACTTTGTCTCCCAATATTATGTGAGGGTTAATTTATTAATGCTTTGTAGAGATTTTTGGAGCTTAGACAGAATGACCAGCCAATCTGAAAAGGTCCTTACAGCTCCTATTAAGGATAGCAGGCACTCATCACCATGAAGAACTGGAGTATAGGAAATGCAAAGGATTATATCCCTGTGCTCATAAATCTCTCACATTCAGAAACACTTGTTCCCATCTGCCAACCATCTTTCCACATTTTCCATGCTGTAATCTTTCTCCTGCATTTGCAACCATTTTCTATTTCATTCTAGCCTATAGTTCACTATCTCCAATATCCAAAAATGATTAGACCTATATAACTGTAGGTTGCACAGATTGGCACAAGTGTAAACTCCAGTGCATTCTTGTAAACATACCTCTATGTATGTTCAGCTTACAATTCACTTGAGTATGTATGAGCAGTATGTACCTAAAACACATGAACACATTTTGATAATCTGGCCCTAAATATTTGCATTCCGGAGTGTCTTTAGACTTAAAAAAGTGCATAGTATGGCTGTAAACACGATTTTATCAATAAATTACATCTGTACAACAATTCAGATCTACTTATGATTACCACCAGGACATGCCTTTGCTCAAAACCTCTGCTTATCAGATATGATTGCTTCTACAGTACTATACAATTGTGAAGATAAGAGGATATTATTCTCTGGCATTCTATTCTTCCTCTCTAGAAAACATAAATGTCTCTAATTTTTATATTTTCCTTCATATTTTATCCATAGTGTGCCAGTGTCTACTAGCTTGTCAATCATGCTTTAAAGTATAGCAAAACTCCAAATTAAATTGGGAAAGGATGGCAAAACATGTTACTCGCTTATTCTGTAATCAAATGTCTCCCTCGGTCTAATCAGTAAGAAGACAAGCTGACTGAAGTGCTGGTGTACATCTTTACATGATATTCTCAGCGTCAGCTGAACCAAGCAAAAGATTGTGTGGAGGCTGACTCCTTTGAGGCCTGCTGCAGTATTGATTCTTTATTAATCTACTCAGTAGCAAATAAGGAATTCTGCATGATTATTCAAACATGCTGCTGAAAACACTAAGCAGTATCCTTTGCTTAGCAATGCCTTTTCCCACCAATTTTAATTTACACTTTAAGAAACAGATCAGTATAATTTTGAAATAGACAATTGACTACCGAGTCAAACAAGGCATATTTCTGCTGAAGAGCTGTACAAATTATTGAAAATTTCTTTTTCTGCTTCTACTTGGATATTGATTCATTTCTATCTATTTTCTAAAGAAAGAAAATTGTAATTATAGCAGCTCTGTTCATGCTACTATACTTAAAGGTCGATCAGGTTTTCCATTATTAACCCCTATTGTCATAGGTTTCTAAACTCAGCAGTAGTTTGGCACTCAAGAGCTCAGCTGTTTGTCAGTTTCTGAATTCTAAAGAAAGATACATATTTAAAACACTTGGGACCAAATTCTTCTCTCAATTACCCTGATATAAATCTGGATTTGTACCATAGTAACTGAGAGCAGATTGTATCTCATTTGTGTAGTCGTCTAACAATAAATATATAAAAAGTATTAAAATGTAAGTACCAGTCTTTATGGATTCATAATATGATGTTGAGTCATTTTAGCTGTTTGGAACAAATATGACAATGTCAGTTACTTTAATAGCTGCAACACCTGGTTAATCCTTCCTTTTTAAAAAACTATTAGATTTTGTAATTCCCTAGCAGCCTGTAAGGATGCCAAGGAACCTTCACAGCTCTTTTTAAGACTTACTAGTTATTTTCATACTAGTTATGAATAGTTATTTCATATATTGTTATTTAGGGGGAAGAGAAAAATTCTCATCACAGTTGTGTTCTCTAAATCAGCATTTCTTAATATATTGGACATCCCCTCTGGGTAGAATGCAAAGGGTGAACTGGGTTAAAGAGGATAGAAGATGATCAGGTGGATTGGACTATAGCAACATATGGTAAGATTGTAGGGAGGTGGCAATGGGTAGAGATGTGATTGGTTTAATTTTTCTTGTTGGAAAGTCATCTTACAAAAATCTGTGAACTACTAGATGAGATGACGTTACATTTCTGGATTAGCTAGCACAATGCAAATATAGCCAGTGCTCACACTGACATACTTGGGCTGACTATCAGGCCCCATTTCAGGTTACTGTGCTTTTAGTAAAAGAAAGTTTTATTTAGCATAGCATTGATTTCAAGATCCCACCAAAGTAATTAGACACACTCCCATTTATTTCTATGGATTTAGGCTCAGGTTTTAAAAATGTAGGTGGGATTTTCATCTCTGGCCTAAATCTGCTTCCCATAAAATCAATGGTAAAATGCATTTTTTGAGGAAAAGTTCTCATACGTTCTGCCTTTAAATATACTTAGGCAACTAGTTAATTGTTCAATGAAATTCACATTCATGGACAGTTTTTAGCATTTTAAGAGGACAGGACAAGCAAAGATAACACTGTAACACAATGGCATACAGATGATACAGCTATAGCGTTCCTGACCTGGTTAAGAATGTAAGAACATAAGAAATACCATACTGGGTCAAATCACTAGTCCATCTAACCCAGTATCCTGTGTCTCTCAGAAGTCCTGAGGCTTCCTGGTCAACCTCCTCTTGGCTAAGGCCAAACGGGCCATCTATAAAACCAAGAAGGAGGCTCTGGCCAGGAGGAAACCAGATGAATGTGGAGCTGTCTTCCTGGCACTCCTCCGGTCACATCTCTGGGTAGAGTTTCACTGGTCGGGATCCACAGGCTCCCTCAACTTATTCAGCGAGCAGTGGGCACTGGCTGTTGTACTCTGCTTGGGGACCCTTTCCAAATCCCGTGTTACTAACCTGTCACCTCACTCCTAGTCCTGTTTTCTTTTTGTTGTCCCAAGTATTCTGCTGGGATTCTCAGTGATATAAGATTCCCCTCTTCTTATAGTATTTCATGATGGCCCATGGCACATCAAATAGGCTGGTCTTTGTCAGTGTCATAGATCAGTTGCTAAGGGGAAGAGTATTTAAGCAGGGCATATACATATCTGTCCTGTTTCTCTCTCTCCCTGCAGCTGCTAGCATGCCAAGAGACCTAGAAGTTCAAGCTATCATATTGACTACCCGCTAATAGACTCTATAGAAACAGAAATTACATTAGAAATTAGAAATTGTATTCGAAATGTTGAGAGAACTCAGATTTTGAGGTTTGGGGATTAATATCGGATCTCTCATCTAGACTTGAAACACCAAACTTTCTTAAGTTCAGCCATGACTATGGGGAAAACTAAAAATGGGCCTGAAGCAAAAAAAAAAAAAAGCCAGAAGTAAGAATCCCTGATATCAGGGGGAAAAACTGACTGTGCACTTTGGAATTCAAATATTCAAATAATTTGATAATGTCCCAACACCAACTAAAGAGTTGGTCCAATAAAAGATATCACCCACAAAAATACTCGCCTCTTACATTTTTCCGGGACTATCACAACTACAATATCACCCCAACACTATCATTCCTGATAGAGTGATACTCATTGCATGAAGTAAAAATTAAATAAAAGCTGAAATGA
Organism: Crocodylus porosus; assembly: GCF_001723895.1. Lineage (NCBI taxonomy): Eukaryota > Metazoa > Chordata > Crocodylia > Crocodylidae > Crocodylus > Crocodylus porosus. Next base: position 32,719,574 of record NW_017728909.1, on the reverse strand, counting down.
CTGACTAATGTTAATTCATCCAGGTACTAAGATTAAATTTTGCTGAAAGACAGAAATCACAGTGGTTGAAAACTGTTGCTAAGGAGATATCTCAGAAGTAAGATTTTAAACACCATTAGTGTACTTTGCAAATTAATGTATATTTCCAAAACATTTCAATAAATTAAGTGATCAATGAAGTTTTATATATTCCCTTTCTTTCTTCACAGTGGTGTAAAGATTGGTATTTGAGATTGTTTTAATTTAATACAATGGTAGGGCAATTAACTCATTAATATTTTCTCTGTTTTGAAAACAATTTAGCAGAGAGTGGGTTAAGGTCATTTGGTGGGTTAAAGTGTATAGTGAATGGGTTAAAGTGTACTGAACCACGTTTACTGGGAGAGATGACTGTGTTATGTCTTGCAGAGTACTGTGTTGTGAAGGGATGTTACCATCTCTCTAGGTGGTAGAAAAGACTGTGACAAAATCAGGTAGTGACCCACTCAGAGATGTCTAACATATGCTGGCACAGATGCTACCAGACATCCCCCACTGGGAGGGAGACTGAGAGTGATTATTGAATATTAGGGAAATTTGTACCAGAGGGATTATGGCTTTTTGAGGAAACCATGTCATTGCCCTGCCACAACAAAGAACAAAATAGAAGTGACTAAAGTTCAGCTTCATAAGGTGCCCTCTCTTGATATATGTAAAGTTACATGTTTGAGCAACAGTGGATTAATATAGAGATCTTTCATCTCTGGAGACAGGAGTTTAAATCTAGGTCAGATCCCTACGGTAGCATTTCAGTCAGAGTATAAAAACATTGAATTTCATGCTATTTGTGTTTCCAGAACACAGCACTAACAGTTCACTGTTTCATTTTATAATTTTATATTTCACAGTACAGTTTATTCCAGTAATTCCAGTAAAATTCAGCTCTTGTGTAAACATAATGACAATAAAAACATTTTTTTTCTTCAAATATAGTAATGTGGAGAGTCATCCAGTTCCATCAAAACCATAACACCAAAACCAAGATGCGTACAAAGGGCCCAAAGCTTCCAATGTCTTACTTGCACAAAGAGCCCTGGCTCATTGTACTACTCATGTGAGCAATGCTGAAGGCTTAGACTGTGTTGCAGGTTTAAATTGATTCTAATGATTCAGATGTAGAAAGGAAATATGAGCAATAAAAATAATCTTCTACTTGATCAAGTGTGAATTTTCATGCTACCATAGAAAATCTGAGATTATTTCCAAGCATTATAATAATATGCCCATGCATATAAATGAAGACTATTTCTAAACTATGGAAAAAAACAAAATGCCATTGCAAATGTATGTCTTGGGGAAGAGAAAAGACATTTTTATACTACTGATTGAATATGGTATGCTGACAAACTGCACAGATCTTGTTTGCCTGAATATTAGTCAAGACTGAAAGCTTCCTTTCCTCACTGGCAGGCAAGGTTTTTTGGGCAGATGTGATATCTTTTATTAGACTAACAGAGTAGTTGGAAAGTTCTTAGCAAGCTTCCTTTCCCCATTGTAACGTGGGCCTTTTCAGTGTTATGGCAATACTGAGAGGCAAATAAAGGTATATGGGAACTGTGCCACATAACTGATGCATCCCAAAAACTCTCTTCTATACCAGTATTAGGCATACCCTCTGTATGATCTGAGGAAGAAATAGCCTAGTAAGCACTAATATTAATATTTTGAAGTGATTTTTCCAGTACAGTAAAAGGTGCACATTTAACTTATACATAAAGAAGTCATGTTAAAAAAAACTCAAAAAATGGTAGTATAACAGTGTAGTGTTATGACTGGGAGGTACAGAAAGTCAAGGGAGCACTTTGGTATGACATATGGGTGGAAAAGAAAAGCAAAAATAAAATGTATATATGTGAAGGTCTAAAATACATAAATAACTGTTGTCTGAAGAAATCACATCCAGACATTGCAAACCAGATTTTGGTTGTCTAATCTTTAATCAGAAACTTTTTTCTTACAGTGTAACAAGTTAGCCCAATTTACCAAAAGAGCCAAAGTGTGTACTGGAAACTGTTTAGTAGGCAGGCACTGCTTTCAAAGAAAACTATTTAAAAAAAGGAAAATTGTTACCAGAGGATTCAATTGATGTAAATTAACTAGCTCACAAACTCAGCTCCTTTTATGCATAATCTTTCCACACATTTTTTTCTGTTTCTCTGGCATTGATTGCAACAGGTTTTGTTTAAGAAACATCTGCAGGATTGGGACCACAGAAGTATTTTCTTTATCCAGTCCACAGTCCATGATCTACAGTGCATACAGTATTTGCAGATGATCTCAGCTGAGAAGGGAACTGACTTTCATAGTGCTTCTAATTTCAGAAATTAAAAATGAGTACATAACAAGAGAAAAATTGATTTATGCCAAACAAGACTGATACATTTTCTAAACTATGAAACCAACAAAATTATTAAGATATTATGGAAAAATTCTGGCCTCAGATAATTGAACACAAAACAAACAGAAGTCAACCAGCAACATTATTTTTTTTACTCTGCTCCTTTGCCTCCCCTCCACTCTGGTCCCTCTCCCTTCTCCCCCACTCTCCCCAGAAACCCTGTATGTTTATATGTGGCTACCTGCATAAGGAAAGAAACTCCATAATGGGAACTTAGTGAAGTTTCCTGCATTTTTTTTGGCCTTTAGTCCTAAGATTACCTTGCAGGATATTCTGTCTCTTTATTAGTTCCTTGCTCCCCCACAGCGGTGCCATAAGATATGGTTGCAATGAAGCCATGCTATGACAAACTCCTCAGCCAGTTTCCCAATCCAGCAGAACAGATGAAGTTATGAAACAAAATTTAGAAATATTCTGGTTATATTAATTTTCCTTTTTCTTTCTGCGAGATGCTTGATGAAGACACTGTGTTTTTAAGGATACGTGTAGGATACAGTGTTTGTAATGACATATGCTAGGTCGTCTCTGTATTTCTCTGAAGATTATTGTTGATTATTCATTCAGCGTCTGAGGTATGGTGCTGGGCAGATAAAGCCCTGCTCTGAGAAGCTTACAACAAAGACAACTCACCTACCAGCAGCAGTCCAAGTGAATGCAGTGGCATGAGAAAAGCGTATAGCATTTAGTACCTAATTGTATATTGAGAAATGACAATAACCAAACAGAGCTGGTGTCGCTGAGGACAGAGGTTAAATTAAAAAACCTCATATCCTTATTGTTAGAAGCAAGTCTTGTTACTTTTCCTTGTTTTCTTTATTTCTATCTTTGAGTCAGCACAGTAGGAGGTGATGGAATGATGAAATCCCATTATGAAGACACGATTTTCTAGTAGAAATGTGAAGGGACATGGTAAGAAATCATGGCACATGTTATAAAGCAGTGATTCTCAACCTTTTTTGTACCAGGACCCATTTGTAAACAGCCAGTCCTGATGCAATGCCCCTCACTCTTGACCCACTGCCCCCCACCCAGCCCCCCCAGGGGGCAGGGGGTGGGTATGTGGGGCATGGGGGGCCCTAAGCAGCCCCTCACAGGCTGGAAGTCTTCCAGCCTGCAAGGGAAAAACCACAGCCTCCCAAATTTTTCTCCTTTAAAGGAGGTTTTGTTGTTAAAGTTTGTTGATCCATTTTTAAAGTTTGTTCATTACACTTTCATACATCCTTGTGACCCACTTGTGGTCACGGGTTGAGAAACGCTGTTATAAAAAAAGGAGATAAATGTGAGAAAATACTTTGTAGTGCCAAGACATTATGCTAAGGGGTGAAAGCAAGCTAGTTAACAACATGACACAATCCTATACTCACCCAGCAGCCAGCTTCAGAAACAACAGCATACAAAGGATCAGCCACAGGATAGGCCATGGTACCACAGCAGGAAGAATATATATTTCGATATTTGACATTTTTCTCTATGAGGTGCCAAGTGTGATTATAGTTAGACCTGAAAGAATGAGACATAGCCTGGCAGTTAGGTTGCTCATCTTGAAAGGTGGAACACTTCTATTCTCGTGAATAGTTAAGTGTTGTATACTATGGCATTAGCAGGAGAAATTGAAAACCACCTATTAGAAAAAATCTAGATGTCCTCAGGTAGAGTGATGCTAGCCTTCCCACATGCTGGTAAGTGCCTTAAATATTGGACTATAGGTTTAAAGTGACACGAGAGGCAGGACCTCTCATTGCCAACGTATCTTCATTTTTTGTTTATCAATGGTGCTTTGGACTAGACCATTTTCATTTCTTCTTTTTTGTTTGGTTTTTTAAAATCTCTCTAATGGAAAGATAATATTTTGTTTGAGACAAAACAAGTTTAATTTTAGGGGGTTTTTCTCGTGAGAGAAATGTTCATTTTGATTCAAACAGAACCATGTTTTCTATCAATATTTTGCTTTGACACCAGAACTGAAAAGCAATTCATCACACAGACTAGATACCAGCCTCGGTGCTATGCTTAAAAGAAACAAAAGTGTTTGCATATAAAGAGAAATAAGTGCACATTTATTGATTGATAAGTTTCATGCTGAAATGTTGCGTTATTTACTAGTTGATGTGTGATGTGTCCTCATTTGAACCCGATTCATAGATTCCTGCTTCCCCCAGCTATGGTGTCTAGGTCTTTGCCTGAAACAGCAAAGACTAATGTTTTGACCAGCTCCATACTCAGTGCTAGCCAAGAGAATGATGTCACAACTAGCACTGCAATTAATGCAATACAGAGTATAGGAAGCTATGCTGTAGATTTTCTGTGTGGATGCTGTATATCTGAATATCTGTCTTAACAACAATAACAAGCAAACTTCATTATTATCTGAGTATTTCTAGTAGGTGTGTAGTGTTGTAGCTCTGATGGTCCAAGAAATGTGAGCAGCAAAGGCAAAATATATGAGAAGCAAAAAAAAATCCGTGTTTATCTTCTAGTATTTCTGGATACACAAACTACAGGAATATTATCATTTTAATATGATACATTAAAGTGTACATTAAAATTTTTGTCCCGGCGTTTGAGGGTCCCTTTCTCACACATTTCTATAGTGGAATTCTTTCTTTTTCAGTGAAGCAACAGATTTATATATTTCATCCCATGTCTGAAAGTGAGATCTGTGGACATTTGAACTGGTTTTGGTAAAACAGAAATCCATGTTCATACATCCTGAAATTTCATACAAATTTTATGACTTTTCTGTGTTCTGGCACATTACTTCATAAAATGTAATTACTGACTTGCCAGATGAGTCATACTTTTGACTTACTTTGAAAGTGTGCTCTCTCCAATTTGTGTAAAGGAAAGGGACAAACAATGAATAACATGAGAACTGTACAAACAACTACAGCAATTCAGCATCACAAGTTACTTGTGAAATCTGTAATATGTGAGGAGATTAGTAAGTGAGCATAAGTACAATTTTGTATGAAAGGCAGCACAAACTTTTAAAGGTGACCTGACAAGGAATTTTTTTTTAAAGTGGTCTTCTGCTTTTTTTTCTTTGTGATGATGTAAAAAGAGAATTGAAGGGCTCCTTTTCTTCTTTTTCATCTTAGAAACATTCAGAATGTCAAATGAGAGGGACATTTTGGGCAAGTCTTAGAGCATATTTATTGCCAGCAACTTAAAGCAGCCAGTAGGGCTATGCAAAGCTTCAGTCCCTGATTCAATTTGGTGGAGATTCAGCCTTATTTGGTGGCTGAATCTCTGAATCCGAAATGAATCAGGAGACCCTTTAATCTCTCTGAATTGAATCAGAGTCCTCTAAATCGATTCAGAGAGATTTAGAAAGATTTGGAGATTCGGACACAGACACAGCTTTAAATGTTTTTTCTACATATCTAGGTAGCAGGCAGCTCGTGTATGCCACAATGCTGGGGTGCATGGAATATCCCACAGAAGCACGGTGGGGGGCTCCCCACTGTGCTCAGCAACATACCCAGAAGTGGACCAGAAGCACTTCCAGTCCACTTCCAGGTCTGCCAGAGGGTGTGCGGGGACCCTCCCCACCCCCATCCCCCGGTTTGGTGACTAGTGCCTTCTGGGTCTGGGGGGAGGCACCTAGGGTCCCCCTGCAGCTGATCACCAAGCCAGGGGGTGTGGGGGTGCCCCCGTGCACTCCCCAGCAGACCCGAAAGTGGATCAGAAGTACTTCCGGTCCGCTTCCAGGTTCACTGCTGAGCACATGGAGTGTCCCCCTGCACTCCTGTGGGATGCTCCATGCACCCCAGCATTGTAACATTCACAAGCTGCACTGGTACCTTCAGGTATGTAAAAAAAACATTTAAAGCTGTGTCTATGTCCAAATTGATGATTCTCTGACTCAGCATCGAATCTTCAGTTTCGGATTCAGTCATATCAAATCAGGAACAGTGATCCAAATCAAGTAACTGAATCACTGTCCCTGATTTAGGCCAAATCCAATCCAAATTGAATAGGACCCACTTCACACACCCCTAGCAGCCAGGGGAGTGAGGGTGGAATCTTTAATTACATAAAAAAATAAAAGGCCTGATTACATGGAATATTCCACTGTGCTAAGCATTGTTATGGCACGCCAATTTTTGCACCTAGAAGCACACAAGGGCTAGTATGAAATGAACCCCTAGCCTTTACTTCTGAGTACAGACACCCTTTACTTCTAGGTCAGCCTGCAGGAGTCCAGAGCAAGGCTTCATCTCATGTCTGGAGACAACATACTTGCTCTATCCCTATGTTCCAGCAAATTTTACAGCATCCTGCTCACAGTGATGACAGATGACAGAACAAAGAGCAATTGTCTCAAGCAAGGGAGGTTTAGGTTGAATATTAGGAATAACTTTCTCAATAGGAGGATGGTGAAGCACTGGAACAGGTTACCTTGAGAGGTGGTAGAGTCTCTATCCTTGGAGGTTTTTAAGGCCCAGCTCGACAAGGCCTGCTTTGGGTAGAGGGTTAGACTAAATGACCTTCTGAGGTCTCTTCTAACCCTAATTTTCTATGATTTTATGATCCTTTATTGAAATGGTTTCTTAGTTACACACATTACAGACGCATGCAAACTAAAAGCATTTGAATGAAAATTCTCCATCCTTAGAAATAATTAAGAGCACATGTCTTGGCTGGTTTAGACAAAGCTGACCCTGACTTAAGAAGGGAGTTGGTCTAGATGACCTCCTGGGCTGCATCCACATGAGCTAGCACATGTCTGTTGTGGCTTCTCAAGGCAGTTTAAGATGCCCCAGAAGGCAATCCACAAATGAAAATATATTCCTTGCACTGCAAATATACAGCATGGAATCCCAGTGTCAAAAGAAAACATGCTGGAAAGAAGTGGTGCAGAACATGCTCCTGCAGTGTACTTGGAAGCAACTGGAGGCTGGGTCCTACAAGGAGAATCTCTAGCACCTAGCCAGAGCATCTCTATGCCTGCTGCATGCCCCTGCTGCTCCAGCATGCTGCCTCGGTGTGCTGGAAGAAATAGAAGTGGGGCATGGATGGCAGTAGTGGCTCAGAACTGGCTGGGACCCAGACTCTGTTGGGGTTGCTGCAGAGCCTGGACCAGGCAGGCTGCCTTGCAGACAGGCACAGGGTCCAGCTGTGCCCATGTCCTGGAGGCTCTCACAGCCAGGCCAGCTGCAGTGTCAGGAGAACCTGGAGACTGCAGCATGGACCATGGACGACCCTGGCAAGCATGGACCTGGGGGTGTAGGGACTGTGTGGGGGTGGGGGAACTTGCCTGCCTCCCCCACAGTGCACAGCCCCTGCCGGCAGTGGCAGCAGCCAGCAGTGGGCCCTCAGAATCATGGCCCACTACAGACAGAGCTCTCTGGTGGCACACAGTGCTGTCTGAATCCTGGGGGCCAAATTGGCACACAGAACTGACCATCAGGCTGGTTTGGCATGCCATCAGGCACCATTGGGCCAGGGCAGTTCCTACCTCCATGTGCCCACCATGTGGAGGCAGGAACTGACCTGGTCTGATGGCGCATGGGCCATGTGGAGGCAGGAGCTGTACTGGTCCAATGTCACATGGGTCCTGCCTGCAAAAGCCGGGAACCACCAAGCGGTGGCAGGAGCCAGCCCATTCCTGCCTGAAGGAGTGCACCAGCAGACCAGGCCAGGAAAAATCTCCTTCCCTTCCCCGCCCCCCCACCTTCATTCTGCCTTTTAAAAACAAAGTTAGCATTACATTCTGGTGCATGTTGTATGCAAGAAACCATGGCACTTATTTTTACATAGTGCTTTTCAGGCTCCCAATATCTCAAAATTCTTTCTATTAATGTGGAGTAATGGCAGTGAATTTAATATGTAAACATACACAGCATGGCCTATACCCTCTTTAAAATGCTGGCAGTCACCCTGGAGTATTATATTGATAATAACAAGGGAAAGTCTTGAAAGGACAGTGAGGTATCCCTCATGCCACTGTTTAGAAAGAAGATAATGATACTTTTTATCCTCAAGCCAACCTGCTACACAGAAATAAACAGAGGGATGGAGCATTTCAGATTCAAGAACTGAAGTCTAACAACATGATATCTTCCTCTCATTAGTGTCACAATGGCTGAAGTCTGAGTGTCATGTTTGAACTCACAACTCTGCTCCAGAAGATATTGCTCCATCCTCCTGGCTATGCTGGCGCATTACATGCTGTGGCCTCATTTGGTGTAAGTCATTGTAACTTGATTTCCACTGGCTGAGACTTTGGTTCTATAAGTCAAATGATGTGCTCTTCCTGGATGTTTGGCTTTTAAATAATTATTGGTTTCTCTTTATGTTTCTAAATGGTTCTCTGTAAATCAACTTTGATATTGAGCTTGCCACATACTATGCCAGCTACTGGATCATCTTAAAGGAGACTAAAATAAATATTTTACTATTTTAGTGAGGTTGAAGTGGAAGAACATTCCTATTACAAATGAAAGAATTCCTTGCTTTGCTTGCTGTTCTTTTTATCGATAAACTTCCTGCAGATGTTGCAACCAGTAGAGTGCCCATGATGGGAACCCATTAGTGAAGAACTAAAGCCACTGGCATTTTTACCATCATGTTCTAAAGATCTTGAGAGACATGATGGTTAACCTTTCTCAGAGTAAATTGCACCGCCCTGGTGATGTGGCTGTCTGCTCACCACTGGTAGATTTTTGTTGTTGTTTAAGAATAGTGTTTCAGAGGCAAGCCTAGAATTAGCGAAATAGCTTCTCTGTGACTATTTTATGTGAGCAGTGTGAGGAGTGTGAACTATGAGGTTATATAGTGAAGTGTGTAAAAACACAAAGACAGGTAAATTAACAGGTAAGCATGAATAAGTAGTATCAATGATAAACCATTTGAAAATGTAGTTTAATACTTGGGACATATAATAACATTTTCATCCATAATATGAAATGAAAGGTATTACTTTTCTTGGGCTGGATCCTGTATCCTTTATTCATATATAGTGTCAAAGAGAATTTTGACTGAGTATAGTCTTCGGCATATGGCCCACGTTTTATTTGGTTCTTTTTTTATACTAGTTAAAACTTAGTGTCACTATCCTAGCTACCAGGCAGTATAAGGTGGTCTGATTTGATACCAAGTCAGGATAAATCAGAACAACTAACTGCCCTGAAGTCACTGTATTTTACTGAGGTTAAATCAGCACAAGAGCATGGATTAATTTTTGGTGGACCTCTTTCACATTTTTTTTAGGAAAGCATGGGGGATGAAAGCTAATACTTTGTTGGGAAACGTAATTTGAAACAGATCTGCAATGCAATGAATTATGGGAGTAGAGGTGTTTCTGTCACCCACCACAGCATGACAAGTACTTGCTGAGAAGAGCAATATTCAGCCTGATGCAATTTTGCATCAATCAAAAAAGTCAAAGTTTGTCCACACTGCAAAAAAATATTTTAAAAGATTAAAATCTCATAAGGAAATTGGTTGTTTTGCTAATTGATAATAGAGTTGAGGCTAACTCCTACAGGGCTTGAAGTCGGCTGGTAGGTATATTATATTTACAGTACAATATAAAGTTGAATTATTTCTCTTAAGAGTCTTGGTCGAAAATGTGAGAGCATTTCTCATTTTGCTCCCACACCACATATTCTGGATCCCACATATTCTGAATTGTTTTAGGCAGATGAATTGCATGGGAATCAGAGGAGTAATCCCTGCTCTATCTTCCTCTTGACAGAGTGCTGAGTTTTTATATTGTATGTTGAAGTACTGATATGATTCTATTTAGGGAAGGTGAGGTTTGGAATCAGATTTGTTAAAGGCAAAGCTGAGTGTTTTCTAGGAAACAAATTTAATCTTATGGTCAGCTATAACTTGGGCAATTGTCCCTCCTCCCCCCCCATATTTTATCAAAATGGCGTCCAGAGGCTGTAGTAAGAATCAGGATTCCATTGTACTGGTTGCTTTAAAAAATCAGAGCAAAAATTATAGATATACTATAGTATATAGTACATATATTATATATCATTTATGGTATAGTATGTATATGTGTAGTTTTTTGCTTTTTCCTTCTTCATTCTGGTTTTTTTTTTTTTTCTTCATTCATTGCTTCTTAAAAACAAAGCTCATATTATATTTTAGGTCATGTTGTATGCAATAAAATATGGTACTGATTTTTACATAATGCTTTCCAGGCTCCCAGTATCCCAAAATTCTTTCTAATAACAAGTGAAGCAACAGTAGTGAAATATGTTAACAATTACAGCATGGACAACACCTGTGGATTTAAAGCAGGATCAGCTCTATTAAACTTGGGAAAGGAGAAATTTGTGGGAAAACAGACTTAGGTTCTGTCATCTTATAGCAATAGAAATGTTCTGGTATACTAGTGATCTAGGTTTCTGATAAACAAAGAAGGTAAGTATGGACATTTGTATGGTAATTACCACACTGGAGGAAGTATCTCCACTATTGTCTGCCTTTAAGCAGAGCTGTCTACAATTGTTGCTTTCACCTTGACTCAAAGCACAAATATAGCATTAAGCCAAGATTTTGAAAAGTGAGTAGTGATTTGAGGCACCTCATCCAAAATGGGATAACTAGGCCTATCTTTTAGAAACTGTTGAGCATCCAGTCTTCAAATTTTAAGTGGGACTTCCAAAATGTGCAGGACCTAAAATCACCAGTTACTTGTAAATCTTGGCATGACTTTTTTTCTTCTGCATCCACATCAAAATAAATCAGGATCCCAGTAGGAGGATTTTTCTCATCGCATTGCTGCTTCTTGAAGGGAGTCAGGCTGGATTTTTTAGCTTTGACTGCTTTTTAATAACTGCACATATAGTGTTTTTGTAAGGAAGGGAAGGAGGTACATTCTGTATCCTGTATATCCTAGCATAATGACCTGGAATTACTGTGCAACATATTGCACTGTAAATGTGGATTTCATGAGGATCATATGAATATGGATAATACAGTAAGAAGATTAAGGGTTGTTTTTGTTATGCACATTTGTATTATGTTTATAATGTTATTCTTTCTTGGACAATGTAATATTATATGCTTTTCAAATAATACAATATTCCCAGCCTATGGGTTATATCATCAGTTGACATAAAGCTTCACCGACTTCACTAGCAATAAACACCCCCTGACTGACTATCTGGCCTACCCTATTTTTATATATAGGCACAGGGCTTGATATACATAGGGCCAGAAACATGCAAATGCACACACACATGCACACACGCACCTGCGCACACACAGACATTTGTCTAAGGAATTGGAACAGCTGGTATACTTTCGTCTCAGTGTTCTCAAGTTGAGTTGTCTGAAGTGGCCTAAATTTCTTACACAATATGCTTTATCCCTTTTGTCTATACAGTTGTTCTATTTAAGAGAAAATAGTTTATGTGTTGAAAAATGCTGAAGTGCTGCAGAGGCCAAATGTACATACAGTACAGCAAATACTAGGAGTCATCTGTGCACCTGTATTTTGGAAAATGTTTCTTTGCAGGTTGCAGTAAAGTGTTTTCTAGATCGGGAATGTCTCATTTTTTGTTGATTTAAGTTTTCTTTCATCTTGAACACTTAAAATTTGAAGATTAGGTTAGAATAGTGGACTCAAGTGGCGTTTTTTTTAGATTGTGATTATGAAAAAGAAAATTTACATGATTTCAGTGCTCATCTCTCTCTCAAGAGGATGGCTTGTTGTGTAAAGGCTGTATAAAAGGCACATAAATTAAGTGAATTAGGCTTTATAATCTCCATAATTATACCTTTAAGATGATAATGAAGTAAAGTTCTAACATCTGCATATACTTCAATGTAATTATACATTAAGCATTTACTTGGGGATCAACAGATATGATCAATATTTATGTATTTTTTCCAAGAAGGAACACTTACATCTCTCTTATTAAACACACAAGACCAACATTAAATCTGTGAGGTTGCTGATGATGTGAGGCTACTCAAAATGTGGCCCATAAAGGACAGGTTGCATAATTTTTGCATTGCAAATAGAGAAATACACGAAAAATGTGATTAAAAATATGTAAGGCAAATTAATTTTGCAGTTCCTTTACTATGAAGTCAGGATTGTTAAACAAGTGAACATACTTATCTTTAGCTAAAGTTTGGGAAACAATGTTAGCCATTCTCTCTATATATATTATACATATTAAATGCTACAGAGTATACTAGTTGTTTAGCATGTGATTGATATCAGTGTGAACCCATCTTAAATTTGTAAACAGAGGCACTTAAAATTCAACAAATGTTGCCATGGATTTTTGAACTATATATACACACACATATGTGTGTGTGTGTGTGTGTATATGTGTATGTGTGTGTGTGTGTGTGTGTGTGTGTGTGGATTTGCACTGATATCAATCACATTATGCTAAACAACTACTCTGTAGCAATACACACACATATACATGCACATATATATATTTACCATACTATATATATATATGCACACTATACTATCACTATATATATATATATATATATATATATGAACATATTATAAGGAGTACAGATACATGAGCTTCCTGATATAAAAAGAAGCATGAATAAAATCTCCATTTTTGATCTTATAAAATATTGTGGAGTTTTTAAAGTAAAGAAAAATAGTCATCAGATGTAAAACAATGCTCATGCCTATTGGTGCAAACTAGGTCTATATACTTATATATGTTGACATTTGAAGCATGAAGAGATTTCTGTACTATGAAAGACAAATAATAAAATTACACAAGCAAAATCACTGCTCCTCTGATCCAGCTGTATTTTAATTTTACCCTGGTATTTTTGAATTTCAGCATGTTTAGATTTTTTTTCTTCGTGCCAGGATGACTTTTCTAACATTATGTTTTTAAATCTGACAAGGTCATACAAGCTAAAAAAAAGAGAGAGAGAAGGGTCATCAAAAGGGGAAAAATAACAGAACTGCGGTGAAATGGCTCTCTGTTGGCCTTTGTATCGATTCAGAGTGTGTCAAAAGGGTCTTTTGTCGTGCCCCTACCACAGCATACTAATTTGCTAGATCAAGTCTGTCAGAATATCGACTGGAAGTAAAGAACTACAGTGGCAGCTTTTGTGTTTCATACAGCAGGGAGCCTGTGTGTGAAACAGGATTATCAGGGGGTCATGAAGAGAGTCAAGGGATGTCCATCACTTCCCTTCTGGTAATGTAATGGGGCGGGTGCCTGGATGTGATTAAGATGTAGGACACAGGAGGCATAGCAGTGAACAAATCAGAAACACACACATGCAAATCAGTTGGCTGCTGTTAACCACATATTTTTAATGAAAAAATCCAGTGACAGACCAAACAAATATCTAAACAGCTGCATTCATATTAAATATCAAACAGTTTATTCAATGTCTTTTTTGTGTATGTGAAGAGAAGGTACAACACATACTGAAAGGGTTTAGCTCCTACATGGGGTTTTGTTTGTTTGTTTGTTTTGATTTTAGCATTCCAATCTACAAGTGTTTCTCCTACTTGTTTTAATGTTGGAAATGGCATTGCTGCATGATTGCAGCAAACATCTAGTGTATATATAAAGATAAAGTGATGCTTTGTACCATAGCTATATATATAAGACACATTCAGATAGGATGCTCATCACTCTGCTATCAGCTTAGCCTTGACTTAGATGGCATTGTGATTCTAATGTGACATGAGCAAAATATCTTTCTGGTAACTGAAAAAAAGTATTTGTGTGATTGAACAATGCATAGCTTGATAAGTGCCTCTTTTTAAAATTGTGGCAGGGAACGTTTGCATTCTGGTGATGTAGACAGTGGCCCTCTAGCTTACATGAGCGGTATGAGGAGCTTTCATAACACACACTGACATGATTTATCATTCTTGTCATCTTTATAATCCATTTTTTCCTACATTGTTCGTAATCTTTAACTTTAATCCTTTGTTTCTGAAAATATGATGATAAGCAGGAAAACAATAGATGCCAAAACAACACTAGGTTTTACAAAAACAAGAGACTATTATAATCTCTTAGAAATCAAGAGCCTGAGCCAGAGTCCAGAGAACAAGTGGAATAAAATCCCTTAGATTTCAATGGGCTTTGGATCAAGCCTCAGTTTCCTAAGCACTAAATGAAAGCAAGTTCTTTTTCAAGAAGAAAAATTGAGTCTTGTGATAACCTAAATCTGCTCCTTATTCTCTTTCAAATACTTGTTCATAGCCAGTTTAAATCAGATTTGAGAGGCAATGATAGAAGCTGCTTGCACTGTTTTTCTGTTCAGTTCTATAGTAATACTGGCTACATTTTTGCTTTAATTCATCTTATTATTTATCAGATGAATTTGTGTCTCTATGGGATTCAATAACAAAACTCTTACTGACTACAGTTGGGGCAGGATTTCACTGTATATTTATATTGGGACACCCAGAAACCCATTCTGAATTGGGATCTACTATAATGTGTGCTGTACAATCCTTCACAAATACATTATTTCTGGTCCAAAGAGTAGCCTAGAGCTGGATGAAAGGACCAAAAATGATTTGTGAGGTTTTCTGGGCTAAGATTCGATGTTTTCATTTCGTTGGTAAATGTAAGGGTGATCCTGTGCAGAGAGGTATCTAATATGCCCTGGGCATACTGCGTTCTGCCAGTTCCACTGCCACTTCCCTCACAACTATGTTCCTACATTTATCCCAGCGCTTTTTGTCTCCACCAATTACTGCTGCCAATTCCCCTCACCAACAGCAATAAACAGGAGGAAATGTGGTGGTGGTTGCACTAAGTGGGTCAAAGTAGGAGTCTACCCACCCTCAACCACTGCAGCTGTTACAGCATTGGCATGATGCCCCTACACCCAGCAGTAGTTCCTACTGTCATGGTGCAGACACCCCAAGACATCTCCCCTTTTATGTCAGCACTTGGGGCTCACTCATCCCTAATGACACTACTAATCCTGTGTGGGGGTGGGAAGCATTCAAGTGGCCATTGGCTATCAGTGAAAATATCAGTGAACCAAAATGTCATATTTTAGTGCAAATAATTATTTGTCCAAAAATTCATACCAGATATACTTTTATTTGTCCTTTATGGGCAAAATCGTACTTCAGCTTCATGCACCTCAGTGGCACTTACGCAGTTATGTTGCAGCAATTTTGGGCACTTATGCACTATTTGCTACAATGTTGTGAAATCAGATCACCCTCTATGCATACATTATGAAAATGAAAGAGGGGTGGAGGACCTTCCTACCATTCAACCAAATAGCCTAATGGTTAGCATATTTGCCCAGGGAGTGGGAGAGTTGGTGTCTAGTGCACTCATGCACAAGGAGTCAAACCTGAATCTTCTGATTGTTAAAAACCTGCTTTAACCGCTGGCCCACAGACAAGGTATTGCCCAGAGAATTCTTCATCCCTCCTTCTGAAACTGGCTGGATGTACTTTGCATTTAAGTAATAAAAATTGAAATAACAGCATAGGGATAGTTTCTTCCTCACTGGGGTCTGGGATCTTACTGAGCCATTGTCCATTTGGTTTGCTGTCCTCCTCCTGACCACACATATGTCCCTCTTCTCCCTGCCTGCTGGGCTAACATCAGGAGAAATGCTGAAGATTAGACCAGATGATATGCAGGGATAGAGCTATCTGAAATGTGAAGTGTTGATAAGGGGACCAACAGACAAAAGCATTCCAAGGAGTGCCTGGCAGGAATGCAGCAGCCTAACTCATGTCTGTGGGAAAGAAATGGATTGGTACCAGAATATGATATACTGAGTCTTCAGGAAATGTGATGGTACTGAATAGGGGGAGATTGGCATTTCTGAAAGGCAGAAGGGCATAATCAGCCAGAATGTAGATGTAGAAATGAAGCCCCTGAGTGTGGTTTCAATGTTGGAAGCAGGGATGTGGCACATCACTGTGTGAGGTAAGCTTTGGATGTGTTTTTTCACAACCTTAACAAGTGAGGCAGGAGGGTTTGCCCATGACATAGGTAGCCTTTGGCTAGGCCTTCTGGGGGGCAACTAGGGGGTCAGCAGGGTGGGCACACAGGTTACTGGAGCCAAGATGGGAGATCCTAGAGGCATACTCTGAGATGCAAGCCGAGGTCAGAAAGCCAGTGCTGAGTTCTGGGAACATCTGAGATCAAGGTCAAGGAAGCTAAGCCTAGTCAGATTGCCAGAAAAAGAAAAGAGAGCAGAACGAGCACCAAGTTTCATGGAAGATCCAAAATCAGGGTCAGGTAAAGCCAAAGCTGGGTCAGAAGTCAGGAGAGTCAGGGAGAGCTGAGAACACGAGGCTTGCTGAAACAGACTGAGGCTGTGTGAAGATGTGCCCGCAGCCTAAGGCGGCAGGTGTGTCTAAAAGGGGTGAGTTTTGCTTTCACAAGCCAATCTGGTTGCAGAGAACTGGGTCAGCCACATTAGCCAGGGATCAGGGGCATGTGCAGTAACTCACATGTTTGGCCCAGTGAGGCCTGCTTGATCAGAGTCCCTGACGTGAGGACCAAACACATCAAATGCCCATTCTATTTTTAGAGTTAATCCTGAGACCTCTTAAATATATCTTGAGCTGTATTTTAGAGTCCTGGGATGGAAAGCTGTCAAAATAATAATTGATGGCAACCAGAATTATTACTGGACATTTTTGTGGTATGGAGGTTGCTAGCATAAATGTTAAGGTGTCTTGTTTTGTCTGTGTAGGTTGTAGCCATATTGGTCTTAGGACACTGGCAGACAAGGTTCTTTGGGTGAATCTGATATCTTTTATTAGACCAACTTAAATAGTGGGAAAAAAATTCTTCGTAAACTTTCGGGTTTAAAAACCCTCTGTCAGGCTGAGGATGCATGTGCAGTATGTGTGTGCTCTTCCAACTATTTAAGCTGGTCTAATAAAAGATATCAGACTCACCCAAAGAACCTTGTCTTGCTTTGGCTGCAAGTTCAAGCCTTGCTTTGCTTCCCAGTTGGCCCAACTGCAAAAGGGGATTTGGCCTGGGAGACAAAGGTGGCTACACATACTAGCCACAAAACAAAGACGTGAGCTCAATGTGCCAGTAGGTTTAGGAAAACCTGAGATACATGTGCTGGCCTGCAATTAATGCAATAGTTCTTTTGATTTATAAGACCACACCAAGAAAGTCCTACTTACTGGTTTTCTATGAACATTTTTGCATAGGATTCAAGATATGCAAAATTCTTACAACCTGCCAAAAGGCAGTGACAGACATCTGCCAGCAATGGCAATATCCAGTGCACTTCACTGAGGGTGTGCCACACTGCACAGTTGTTACTAAATGACTGTGCAGTAACCAGCATTACTGCACAGTCCCAACACTGCACAGGTTTCTTTCCCATACTTCTGTGCAGTAGCAACAAGCTACTGTGCAGTAGCTCAATGCTACTGCACAATACCATTGGCATCCTGTTTCGCGCCTGCTGACGCACAGAATCATAGCTCGTCACTACAGCAGAGTAGCATCTTGTGTAGATGGGCCCTGATAGTACCAAATATCCCAAATTATAATTACATTCTTAAACATTCCAAGCCTAGATGGTTGGACATCTTAACTGAAAGTATCATAAAAAACTGAAAATTTATTCTGTGCTACACTATACGTACTAGTAATAAGGAAAAGTAAACTGAATGGGAGTTAAGGCGTTTGAAAATGTGTGAGAAATCTGTCTGACCCCTGTTGATTGGAGGTTGCATTGCATAGCATCTGAGATGCAGCGCATCTTTCCATTTCACTGGACAAACACCAGTAGGGGTTTTTTTTCAGACCTTGGAGAAAAGGTGTTAATTTTAGTGTGCTAGCTGACTCCAAATAGAGTTCTGCCCATTTAAAGTCCCAAGGCAATTTATTTAAATATACTAGTCTTCTTTTTGCGTTGTTACATGGGATTGTTTTACTGTTGTTAGACAATTGTTTCATTCCATTCTGGAGGTTCCCATAATTCTATATGTATCCGAAATGAGCCTTATTTATCCTCCCTGTAGTACTCAAAAGATTTCTGAGGGTTAATAATCAGTGTTTGCAAAGTGTTCTTGAGATATATATTACTTATTTGCTGAACCTTACAGTTTTTAATTTTATTGGTACGAATGGTCCTTCTTACTAATATTCCTTCACTATTTCGGACTTGCAAGGTTATTTTTTTAAAGGTAGAAAAAGATTGGAAAATGTTCCTTAATTTTTTAAAGGTTTCTGTAGGATGCCTGGGGATTTGCTAAAGTGATAGCAAGAAAATACAATATCACATTTTAGAGAAACTACTGAAAAAATACCAAGTGGCCTACTTCCCTGGGATTCTCTTCTTAAAAGAGAACTAAGAAATATACATTAGTCCATTACTATGGATCCTAATTTGTTAGCAACATTTTAGATGGTTTTCTACACTTCTAGCAATTTATTTGTACAGTATTAGTATTCTGTTATTTAAAGCATGGCGGCACCCTGGCCTTGAAGAAGAGAAATTTTTTTAAACCCCCTGGTGATTAGATAACACAATGATGTGTGCGGGTGTAACAGCCATTTTGTTTCTAGAATTTTTTTCACTTTTCAAGATATGATCCAGTCTATTAGAAAGTCTCTTGGTCAGGATTTTTTTGCATCTTGGTATGTGTAATGTTACTGTTATTGCTATTGTTGTTATACCTAGAGAGATCCAATGTTGGACCTTAGGGGTGCTGCAGAATAACAGTAAAAAAAGGTGCTCCCTGCCCCAAAGACCTTACAATCTAAGGAGAATCGACAGATTAATAACAAATGATTCTATTGTAATGATTTGTCCTGTTAGCTCAGTACTGAGCTTGGCTTCTTTGATTTTGATGCTAAATCCAAAAAGATTTAAGTGACCCAATGCTGACCATTCTAACGCTCCAAACTTTTAGACATCCGGCCAATGCCTAATGCAAAGCCCATGTTAGGCATCTCGGCTTCCTCTCCAGCATATGGTGAGTGCTAGGTATTTGAGAATAGGATCCACAAAAACCAGCAGGTTTAATCACTAGTTAGAGCTAGCTAACAGCAAATGCAGAAGAGAGTGGCATGTCTTAAATTTCCAGGATGTAGACACCCTGTTTAGGACTACAGGAAGGCTGGTCCTACAATAGTAGGGTTACCACATTTCCAGTTCCAAAAAAGAGGACACCTATTGGAGGGACCACTCACTCTCCAGCAGTAGCAGCAGGGGAAAATATTATCTGTGGGGGCTGAAGGCCACTGTGGGGCTGACACATGCCAGAGCATATGGCAGGGGCCCTGGGTGTGGTGCTGCGGCTGCAGGGTATTGCAGTGGTGCCAAGTGGTGCTGAGCACCGTGGGACAGTAGTGCGTTGGTGCTACTGCTGCCACTGGATGCTGCAAAATTAGTTTGTGGGGGGAGCTAAGCCCCATTAGCCCCAGCCTTCCACCACCTATGCTCCCCATCCACAGGCCCCTGGCCTGCTAGGGCCCCTCACTCCCAACCTGCAGCTCCCTGGCCCTGCTGCTGCCCCTCATGCCTGACCCACAGTCCCTCACCCCACCCCCCTGGCCATGCTGGTGCCCCTCAGTCCCAACCCACACGCCCCAATCCCTGCTGCTGACTCTCACTCTTGTCCCACAGACCCCTGGCCCTGCTGGTGCCCCTCACTCCTGACTCACAATCCCGCACCAGCCCCAGCCATGCTGGTGCCCCTCATTCACAGCTGCTTCTGTCCTGACTAGGCCAGAGTGTTGGCAGCTCCAATTCATGTGGGCGGTGGCAGAGCGAGTCCAGCCCTGGCACAGGTGCGAAGGAAGAGGGGAGGCCTGTAGCACCCTCCACCCTGGGCTGGAGCTCCAGTGCTGCACCAGGTAGCTGGGTCACCCCCCACCCCGGCAACATCTCCTGGCCAGCCCAGCTCCACAAGCAAAAGTACCAGTTCCCATGGCACTGGCCAGGCTGCAGAGCTCACCACTGCCTTCAGAGGCCCCTGCTGCCCCTTACCCCTGCTGGCAGGCACCTCCCCCCCACTCCCTCCTGCCCCAGCACCTGGAAAGCTTCCTCCAGAGTCATCAGGAACCTGTCTCCCTCACACATCTACCCCCTCCACACACCCTGCCACCCCGCCACGCAGCTCCCTGGACATTCCCCAAGCCCTGGCCCTCCAACCCGCACTCTCATAGACTTTATCTGCATCCGGCATACATGTGTGTATGTGCATAGATGCATCCATGCCCACTGCCTCCAATGGCCCTCCCCCTGCTCCTGTCAGTGGAGTGGAGCAAAATTCTGGACATTGGTTCATATTTAAATAAACTGCCTGGACAGAGATTGGAGGGTCCAAAAAGGGGACATGTCCAGAAAAACCTGGACCTACGGTAACCCTAGATAATAGAGCCAGGAACCTTCTACTGATGATTCTACAACTAGGCCTGCATATCCAGTCTTTTAAAAAAGGAGAAGGGGTTACTTTTGTCTTTTTTCATGGTAATGCTGCTTCCCCCACAACCACTTTATACCATAGTCTAGTCCTTAGGACAGTCATGTTGTCTTATCTAAGGCAGTCCAAATCTATATCATTCACTTTCCAGGAGTAAGCTCTAAACTCCAAGCTAACACCTGCTGGGTTGGGGGCAATACTCACCCACCTTTTCTGTTGCAGCTAATCTACTGTATAAAAATTCAAGAGAAAGAGAAGGCAGGGCAGGGTATCGCCTTAAAGCTTAATTTATTCTGAGATGCATAAGCTAAAGCAAGACTCTCTAGACTATAAATGAAGACACTCACCAAGGAGAAGGAAGCCCTGTGTTCCCATCCCTGCTCTAAGGATGGTTTCTATGTTTTGCATTCTTCCCACATTCCACTTTAAGTTTCTAAAAACCAATAAAGAGGAAGTAAATTAAAGACGGTCTCATTTTTCAATAAATTGGGATAGGAGTGTGGATAGTCTGGGTTGTGCTTCCTGAGTTGGTTAGGAGGTAGAAGGGGAGAAGGAAGGTGCTTTTCAGGAAGCAATTGCCCCTGCACTGGGAAGGAAGCCCCAGCTTATGGAGACCCGATCCAGCCCCCTATCCTATTCCCCAAACCCCACCTAGACCACACTCCTGGACCCATCCATGTCATGGGGCCTGGCTAGGTTGTATATGCTCTGAAAGCTGTTCCCACCTGGGCATGGGAAGGTCACACCTACAACAGTAGGAGGAGGAGCTGACTTAGTGCTAGAACCACTCCCTGAGTAGTAGAGTTCAATGTATAGAAAGTTTGTCCATGCATAACAGGAGGGTGGGGAGGGAATCCTCCTGGGATACTAGGGGACTTCAGTTTGGGTGGTTTATCTGTGCCGAGTGGCCACACGTTAAAGGAACACAAGCTAGGTAACGCAATCAGACATAAACCTGCCCTGGAGTGGCATAACTTTAAGCCACGTAAAGTGTGCTTTAAACTAGTTTCAGGTGCTAATGTATAGATAATCCAGGGGTTAAGAGCTGCAAGAGCTGCCTAAAATTAACGTGTAACAACACCCTTAGTCAAGTCACTTAACCTCTGTCAAGGTGTTGGGAGAATTAGTTAATGTTTATAGAGCCTTGAAGATGAAAAATACACTATAAGTACCATGTAGTGTTATTGTCAATAACAAGAACCTGTCTCAAAAACAGTAGCCTCTCCGTGACTGTTTGCAAATAGCTAGTGATAGTTGAGAAGCACTCTTCAGTGGCCTTCATGGATGATACTTCTTCAGTGATGTTAAATTCATTCTGCAACAGAAGTTCCACTTCTTTTTGTAACAGTCTCACTTTGCCTTACACCCTCCCCCAACACAGAAATACAAACCTGCTTTTCTCAGTGACAAAGTATGTTATCTCTTCTATTGTCTTTTCAGGAATACAGCAGCTAAAAGCATTCAGATTAAAACAAACACAAAACTAACAGGATTATTGCTGCATTACCTTGACTTTTGCTTCCCCATTGAATTACTTTGCACTACTGATCCCAAGTGATTTCTTTCTTTCTTTCTTGGGTACTTTTGGGCCCACAGTATAGTCATATCTCAACACTCTACCCTTCCTAGAGACGAGAAGCTGAGGCACAAAGGAGGACATTTGTGTGCTTGAACATAGCTCATCCACCTTTAGTACTAGTCATGAGCATTTTTTTTTGCCTTTGCCTTTTTAGCTCTTTATATTTTAACTGTATCATGATTATTGCTGTACTCCCTTACTCCTTTACTGTTCAGGATTATTTACTGTACTCCCTTAACACATCTCTCTTCACTGCAGTAATTTAGTGATGGAAATGAACTAGTTATTGTAGTTAGCTGTCCCAGTTCCTCTTAACTTTCTAATTTACATTAGTTTTAGGACTTCATATTATGCCTAAAAGTACATATAAAAGTACGTATTTTTATTGTTCTCTCCAAACACAAGTTGTATAAGCAAATTCTTGGTGAACTGGAGTTCAGCAGGTTCCATTTTCATTCATCTCAACCACCAGCACTAACAGAGGGAGATTTTTACTTTTCAGACTGCTCATTATTTTAATGGGACTGAAATATTATCATTAATTATAATTGCAATCTGTCCTTTCAAGGTGACTCATTTCTTCTTTTAAATATTGCATTGTGTTCTTCCTAACATTAGAGCATTTTAGTTTTCCTTCCTTATTATTTTAATATCAAAACAACTAATTAATTGAGTCAATTTTAACCGTACTCCAGAATAACCATCTCTTGAAGCAGTAGTATGTGCTACATGAACAAAAGGACCAGGTACAGACATTACACTTTTACCAGTATAAGTGATCAGGAACCGATCTATACCTGTAACAGAATAGAAGTTTGGTACACAAAATTGGTTTATACCCATAACAGAACAGAAGTTTGGCACACACAGACCAGTTTAAAATTGGCAGAACCCAGTCCAAGATTTTTCCCCCACCCCACCAAAGAGCGAATGTGTGTCCTACGCCCTACTGATCTAAACTATGCCACTTAAAGAAAACCATGCAACTTAGAGTGATTCCACCTTAAGTTTTTCTGAATCCACACCTAGCCAAAGTGCTTAATCATACCCATATAAACAGCAATAACTCTTATAGGATCAAACTGTCTTTTATCTCAATAGGAAAAAAATGTTGGTTTTTTTGTTAATTTAAAGGATAGTAAAGAGCATATGCAATAATTTTCTTCCTACAGTTAGAAAGCAATGGCATCAAAAAATTCAGTGAACAATGTGGGCCTTGATTAAGAATGGATCCTGGGTTTTTAAGGGATAGAAAAACTATATTACAAGAAATTATGCTTGATGTACTACACGGCTTCCAGCTGAGAAAAATGTAGCACCACTCAAACTGGTTTGACCTGTTTGATGCTGCCTGAAAAAACTCACAACCTTGGATGGTAATTTAACCCATAGAATCAAGAGGTTTGTTGCTAAGAAGGGTCAGAATTTGGTCCACTAGGGATAATTCTATGAATATGAATTCTAAATAGAAGTTGGAATATGAATCAAAGAAAATTTCTCTACTCTAAAAATGATTCAACTACCAAGAAAAGGAGAACAAAGATCTGAGCAAGATTGCCAAGGCCAAGTAACCAATGGCCATCAGCAGTACAATATACAGTTGAAAATATACAGTACAGTATACTGTTTTGAAAAGTTTTTTTTCCCATGGAGATAGCAAAATATTAGAGATGTTTTACATTCTCATTTATTCATACAATTAAAACATACTGAATCAATTTCTTATTAAAATGTATGTCTTTTATATTCTGAATATATCTTTTTGTACTTCAAAGAACTGGGTTTTTAACATCATATATCCCATTAAAGCCATTATTTTTTTTCTTTTTCTTATTTTCAGTATACTAAAATTTTAGTACAACTCCAAATATCTCTGAGTTCTGCAAATTTTAGTCTCTAGCTTTGTAGTGAGAGCACATGATATATATTATACCAGGGGTCAGGAACATTTTTGGCCAGAGTACCAAAACACCCACAACCTCAACTTGTAAGACATTTGTGTGCCAAGGGTAGACAGCAGGGGAGTTGCAAAAGGCCCAATCCTTGTGGCAATGTAGCCCTGACCCCTTCCCTGCCATCCTCCCTGAGGCACGGTTGCCAAGCAAAATGCCTTTGTATACTACACTCTGGCGCCTGTGCCTGGGGTTATGTACCCCTGTTCTCTCTATATAAAAAACTTACAGGAAAATAGTAAAAATTCACATATTGATCCATTAAAAACATTTAGCCTTCCACAAACATAAGGGAACAGGTGCCTTCACCTCAGAAACATTAAAACTTTTTGGCAGTTAAAAGAATTATAATTCCTAAAGACTCACAACTGTGCATGTGCTCCAGAGAAGGTGGGTGGCAGTTGGCTGCTTGGGCCCTGCCCCTGCAGGCAAAGAGCCGGAGGCAAAGGAAACCCTTAGGCTTTAATACAGTATTGACTTGCCCCTGGTTCCTGTCCAAGCTGACAGAAGAAAGGGGCAGTAAGACCCAGCTGGAGCCCCAGCAGGACTGAGCAGCCCAGCCTGCCCGACCCCCAGCCATTCAACTTCCTGCCTGCCAGCACTGTTGGCACCACATGGCTCTGCTGCATTGCCAAAGTGGGGAGCTCGGAGCCACCCTGGTAGGGTGTGTGTGGTTGTGGGTATGTGTGTGCAGCCAGGAGAAGAGTGGGTGGGTGGGGGTGGGTGTTCAGCCAAGGTCCTAGTGTGTGCTTGCGTGTGTGTGTGTGCATACATGCAGCTAGGGGCAGAGTGGATGGGTGGGGGTTAAGTGTGAGTGTGCAGGCAGGGACAGTGTGTGTGTTATGTGTGTTCATAGGGTGAGCACCACATGCACACCCCCCCAAACACATGCACCCACACACCCTTCGCACTGCCATACACACAGACCACCACAAGCCCCGTACCCACCCACACCTCACATATCCACACACACACCCACATGCTCCCTCACCCTACAACCCTACACCCACCCCCCACAATATACAGGCATAAGACTTCATTTTAAGCTGTTGTGCCATCATCTCTATGTACACTACAGAAAAACAGGTAAATCAGGAAAAAAAAATATTTTGAAATCAAATTAATGCATGCTGTCAATGTTTCCTTTTTAGAATATAATTTGGTATTTTTCTGGTTCCAAGATGACAAAACCTCTTGCTGAAAGGAGGACCTCTGGGGTCAAGGGGGGCACTTCCGGTGCTAAAGGTCAGGGGTTAGGGGGCGGGACTTCCAGTCACAAGATGGTGACTAGAGGGTGGGGCACCTGCCAAGGGGTGGAGCTACCCATGCAGCCCTCCATAGCTTGCCAAAACTTGGTAAGTGGCCCTCCACCCAAAATTGCCCACCTCTGGTTTACATGGCCAGCCCTAAAGGGTGAGTGGGGGAGGGGGGAGGATGTAAGCACTCCCTGGAATGCCCTATCATTCATGATGGGCAATTGGCTAGTATTTTTATAAAACCACAAGCATTGATGTGGTAAAGATTTCTCAAAATCCCAAAGGATAAAGTCAGGTCATTCTCTTGTTCTACAAGAACTGTTAATTATTTTATTTCTTGTTATAGTGTTCTAAGTCAGCTTCACTGAGTTAATAGAGTATGGGCACATCTGCATGTGTAATTAATGCACCTGAATTTTCTACTCATCTGAATTTGCTTCCTGTGGGAGCAGTTCAGTAAAGGGCTGCTCCTGCCCTGCTCTTCCCCCCTGCTGCAGCTGGGGGAAATCCAGGCTCCCCCAGGTGCCCACCCCAAGCTGGCAGGGGGCCCTGGAGTTGTTCCCAATCTCCACATAGCTGGAAAAGCTGTCCCAGCTGCTGGGAGCTGTCCCTGCTGCTGGGACTTGTCTAAATCTCCATGTGGCCCTACCTCCTCCCAGCTTCTACTTAATTTGTGTGAACATAGATTGTGACAACCATTGTTGTCACTGCTCTGAGATTACTCTTGTCTTTCCTTTTCTTCTCACCCTCTTTCCATTCTTTCTTTCTAGTAATTGAAAGGTTCATTTTTACTTACAAAATTCTATAAATACAAATAGCTCTATAAATACAAATAGCTCTAATTAAGATTTGGCTAAATGGGAACTGAGCACCTAGATGAGTAAGAAAATATACTTTAAGATTTCCTCTGGCATGCAACAAAGGGGATCAGGTGTGATACATTTTTGAAAGGAAATAAGCCATAACTGCATATTAGGGTGGTGCGAAGCTTCAGTCACTGATTCGGTTTGGTGGAGATTTGGCCCGATTCGGTGGCCAAATCTCTGACCCAGAAGTGGACTGGAAGTACTTCCAGAAAAGAGATAGAAAGAGATATCTGTTGCATTACATACATGTTCAGCAGAAGCAGAGGCAGTAAAAATATGCTAAATAAAAATGTACCCTGAGTACTGTTGTTTATCCTTTCAATTTGAAGAATACCATGATCTCACTAGTTGGTTTGGTTTTTGTGAACACTTGAATGACTGATCAGGCCTATTTATGCTTTGATCTGCCTTGGCACACTGAGCAAGAGATGCTGTTTTGGGTTGCTTTATCAACAGAAGACATGCTGATGTGAGATTTACATTGTTTGAAGCTTCTGCTCTGCCTCAGCAGTTCTTCTCTGCTCATAGACTGTAGCTCCAGTATGGATGAGGCTTTGCCAGGTGAAACAATCATGAGCAAGATTTTCCCAAGAACTTTGGGTGAATGTTGAAAAGTTTCAAGGGTGACTTGAGGGAGTCCTTGAAGCATTCCTTCTGGCCTCCCTGAGAGTGCTTTCCCTCTTTTAGCTCACTGTAAAAGATCTTTGGGAGGCACTCAATTGGTATCCTGGTGACATGGCCTACCCATCTTATCTATGATTTCATTAATGGAGTGTGGATGTTTGGAATGCCTGCCCAAGTAAGAACCTCAGTGTCTGGGACCTTATCTTTCCATCTCATCCTCATCAGTTTCCTCAGACAGCCCATGTGAAAGTGGTTCATCTTCACAGCATGGTGTCTGTAGATTTTAGTATTAATTGTGAAACCAAAGTTGTCACAAACTGAAAAGAAGTGGTCCATACTCCATTGTATATCAAACTCAGATTTGGCACTGAGGGAACAGTCATCAGAAAACAGAAGATCATGAACAATCACTTCCTGTAACTTCATCTTCTCCTATGGTCTACTCAAATTAAACAGTTTCCCACCAGTCTGGTAACTGATGTTAATCCGTGTCACACTCATGAAAGCCATCTGTTAGCATGACAGAGAACATCATACTGAAGACAGTTGGGGCCAACACACAGCCCTGCTTGACTTCACTGGTGACTGGGAGTGGTTCAGCTTACTCACTGTCATCCACAACACGAGCAAGCATGCCATCATGGAATTGCCAAATTGTTGCGATGAATTTCTATGGGTAACTGAATTTTGCCATGATTTTCCAAAGGCCCACCCAACTGACTGTATTAAATGCTATTTTCAGGTCAATCGAAGTCTTGTATAGGTTGGAGTTCTGTTCCTGGCATTTCTCCTGAAGTTGATGGGCTGCAAACACCATGTCTATGGTCCCGCATCCTTCCCCAAAACCACACCAATTCTCAGGCAAGAGCCCTTGTTTAATGTGTTGCACAAGATGATTCAGCAAAATTGTGGCGAGGATTTTGCCGGCTATTGACAGTAAGTAGATGCCCCAATGGTTGTCACAGGATTGTCTTTCCTCTTGTACAAGTGGACAATGGATGCATCTTTGTACTCCTGAGGTATAGTACCTTGAGTCCACATTGACTAGAAAAGTTCAGTCAGTTCCAAAGCCATATGTGAGCGTCCAGCATCCAGTAGACCTCTGTTGGTGTAGCGTCTGCTCCATGTGACCTACCATTTGACGGCAGGTTAATTGTTTTCACAGTATCAGTCAGCATTGGAGGATCAGCAACAGATATCTTAATGTCTACCTGAGGCAGTTGATCAGTTGCCTCCTCACTAATTGTTGATTAAGGATCTTGTTGAAGTGTTCAGCCAATCTCTGCAGTATCTTTCCTTTATCGATGAGCAATGTGGTGCCATCAGCAATCAGTACTGCAGATGTACTAAATGTGTACTAAATGTTTCACCACAAGCAACACGTGGATATAGGGTAACCAAACGTATGTGTGTGCGTGTTATGCAGCATGAATTGATAAAATTGTTCATTCTTGATCTACAGTTTGATGATTATGTTTATAACCCTTTTCCTAGAATACTTTATTTAAAGTTGGCATCATGACAATGTTCTAGAAATACTTCCTACCCCATTTTTAGTTCAGTATTTCTTCTGTTTCAAATCTGGACTTCATTTTTTAAACAGAGTAGGAGCACCTAGTTCAACCAAGAAGGTAATGAACTTTCTACAAACCTCATTCCTTTGTGGTACCACCCTGGTTTTACCATATTGGTTTAGAGCAGAGGAAAAACAGCACTGTAAAAGGGGAGAATCAGGCCAGTCTCTTTCATCAGGTCTCTCTTACATTGCAAACTGTTGTAACTCTTGTTTCTCCACACCATCTTTAAGTACTCAGGTGATTTCGTGGACATCCAAACTTTAGGGAATTCATAGATTTTCATAGATTTCATAGACATTAGGGCTGGAAGGGACCTCAGGAGATCACTGAGTCCAGCCCCCTGCCCAAAGGGCAGGAAGTCAGCTGGGGTCATAG
>NW_017728909.1:32668978-32689623 GCF_001723895.1 Crocodylus porosus | reverse complement strand
GCACCACATTGGCCTTCTTCCAGTCTTCGGGCACTACACCAAAGCGCCAGGAGTTTTCAAAGATCCGTGCCAGGGTCTGGGCTATGACGCCAGCTCCTTGAGTACCCATAGTGTCATGCCTTTCTTAATTCTGTTTAATATCAGTCTCTTTTTTAAGTAATTTCAATACATCTTGAACAATGTTAAGAATGGGAGGCCAAATACTTCCTCTTCCTCCTTTCAGTCTCCAATACTTTTCCTTTCCAGCTAGTTAAGTGCAGTCCTACTGAGTCTAAGGCTTAGTCTCCCAAGCTGTTCTAAACCCCAGTTTCCTGCTGTCTTTCAATTATATCCAGAATCCTGCAGTTCATCACCTCTTCATATCAGCCTAAGAGTTAGAGATTTATCTAATTTAAAAGCCAAGTGTATCTTTATATGTGCTCCAGGGTAGGAGTAGGGGTGGGTAGAGCTAGGAGTGGGAGGTCTTTTGCTTAGAGCAGCTCTGACAAGCTACTCTAATTCAAATAGCCACTGTCTCATGTATTCAGTGCCCCACACTTCAAAATCGCAGCAGAGGTACTTTAATGAAAGCTTGTTCAACAACCTTCAGTTAAAGTGCCCTCTCTGCCATTTTGAAACATGGGGATGCTGAATACATATGATGCCGAGGCTACTGGACCATTCTAATTAAAACAAAGCAGATTAATTGAGTCTGCTTCTCAAGAGTCAACTATGTAGAAGCACAATGATGACTTGACCCCCAGTAGTTTCCTGCAAAGCACTAAGTCGCTGATGTACTCCCAATCAATTCCTACACAGCTACAGTTCAGTGAGCTATTTAAAGAGACTGCTACTATGAAATGAGTGGGAGATTCAGACTACAAACATGTCAGATTTTTCCTAGGACAAAGCTTTTTATTCTGGGATCCTACAGATATACAAGTCTATTGTCCCACTTTAAGTATCTCTGAAGTAACTGTGAAGTACCAAAATAACACTTTTCCCCCAAGACAATCAAGACTAATTCAAATTAATTGCCATTCCAAATGCATGTGAAAATGGCTGTCCTGTCCTGTTTTCATGTGAATCAAAGCCTGCAATAGCCATTACACATAGACCCTACTAAAGCTGAATATTAAGCAGTGATAACATTAGAACATGCTGTGAGCCTGTTAAAGGTTAATATTATTTCTTGCCCGTAGGGTTCTGACTTGCTACTAGAGGGCTGGCAAGCAGGGTCATGGGTAGAAGCCAGGACACTTGAGCTCTATCCCTGTGGGTGGTGGAGGAAGAGCAGTGCATTTTGGGTTGCTGGAGGACTACAAATTTCTCATTTTATCTCCAGAAGCAGGCTGAAATTACATTACCATGGGGTAGGTAGCATGGCCCAGAGTTAACCTTCACCTGAAGCAGTATACTTTGAGATGCTCAGAAGGCACTTAGCATGAGTTAACAAGCTTTAGCATGAATTAATTAATTTTATGTGTAGATGCTTACATTTTAAATGTTTTTAGTATGGTCATGTTTAAGTTCACCCTGAGACCTGAGACAAATAAAACATCTGTTGTTAGCAGAGGATTGTCACAACTAAAGAAAAGAAAACGGAAAAAAAAAGAATTAGATATACTAACACAGAAAAAACTAGAGAGAGAGAAAATCAAAATTAATAAAGGATATAATAAAGAGGGAAAGATAAATGCATTATCATCAAAATTAGAACTGGTGTTAGAATTTTTGTTCTGGAAAGATTCTAACATTTCTACAGTATCCATTCTAATTTTATTATAGAACCTTGCTCACCATGCCAGGACAAATGGATTGGAATACCAATGGCAAAAGTATACATTAAATGTGAAAGCTGAATGTTATGTGGGCACTTATTTCAAAATGAGCCAGTGTAAGTGATCAATAGCTTAATCCCAAAGTTTTAGATACAAGATCCTACATGTAACATGAAAAAATGATGAACATTCAGTGTATGTATCAAAGCTAAGGGAAATAATATAAAAAAGGAAAAGAAGAAAGATTACTATTTTCTATTAATCAGTCATTGGTAAACTGGACAGCATTCTTATTTTCAC
This sequence comes from Crocodylus porosus, assembly GCF_001723895.1. NCBI lineage: Eukaryota > Metazoa > Chordata > Crocodylia > Crocodylidae > Crocodylus > Crocodylus porosus. The sequence goes on along the minus strand of NW_017728909.1, from coordinate 32,687,563 downwards.
ATTGGTTGTTTCTATTTCAGTACATTGGTTATACTACAAGGACATCTTGTCCTCAAACAGGTATTCTGCACACCTTGTGAAGACTTACAGAATTATTAAATAACAGCTAAAAAGTCTGTTGTTTGAATTCTTCCCCCCCAATTCACACCAATGATCTAATTAGTTGGAAGAATAATACAAAGATCACTTTTTCTTGAACCAAAAAATTATCTGAAATACTGCCCATTTAATTGAAACAAATCTTTTTAAACAAACCCAGAAACTGGTGTCTTAGGACACCTATACACAAGCAGCGAGGCTCCTCCAATGAATTGTAATTACAGCATGGTAATTACTGAGCTGCACCCAGCCTCCAGCATCTTGTGTATCAGGATTCCCACACTTGAATATGGTAGTGGAGGCACTTTATCTAAAGCTTGTTTGATGAGCTTTAGATAAAGTGCCTCTGCTGCCATTTTGAAGCACGGGAATGCTGATACATGAGACGTTCTGAGTGCTTTAATTAGAGTGGCTTTTATCACCTCTCTAATTAAAGCACCCCCTTCCTCCCCCTAAAGCAAGTGTATAAACACCCTTAAAGCTGTAATACTTATATGAAGTTTTGCTATAGAACTTTTAGATCTTATGTTAGGAGCCCTACCAGGCACAGTAAAAGCTCCGGTAACCGGCATCTTACAAGCCAGCATGCTCAATTAACCATCATGCTGGCTTGTAAGATAAAGTGAAACTGGAAGTGCCCACCGTAGCACTTGCGGTTTCTCTGAGCCCCCACAGCCGGGGGCATAACAGGCTGTGCAGGGCTGTGTGGGGCCCACCTCCCTCTTCTGTGGGGCCTGCAGGGCCTGCAGGAGTGGCGTTGGTGCACCAGGAGGTGCAGTGATGCTGTGAGAGGGGCGGAGGGATGTTCTAGACATGGCAGGAGAAACGATGGCCCCAGGCCGGTCAATTAATCGTCATATTTTGTTGTATCTATATGTGTCCCAGGAATGGGGGATGCCAAATAACAGAGCTTTTACTGTACTAAGATCTCAAAGCCAGATTCAAAAATTGCTATAAATCAACAGAATTCCCTTGAAATGAATTATAATGGGATGGTAACCCAGGAGTTGGACTGTGTGTGGGGGGAGGAGAGCAGTTCATTCTTTCTTGACACTAAATTCATAAGATACTGATAAGACCTATTTTTGAAAGGTATATAAGAGACAATCTAGTCCAGGTAACAAATTGTCATTAATACTTCTTTTTAATGGAAAAATAGATATTGTTTAATCTTGATTTTCTTTCTTTTCTTCTGTTTGTGTTGCTGGTTAAAAAAAATGGAGTGCCTTAACCATTACAATCCTATGATGATCAAAGTTTGGACAGAACTTTCCCGTGATGATGAATGGTATATTGTGTCTATTGAACTACTGTAACTTGCTGCCTCTCAAGACTAATTGAATTTCACCATCCAACCATAAAGGAATAAGAACTGGCTTCTTAGGCTAAGATCCAGAGGCTTGTGACCATCAAAGCACTGATAGATAGAGCACCTGGTGCATGGAAGCCCAGCAATGAGATTGTCCTGCATACCTGCCAAGTATCCTGCCACTATGCCAAACTGATGAAGCACCTCATGGTGTCAAACACCATCAGAAGGTTGAGAGACAACTACATCAAACACATAATGAGCAAGTGCCAGTACATGGACTCCAACAGACCACCAGCTGCAAACAATTGAGAGGGGAAAGCCTGACCCCTTTCTCCCCTCCAGTGGATCATGACCAAGACACTTATACCTGGACTTTCTCTCACCCCTGCAATTGTACCTAGCATGCTGTTACTTGTTGTATCTGTGTGTGTCCTTTAAAATCTACCACTGTAACAATGTGGCTTCCTTGCACAGGGTTTTCTATATTCTCTCTTCTTTGTAAACATTGCACCTTTTTGCTCCTATATTCCTCACCCACACCCATGCCCAGGATAAGTAGGTTACATTCTTACTATGTAACTTAACTGCATGCTCCCATACCCACCCTATGGTATGTAGTCACCATCATCTGGATATTTGTATTTCCTCCTACCCCTTCCACTCTTTTAATTACCCTTTTTAACATTCACTAATAAAGTTAAAGTTATAGGGTGAGCCATGTCCCTTGCACTATGGGCATTTTGTGGTAATGGAGTACTACTTTTGCACTTTCCTCCTAGGCTGCTCCTGGGCCTTTTGGCTAGAAGCAAGTGAGACTAGGGGGCATCTGAACTCCAAGGCTTCCAGGCCTGGGGCTTACATGTGGGATGCCTGTCATGGATTTGGGGAGTATCTGAAACCCCAGACTGATGGGTCTGGGAGGCAATATACTTGCCCAGTGATAGAGCCACATAGACTTGATGACTGAGCTCAGCTCAAATTTGGAATTTGGATCTGATTTGGCCCTAGTTTATATACTAGATATAAGTAGGTGCCAGTGTGCCACTCAAAAGTGTATTTATGAAACATCTGTGTTAAAACTTGCAGCTGTTTCAAAAAAAGGTAACATGCATCAGTTCTGGATGAACTAAGGGTGCTGTATGCAAATTGCTACAGCCAGGGCCTGACTATAAAGGGAGGGGGAAGGGGCTGCCAAGGGAAAAAGTTGGGGGGAAACAAAAAGCAAAGAACTATTTGATTCCCCAGATATATTTTTCCCTGGTGTAGCAGTGAGAAAGACGCAAAATCAGGGCAAACCTCCAATAATTAGATTGTATACCTGGAACATTATAACAATTTATAAATAGCCCATATACAGAATCTAATTATTGGGGGGATCATCTTATAATTTGGATCATCTTCTATTCAAGTAAATACAGTAGATTCATATACCAGAAGTATTTAGCTCAACATTCTTAAGAATTAATGGTGGCATTTTTGCCATGAAGTAAAGGATATGAAAAGCAGAAAAAAATAAAATTGCAAAGGAAAGGATGACCCTGAAAATAGTATAGCTAAAGCAGTCATGGATTTTGACCCACTTTTCAGACGTCCCATTGGTAACCTGAGTTACAGTCTTTTCAAACCAGTGTGGTTCAAGACTGAAGATTTTCTGACATGAATCTAAAACCCTTAATATTGCTTCTTATGGTACAAACTGATTTTTCCATATATCAGTATTTAATAGCACACCTTTTGCATAACCAAAAAAGGAGCCAAAGTTCAAATTAAAGTGCTATTGCACATTTTACAAAAGCCCATCATTTTAAATTTTTCTTCTCATCAGGACTGAAAAAGTCTGAATCTGCTGCCTGTCAAGGTATACAGAAGATCCATCTGTTTATCAAGCTTTTTTCTTTTGTCTGTTTCTGTGGGAGTTAAGGAGAGGGGAAGGCAGAGTTGTCTGGTGGGGGCACTGACATTTAAGGCAGTATGTGCCCAAATATTATAACCAATTGAAAATGCACAGGAAGTTTATCTAGGAAGAGTGTAATTACTCAGATATTATCAACAACATTACCACTAAAATATAAAAGTCCTATTCTCAGTTACACAGGTAATAAATACATTAGAGTAAATTATAAATATAAATGTGGATTAAGTGTATTGCCTCTACTTGGCAGGAAGACTTTTGACAAGCAATGTCCCACTTAAAGGATTAGTGATTTATGAGGAAAAGCTCTTCTCTCTGAACCACAATCCTGGTACAAAGAAGAGCTGTAGTACTGGAAGTAATATCTACATATGGGACATAAAACCAAGGTCCTGACTTCTTGGAGCCAATAGAGAGCCAATGTAACTTTTGGCCAAAGTAGTGGCATTAATTATTGAGTTCTGGCCAAATAATAATAGTACTGAGGTTCATGAATGGTACCTTGAATCCAAAACTAAGTTCAAATAGATCTGAAATACAGAGTACAGTAAAAGCCCTGTTTTCAGGCAAGAGTGGGGAATGGGGGGTGCTGGTAATCTAAATACCTGAGACACAGGGTTTTCTGGTCGGATGCAGAGTGGGGAGGGGGGTGGTGGCGGCTGCATGCACAGCAGCAGCAGCAGTGGTGGCGGTAGCGGTGGCAGCCATGTGTGAGCTTCCCTCCCTCCCCCCCCCCCCCACTCCCATGTCTGGCCAGCCATAAATTCCAGTTAATAGAAATGCCAGTTAGTAAAATGCTGGATAACAGGTCTTTTACTGTATATTTTTGAACAGCTCTAATTAGAAGTCCTGTCTATTTGGTGCTGGTGGAATTGCAGCTGTAATACTGTGTTTTATTCCAAATGTCTCAGCTGTCATTAAAAATGAGGAAATGGTATGAGAGAAGGACAATAACATATTAAAATGCTTAAAGAACTTATGAGGGCTATTGAAAAGAGCAAAAGGTGTATGATATTTGCCATCATCTCATTATTAAATCTGCTTGTACGTTCTGCTTCCCTACTGCTCCCCCATCTCTCTATCTTGTCTGTTCAGACTTTAAATGATTTAGGCAAAATCTGTGTTTGCAGAGACCCCCGCTAAGCAGGGCTCCAGACTCTGTTGGATTTTGGGCACTCCCAAAATTGTCATTAATCAAGGTATTGTTAATAATGATGAGGGTAAGATAGATGTTTTCAAATGGCTTGTTGGAAGGATAACTTACTCATGTCTCTTTGCATTCATTAATGTGCCATAATTACGACGCTTTAAGTGTAGTACCTGTAATAATGGGTATTAAATGGGTTGAAATGGGTGCTACTGCGAAGTAGCACCACCTAACGCTTTTTTGTGATGCTAATGAGTGGTAGACTAATTCTACTGTGCATTAGCACATTAACAGTTTTTGTCTGCTGCACTAAAGCATTAAAGAATTAGTCTACCGTGCATTTGGCATCTTACATATATGTGCCCAGTATGCCTCAGAGAGGTATATCTATTATAGGAGTAAGTGAGCATTAGAAATCACAGCTGCATTTGGGCAAATAATTCCAAATGAAGATACCGTCTATGTGGAATATTCTCTCCAGAGACGTGCTACATGTAAAGGACAACTAGCTAAGGACTCTTAGTTCTACTGCACTTCAAGGCCAACGTTTATTACTTCTGCATTAAAAAAAAATGTCCAACATATTGCTTTACAATAACGTCAGCAGAGTCTGCCATTGCCTGCAGAAGGGTGTTTCTGCCCAAATATGTGCAAAGACATTTTTCCAACTATATAGTTGGTCTAATAGAAGATATCATATCTACCCAGAGAACACTGCCTGCTTTATAATGAGGAATCTTATACTTGCTTTTTAAATACAACCATACTTACCTGAATGCTCAGCAGGGTGATTAAAGAAAGAATCCAATCAAAGACACACTCAGCCTTTTACTCATTGGCTGAGCAGTTAGAGCATTCACCTAGCACAGAAGGGACTCAAGCATCCATCTCCCAAGAAAATGCCCTAGCCATCAAGCTATATAGCATTCTGACATGGGATTATCTTAGTCCCCTCTGTTAGGGTTGTTCCATTTTTACATTTCAAAAAAATATATTCATTGGAGCAGGGATTGTAGTTCAGGTGTTCTCAGTCTTAGGTAAATTCTCTAGCTACTGTGTTGTAGACTCAGTTTACTAGTTCCATGCTCACTCTGTTCTTATAAATATTTAGTAATTCCATGCAAAATTTCAAGGGAGTGAGCATCACAAATGCACACACCAGATAATCTGTACCTTCATGGATAATTATCGGGGGAGGGTCAAATCCCCTCCCCCAGAGGAAGAAATTCATTATATACCTTTTACATCCTGAGTGAATGTTGCAGGTGGTAGATAACCATTTGCCAGGGTTAGTATGGGAATAGGACTCCCTGCATTCATACAGAAGATTAGATTATCTGAGGCCCCCTCCAATCCTAAAATTCTAACCACTAAGGATAAAGGGAAATTTAAATCAACTCCTGCTCTGTTGGTTTTATAAATCTAGTCCTTATTTCCTTTTTTGTTTCTTTTAAGTGCCTGAAATGAAACATTTGGTTCATCAAGTCAATTTAAAAAAATCATTTTGGCAAGAAATTTTTTTTTCCATTCAACTGTCAAACCAAAAATCAGTTGTTTGAACAGCTCTCACAGTGAATTCAAAAGTTGGGAAGATGCCTGAAAGTTAAGAGCTGCAAGGCTTAGGACCATTTTCTGAATCTAGCCCCCTGTACCTAATTCAAATTTGCAGATGAAAGAATGCTGTCCAAAATTAAACACCTTGGTTGAATGTATATGCACTTCTATGTGATGGGCTCTGTACCACAGATATTTGTATATTGGTTTCTGTTTTTGGGTGGAGAATTTTATGATTCCTCTTGTTTATGTAATAAATGTTTGTGCTGTTTCTTATATTTTGTTTATTGTCTGTGGTAAGTGTGATTTCAGAGTATTTGATTATATAGGTTGGCCTCTTCTGCAAAGAAGGAAATCTATACTTCCCAGCACAAGCCAAACAAGAGATGTGCTTTTTTTAAGTCGGCTAAAGCTCCTATACTAAGGGCTGACAAGGCACAGGAGAGACAGGAAAAGCTAAAGCACCCTGGGCCAGTGAGTTGGTCCTTTTAGCACATCTCAGTTGCTTCTCAGTGGCCAAGTAGCAGGCAGCAGAGAAGAGTTTCAGGCTAAAATACACTGCTGAAAGGGTGTGAGTGCACCCTGTGTGTGTCAGTTAGTTTAGGAGTTTTATTTTCTTTATTATCATTCTAGAGAATGACAATAAGATATTCTCTGAATTAGTGCAGACCCTTTATTGTCCAATGACTTCCTTTGAGCAGGAAGCACTATCATATTGTAGTATGAATAAAGAGAATGCCTTCCAAATTTGTCCATTTATTTGCTTCATGGTCATGTATTGATGGCTGTGTTGATATTCTGATTTGCTGCCTGTGGAAATCAAGCTCCATTGTACCTATTACTGGAAAGAGAAAAAAAGAAAACAGATCACTTTGGGCTGGTGCTACACAAGGTTGCATACAAGATAATTGCCCATTCCCTAACATAAAGATCTAAACATGATGGGATCCAAACACAGATATTCTTTCTCCTTGCTTGATCCATGTAACCTACGTGCACATCTATCCTTCCTTCGCTCATCTTTCTATGGTGTAAATATAAAGGACCAGACCCTAAGGAAAGCCAGGATGATGGGCATGATCACTTTAAAAAGTGATTTCATTATAAAATTCTACCTTTAATTACAGGCCCCGTTATGAGCAATTAATTTTATGCATCTGGGCTGATGTGTCCTATCTGTTGATATACAAATGATTTACAATGGAACTGGAATTTTTTCTGCTACATTTCATAGACTTGACATCATCATCTTCTAGTAAAATATTTGTAGAAACGAACAATTAAAATAGCAGTTTTTCATTTAGAGTCACCATGATTGTAGGCACAAATATCAGTCATCCTTCAGGAAATTCACTCTAAAATAATACATAAAACAATGTTCTGAACATCTTTTAAACTTAGTGGAGGCATTAAAAAATTTTCACAGAGGCATTGGAGCTTAAACCTGACCTCAGAATGCATGCACGATTCTCAATGACTACACAAGAGGTATGAGGACATAGCTAATGTAAAGAACTTGAGCCTACCACATCAAAAAAGTGGCTATTAAATATATTACAACATCTGTAGGACATGAGGTATACCTGAATGACTTTAAATCAGTCAAAAGGTACTTCAGAGGAATCCAAATGTTTTCAAAGTAAACTCTTCTGAATTTATTGTGGTGATGTGATCATCTGTCTTACACTGTATCATGAGATAAAACGCTTCAATCACAGCGTAAAAAGGTTCCTTAGGAATAAATAGGAATGAAATAAGATAGAAAACAATTACCAACAAACAAACAAAAAAGCAGCTCAGCTTGCTCCTTTTATTCTTCTCTCATTTTGATAGTTTTAAAAGTAATGATCTATTATCAGAATTAGGTGATGTAGTGTAGTGGCTCTCAGAATTACCCAGTAGTTTCAGTTGTAGAGTTCAAGTGTCTACTACTGTTTTTCATGAATAAGACAGGAAGGATTGATTTTTTAATAGCTAGCACAATGGGCCCATAATTTTTAAGGCAAGCATTCAGAAGCATGTTTCTCCAAGCTCAAAACTGGTGTGTAGTTCAACAAAACATTGCTAGCAACTCAATGGACACCATAACCTCACATATCCTAAGGTAGTTTTAATAAAACAATTTTTAAAATAATGATTATGGAAAGGACAAAGCAAATTGACAGGACAAGGAAATTCAGAGCCAATGATGACCCTCTGGACAGAATGCTGGTATTGTTCCAGAGCTGTTTCAAAGGTGGAACGCTACAGACTCACGTTTTTTGAATCTGAAACTGTCATTATGATGTGTAGATACTTCAGAGGTGCTAGCCAGTGCTCATCATTACTGGGCTGTATTCTCCTTTCTGGTTGTAACGATGTGTCCATACTGCAGACACATAATATGCAAACAAGTCCAAAATTTCTGCCAATGCTCTGTAATCCTTACCTTAAACAACATGATCATGAGCCCAGTTTTGTTCATAGTATTCCATTACATTTGCAATTACGTTAAATCATAGTGTAGCTAGAAATCTATTAGAAATTAGCTTGAGAATTAACGTATATCTTAAGACAGAGTTTTTTAAGCTTGTTAGGTTGGTGACCTTTTATTCAAATCAAGCATTTTCATGTCTCCATCCCCTTTACTTTGCTATAAGAGCAAAATAAAGTGTATCTTTGTTAACCCTAATTAAATGTCTATTGCATTTATTTGTGTGTGTGTGTGTGTGTGTGTGTATGTGTGTGTGTACTTTTCAAGAGGCTGACAGAGAACACTTGACCTTGAAGAATAAGGATGTGTGAGAGTGAGGGAGTGAGATTTCTTTTGCTTTTGATTGTAATAAAATTCTCAATACCTCATGACCTGACCCTGATTGCCTTTCATGATCCCCCTAGAGGTTGTGATCCACCAGCTGAGAAACAGTTTTCTAAGCAACTTTGAACCAAGCTTCTCTAGAGATTCTTTTTAAGCAAACTGTATTTTTTACAGATGGACCAGGAGATGTCACACATATAACATGTCACCAGTTACAGGTCTGATATTGGTATGTTTTTAAATAAGCAAGTGCTCAAAGTATTATTATTAGCAAATAAATATAAAAATTAACCACAGAATTGTACTAGTTAGATTAGAATATTTTATCTTTATGATATTTATTCAAAAATATATAAACAAGTGATAAAAAAGAACCTATGTTAATAGTAACACTATACGTCTTTCATTGACATCATAATGGCTCCCCTGAATGTTTTGATGTTGTTTTGACATAGGATTCTTACACTGACACATTTTTCTATTTGCAGTTACTTTGAATAGTATTTTTATATGCAAAAACATGGTAAAGGTTAACATTATAAAAGCTGTAGATTTGTACCTATTCATGCTTTTCCATATCAGCTTAGGTCCAGATCATATGGACATTTACCTTTATGAGTAACTTTTCTAGTTATGAACAGACCCATCAGAATAACTTTTCTTAATGTGCATTCACAAGACTAGGGCCTGAAAATGTGTTACTCACTCAAATAAGTATCTTCCCATTAATTTGAGCCTGAGCTGAACAGTACTAAATATGCTAATAACATATTACTTATTTGGCTATTCATCACCTATATTAGTTAAAAACATTTTTCATCCAAAAGTCAGCATTTCATGAACACAGGAGTGATCTTCTGCAGCTGTAGAATCCTAGATCCAAATATTTGTATTAATTTTACCTTGAATTATCCCACTTTTTCTTCCATTACTATAAATACCACTGACATCAACATGGTGACATCAGCTTTTCCCAGCAAGCACATGTGCAGTTCATATACTAGCAGGCTTTAGGAAATGAATGTCCCGTTAATTCCTTCCAACTACATCAAGGCATAATACAGATCAAGTTCCCCAAGTTTTATATTTTCTTAGTTTCCCTGTACAGACCTCTAGGTACATTATAACTTCTGGATGCAGATGAAAATGTAATTCTTATTAATATTGCACTGCAATTCTTATTAATTTTGACAAGGAGTCTCTCAAACACCTCTTACTGACCTTGCACAGCATTTTTTCACCATTAGGAAAAGAACTACACTATTAATTATTTTGTGTATTATACAGCTTTTGAAGAGACAAAGACAAAGAAATACATCAAAATCATTTGAGGTTATGCATAAATGTGCTTGTAAGATGACACATTCAGTACCTGGATTTGCAGTGGTGAAAATAAGATCCTTTTTTACTGGTCTGGATCTAATAGGATAGAAATATCTACAAAAGTATTGAAAAACATAAAATATTATGACAATACTGCATAAAATACACCTAATCTCAAGCATTGTGACTAGCCACTGTTTAAAGAAAGATCCAGGTGAAAGGTATCATAGTTGGCTAAAAGTAACATAAGATTTGAAATGGTAAATTATCTAGCAGAATTATACCGCAAATAAAGAGAAGAGAGATAAGTATTTTGAAAAAAAGCAAAATAATGCTGATTCCATCTATATAGCCCTGTTCCAGGGTAATTAACTTTAACCTAAACCAAGTCACTAACCACAACCCTGCATATTGGCAAAGTGCACTATGCCAGAGGATCACCCAAAGACAAGCATCTGAGTTGTACTCAGTTGAGAAGGACATCCCTTTGAGGGGGCACAAAATATTACCCCTCTTCATCCAGTTGCTCTGTTCCTCCTGTTACAGTCTCAGTACAGAGTATGCAAGGGAAGGGAAATTCCTGGATCCTTTCCTCCCATAGCACTTCATCTGGCCACTTCAGGTAGGTCTACACCATGGTGGCAACATACCCTGGTAAGAACATTCCCAAGTACACTCACACACTCACTCCTGGACACATTCTCCAAGCCAGGAAACACATCAGTGAGGGCATTCGACTGCAACCCTCTTCAGCTGATTTCAAGACCTAAATTTCTAATATGCTCGAGACCCAGAATATTTCTGGGTTTGGTGCATGTGAGAGGAAGCAGGTACCCAGGGCACAATTGGGAGCAAACCCCACCAGGGCTGCTATGTTGTAGACATTTCAGTACATAAAATTGGGCTTGGCACCTGTAATCTGGATATGTTGACCCATATTTTCCCTTGGCTGGCTTCTGGACACAGAATAGAAGAATCATTCAACAGGTTACTCTAGATATATAGAGATGTTTGCCACATCTGAGCTACAGTCATGCAAGTTACTTTAAGTTGCATGATTATAGATTAGGAGCAGCTTGTGCACATGTTTTCCAGTGCCAGGAGCCATGTTGGGAACCTGGTTTAAGTAACTCAGGGTGGGATGGGGGAAAGGGGTGCTGGTGGGGTTTGGAGGGATAGGGGAGTTAGTGAGTCTGCAGGGAAGGGGTTGGTGGCAGTTGAGGGGGGTCAGAGGGCTAAAAATACCCTCCTCAGTTGGGGAGTGGGAGTTGGAAAAAAGCATCCCCAGGACTGTGGTGAGTGGCTGAGCTTTCCCAGTTGCAGGGCTGCACTTCAAATGTGTGCAGACATTCAGTAGTTCAGGGTAACATATTCCCAGTCTAACTCCTCAGGCGAACTCATTTGGATCAGGTCAGCCATTTTTTTGCTTTTTAGGAGCAAGTGACTTGAATTATTGTTATGTGAGAGCAGCAGGAATTGGCTAGCAAAGAGCAACGTAACTTGAACTCCAGTAAAACAATAATAACAGTATAGCATGTACTTCTAAAATTTCTCCTTATATTCCTCTATTATGAAGACTCAGGGCTATAAACAGTATTGTGTACCAGATAAGCAAATATATATGAAAAAGGTAAATGTTTAATTTGCTATTTGAACCACCTTAGGAGAGGAAAAAGCCTTTCATCCAGACCTAGAATGACATGATTTATTATAACTGCTTAATATTTTTCCATTTTAACTATTTCATTTGGAAGTCAGGATAGCTGCTTTGTGGTGCCATTAGATGATCTAAAATAAATCCAGAATTGGTAAATAATTATAGCAAGAGTGACCTGGCTATCTGTCCCTGTGCCCAACAGTAAACTACACTGCATGGTGAAATTTCTGTTCTTAACATAGATTTCCTTTTTGTTATTACAAAAATTATACTTTTTTCTTTAGAACAGAAATACCTTGAAAAGAAACACGCATTGATCTATGTATAAAGATTCATGGATTAGAGTTCATACCTGTCCATGTAACTAGGCAGTAATGCACAAATGAATACCCATGACATGACTAATTAATTATCAGCAGAAAAGGTTCTTTGGGTAAATCCAATATCTTTTATAAGACCAACTAAAATATTTGAGGAAAAAAATCTTTGCAAGTTTTTGGGTACAAACATCCTTCGTCAGGCTGAGGAAGCATCTGCAATTGGTATGTGCTCTTCCCAGATGGAAAAGAATAGAAGCCAGAGGCCAGTATGCATGCAAGGATGTCAGCCAGTGAAAATGCTAATTAAGGCAGTTAATGGGTGAGAGACAGGTGTGGGGTGGGGGAGGGGGATGTAGACCTGGTGATAAGAATATAGCTGATAAATAGCAGAGTCCTACTCCCATAAGTTCTATTCCCCTTTTCATCTTTTTCACATATTTTCTGTAACATATTTTTCATCATGAACTACAGAACTTGATCCCCCCACTACCTAACCCAGGGACTTTCTACATGCTCCCTACAATCCACAAACAAGGGAACCCTGGTAGACCTATCATATCCAACCATGGAAACCTAATCAGGAAATACCAGGTTTCATTGAATCAATCCTAAAACCTCTTGTCATTGAAAGAGCAAGTTTTATCCAAGACACAATAGACTTTCTACAAAAACTTAAAAATATAAATCAACTTCCTAGAAACATCTGCCTAACCACCACGGATGTTACCAGCTTATATATCAACATCCCACACCAGGATGGCATTTAAGCCTGCCTTACATATCTACAAAAGCAAGATTACAACACAGAGTACAGACCTAAAGATATTACTGGATTTATACATTTCATCCTCACACACAAAATCTTCAGTTTCAAAAACCAACAGTTCCTCCAGACCATGGGCACAGCTATGGGCACCAAAATGGCCCCACAATATGCCGACCTCCTTATGACCCACCGGAAAGAAGAATTCCTTAAGGACTGCACCATCAAACTGTTGCTATACTTAAGATACATTGATGACATGTTCATCATTTGAACTGAAAACCTGCAATCTCTGATTGATTTCCATCAAAAATTCAACAATCATCACCCCTCTCTTGAAAACTCCAGCACCAACGTTTCTTTTTAGACACTACAGTTGCTATCCTGAATGGTAAAATATAGACCACCATATACAAGAAACCCACAGACCAACATACATATCTGCACAGAACCAGCAATGACCCTAACCATACCAAGAAAGCCATAATATTCAGCCAAGCCCTCCGATAGCACCAAATTTGCACTGAAAACACCTATGATTGTCACCTCGCAAATCTCAAAATGGCTTTCACTCAACAAGGACACTCCTCCAAAGTGACAGATTGCACTTTTGAAAAAGCCATCCCGATACCACATGAATAATTGATTCAGCACAGAAAGAAAGCCCTCATGAATTGCACACCACTAGTTATGACATATCACCCTTCCCCGGAACCTATACGGAAAACCCTCAAGCAAATACAACCCATATCAGAAGAAGACCCAATTCTTAAAGAGATCTTCCCAGAACCCATTGGCAAAGTGTAGGGGGTGCACATGGGTGCACGTGCACTCCCTGAGACTGGTGGAGCACCCCATGCGAAAAGAACTGCCAACACGTCTGGTGGTGCCTGTGGGCAATCGCTGCTCACCACCCTCCCCATCCTTGCTGCTGACACTGCCAGAAGTGTCTGCAGGTAGACCCTGACTGCCGCTGGCCACCGCCGGTACTGTTGGCAGCATCTGTAGGTGGTCGCCAACTGCTAATAATTGCTTGCCATCCCCTCTCCTGCCACGACACTGCCATGGCTGCCTGTAGGAGCTCCTCACTCACAACCACTACTCCCCTGCCATCAGCACCACTGCCATCACCTGTGGGCAGTTGCCGTGTCCCCGCAGACTCCAGAGGCACACAGCGTTCATGCCAGAACCACCCCATCCTACCCTTTAAACAAGCATCAAGCCTCACCGACCTCATCACCAGAAGCAAATTTCCTATGACCCAAAACACACTGAATGGATCCAAACCATACCATGACAAGAAATGTAAAATCTGCCAACATATCTCCATCACACCTCACAAGAGAACCATCAGCATTCCTGGATCTTATACCTGCACCTTCAGAATGTAATATATCTCATGCAGTGCACTAAATGCCCTGATGGAAAATATGTAGGAGAAACCAAACAACAACTGCACACCAGAATGAAAGCAAGGTTTTTTGAGTAGATGTGATATCTTTTATTAAACCAACTGAGTAGTTGGAAACAAAATTCTCAGCAAGCTTTCGGGTACAGTCACCCTTCTTCAGACATGAACAGCAGAGGCTTCCTATGCCTGAAGAAGGGTGACTGCACCTGAAAGCTTGCTAAGAAATTTTTTCCAACTACTCAGTTGGTCTAATAAAAGATATCATATCTATGCAAAGAACCTTGCCTGCCTATGCCCTTAGACCAACATGGTTACAACCAAAAATGCACCAAAATGAACACACAGAAAATCTATCAAAGACAAGATTACTCAATTACCTGTGGGTGCACATTTCTCACAAGAAAACCACTCTCTATCCAATATCTCAACTGTAATCATCAAAGGGAATTTACAAAACACCTTTTGCAGGTAAGCCTACAAACTTCACTACATCAACCTACTCGATACAAAAAAATTATGGTTTAAATGTAGACATTGGATTTTATGACACATTATAACCTGCCTAACATCTGATACCCCAAGTAACCTTTCTACTATTTACCAGCTATAGTCTTATCACCAGATCTACATTCCCCTTTGTACCCAGCCCCAACCTGTACCTCACCCACTGACTGCCTCAGGTTGCATTTTCACTGCCAGGAATTCTTGCATGCATACTAGACTCTGGGCTCTATTCTAGTCCATCCAGGAAGAGCATAGACCAAGTGCAGATTCTTCCTCAGCCTGATGAAGGGTATTTGTACCCAAAAGCTTGAAAAGAAGAATTTTTCTAACTATTTGAGTAGCTCTAATAAAAGATATTGGATTTACCCAAATCATCTTGTCTGCGTATGTCCTTGGACCAACACAGCTGCAACCTATAACCCTGAATTAATTATATACCCTTATAGAATTATCATTTTAAGTCACTGTCTAAATAATTCCACAACAGGAAAATCAGCTTGGCTGTTCTATAAGACTGTCAGTGTTTACCACCAGCACTGTACTGTTTTTTGTTACTAGAGGATGGGTATTTGTGAAATGTGATGTAGATGCAAGCTGACAGGTTTGAAAGCCCGAAGAAAAATGGTTCCAATAGTGATCTCCTTAAAATTTAAAACTTAAAAGAAGACCATGCTGTGATTCAATATTGATAACAGCTAGCTATAGTATTCTGTCATTGTACAACCTTGGCTTCAGTTTATAATCCAGTTTTGGTAGGACAGTGGCTAGTAGGCCTCATCATCATAACTTCATTGAATTACCCACTGGGTTGTTGATCATGCTTCCTAACCACAGTTCCATTTTCCTTTAAGAAAATATAATAGTGATATCAATTTATAGTAGAAACGTAGTTAAACATGATTCAAGATCTGATGAACCTTTAATAACTATGCATTTAATGGGAGGTGCTTACAGATTCTTTTGGGATTCCTAGATTTTAGTGGTTGCAGGACTGAACATATACTTGATAAAACAAAAAACATGATTAAAAACAACTGTTTTTGTTTCTTAAATGTAAATAGACAATAGAACTTTTGTCTCAAATAGTATTTTTCCCTCTAAAAGCAGTGATTTGTGGGATTTAAAACTTTTAAAAAACTGTAAATGCTAAAATGAAACGTTGAGCCTAAGGTTATAAAATCGGAAACCTGTTATCTTTATAGTTTTAAGAAAATTTACCTGAGAAATATAAATGTTGTTTTCCATGTATTCCTCCTGCAATGGATTGTTTTAAAATAAAATATATTATCCAGCCAATAAATTGCATTTATCATGCACCTTTGATCTTTTCATCAGCTTTTTGTCTACTAATATATTTCCCCTGAGACTGCTTCCAACCCCTCAGTCCCTATAAACAGCTTCAAGCAGCTTTTATTTTGAATCAACCTAAAAATTGTCCCTCTTTCCCCCAACATGCAGAATTTCTTCTTTTCCACTTCTGAGTGAAAAAAGTGCACACCTTCATTCAATCAGTCAGTCAGTCAGTATTTTACCAGTGAAAAACTTAAGATCCTCCAAAAATGTTAAAAAAGCAGATTTCTGATTTGTGGGGATTTTTTTTTTAATTTAATTTCATTCTGTATTGAATTAAAATCAGAAAATTAATCACCAACTAAAAAAGCCAAGAAAATGTTCTTTTGTAAACACTGACACACAATGGACTTCAAATGAATTTGTTCTTTAGATTCTGCAGTTGCTTAGTGAAATTGTGTTCACATCCAATTATGAAAGAACAATTACAATGAGACCCAGTTTGTGTTTTGTGCTAGAGCCAGGATTCATGGGCTAGGGACAGACATTACACATAAACTGGTTTAAGTGATCAGAAATTTGTTTAAACCTGTAACAGAACATAAGTTCAGTGCACATAAAACAGTTTCAAAATGGCTGAAATTGGTTTAAGATGAACCTGGTCGAATGTAATATCAGACTTAACTGATTTGGGTCAAACTGGTTTATGCAATGTCTTTGCCAGACCCCTTCCCAGTTTAAGTTAAATCAGAGTTCCCCAGCATCCCAGATGCTTGCAGCTCTGGCCAGGGCTGTCTGCTCCAGAGACCAGGGCTGTCCCTGCCCCTCTGCTCCCTAGCCAGAACTTCCTATGCCTGGTGGAGACTGCAGGCACAGCAGGGTCTGCCTGGCTCCCCCTGTCCCACCCCCACCTTGCTATTTGCTGCTCAAGCAGGGATCCCCACCGTCTTCCCTCTCATCTCCCATAGCATGGACCCCAGCCCCATGGACCCTAGACATGTGTTATGCTAGCTAATGCTGAGAGGTGTCTGTGTGTGTGTCTCCAATTTCACTGAGACAGGCAGACAGAACAGTGTCCACATAGGGCTTTTTGGAGCTAATCAGCAGGTCAACTGGGAATGTCCTTCCATTCCTTCCTTGGAAAAAGCTGTTTTAGAAGAGGTTGAACTAATGAAAGAGGCTTTTGTTCTGTTGATAGGCTGATAAACTCTGTGTAATTAACTCACTGCTAGCTCCCTTGCCTGTCAGGTTTGCAGACAATATAAAGAAGCAGGGAGAGGGAAATTGAAAAGCTCAGTATCATCAACAGATGAATGCACCCTTCCCACCACCACCCCTTTGCGTCAGAGTGATAGCCAGGGGCTGGCAACACTCCCACCCCTTGAGCAGTGAGTGGGGAAAAGCCTGGGATGGTGCAGGCAGGGTGGGGATTTACACACCTACTTAATCAAAGGTCTTGCTGGGGCCTGGCTATACCCCACCCACCCCCCAAGCTCAGCAATGTGGAAGGGAAGGGAGGGTTACTCTAGTGCCCCCTGGCTTCTAGCCTGAGCCACTGCAGGCATATGCCTGCATTTCTTCAGTCCAGAGGGAATGTCTGGACAGTTGCAAACTGGTTCAACCTAGGCAGGTTAGACTAACCTGCAAAGATTGAATCAATTCAAGCTCAGGTTTTTTTAATGTCTGTCCTAAGCCATGGAGGGTTTACTCCCTCACCATTAGCACCCCTGGCATCTTGATTTCCCCAAACATGAGAATCCTAGAATCCTAAGATCCCCTGGAGATTGTAGAAGCACAGAGCTTGGCCACTGAGCAATATAATTGACGGTCTACCCAAGAGACACCTAAAAGCACGAATCACCCAAGATCTTCTGCAGACCTGGAAATTTAGTCATAGGTGTTTTACAGATCTACCCTGGATACACAGATCCAGGAAGCATTGAATCCACAGCCATAAGGTAATCCTTCTCTGATAGAACCCTGTTTTGTATTCAGTAAAAATATGTCAAACTCAAATGTTTGGGATCTTTTTGGGCTCAATGAATCAGTATTTCTCAGTGAAAGTCTTTCAGTGAAATGGTGGAAATCTTATGACATACTCTAAATTATGTGCCTTTATGAAAGGGGAGAACCTCAATTTCCAGTAGAATTATAAAACATTTACCTCAAGATCTAGAAGGACTTGCAAAGTCAGACCTAAAACAGTGGTATGTTTATATACAGGAAAGCTATTTTTTCTTGCTTAGAAGTGTTTTAAATGCATTCCTTAATATTTTATCAGTCTCAGGCTGTTCACAGTTGTGTTTGTAGCAACAAAAGCACCTGCTATTACATGTGGAAGGATATGTATAAGTAGTCCAACTAACATTTTAAAACTTCTCAGAAATATTCCTGAGTGCCTCACCTGAGTTTCCATAGTTTCATAGTTGGTAGGGTCGGGAGGGACCTGAGCAGATCATCAAGTCTGACCCCCTGCCATGGCAGGAAAGAGTACAG
>NW_017728909.1:32653136-32668633 GCF_001723895.1 Crocodylus porosus | reverse complement strand
TGGTCACTAGATCCCCCCTCAGCCTTCTCTTGTGGAGGCTGAACAGGTTCAGGTCCCTTAGCCTCTCTTTGTAGGACCTGCCCTGCTGACCCATGATCATGCGGGTGGCCCTCCTCTGAACCCTCTCCATGTTGTCCACATCCCTCCTGAAGTGTGGCACCCAGAACTAGATGCAGAACTCCAACTGCAGCCTGACCAGTGTCACACAGAGGGGGAGGATCACCTCCTTGGACCTGCTTGAGATGCATCTGTGGATGCACAACAAGGTACGGTTGGCTTTCCTGACCAAGTCCCCACACTGTCAGCCCATATTCATTATGACATTAATAATGATTCCAAGATCCTTTTCTGCCTCTGCACTGATGAGAAGGGAGTTCCCCAGCCTGTAGCTATGATTCTGGTTCTTTCTCCCCAGGTAAAGTACCTTGCACTTATCAGTCTTGAAACCCATCCTGTTCTCATCCGCTCACCCCTGTAACCCGTCCAGGTCTGATTGAAGCCTATTCCTTCCTTCTAGCATGCCCACTTCTCCCCACATCTTAGCATCATCTGACAATTTGAACAGGGTGCTTTTTACACCCCTGTCCAAGTCGCTGATGAACATGTTGAATAGTGCAGGCCCGAGGACCAAGCCCTGAGGAATCCCACTGCCCACATCCCTCCAGGTCAAAGACCTGTCCACTACCACCCCATGGGTGCAGCCCTCCAGCCAACTAGTGACCCATCTGACCATGTAAGTATCAACACCACAGTCTCCTAGTTTTTTAATGAGAATGGGGTGAGAGACAATGTTGAAAGCCTTCCTAAAGTCCAGAAAGACTATATCCACTATGACACCTGCATCTAAGGATTTTATGACCTTGTCATAGAAGGCCACCAGGTTGGTTTGACAGGATCTGCCTCTAATGAACCCATGTTGGTTGCCCCTAAGCATAATCACCCCTGCTGGCCCATGTGCTAGGGTAATTCTCTCAAAAAGCTTACCCAGGATTGAGATAAGACTGACTGGCCTATAGTTTCCTGGGTTCTCCTTCCTTCCTTTTTTGAAAATGGGAACCACATTGGCCCTTTTCCAGTCCTCCAGCACACTGCCAGAGCACCATGAGGTCTCATAAAGCTGTGCCAAGGGTCCCACAATGACCTCTGCTAATTCCCTCAGCACTCTGGGGTGGAGATCATCAAGACCTGCTGATCTAAATATGTCCAGTTCCTCCAGAAATTCCCTGACTAGATCCTCATTGACCCTAGGCCTGGGTGCGCTTCCCCTGGGGCTTACGGAGGTCCCATTGCAGGGTGGTGACCTGGTCCCAGCTCAGGAAAATGGAGGTAAAGAAGTTGTTAAATAGGTTAGTTTTGCTGTCTAGTGCAACAACCAAATTTCCTAGCATGTCCTGCAGTGGCCCCACATTACCCAGTACCTTCTTTTTACCCACTATGTATTTAAAAAAGGACTTCTTGTTGTCCTTGATCTGGGTAGCTAGTCCCAGTTCCATTTCCACCTTGTCCTTCCTGACTGCTCCCCCTACAGCCCTGAGCAACAAAGGTATAGTCCTCCCTGGTGATGGTCACTCCCTTCTATTGGGTGTATGTCTCCTTTTTAGCTAGATGTTCCCAGATGCTTTTGGTGAGCCAAGGAGGCTCCTGCACCCTCTTGCCCCCTTTGATCCATGTTGGGATTACTTCCTTTTGGGCTTGAAGGATCGTCTCCTTAAGGAGCGACCACTCTTCTTGGACACCTGACTGCCCTCCCCTCCAGGACCTTAGTGTCTCCCTCACTATTCTTCTTATCTCATTGAAATCCACACTCCTGAAGTCCAGGGCTGCTGCCTTGCTGCAGGGCCTTTGCCACCTTGTGCTGGATGGTGAATTCCAGCAAGCAATGATTGCTGTCACCCAGGTGGTTGAGCACCCACAGTCACCCGCTGTCTGTCCGTGGCCAGGACCAGATCCAACAAGGCATCACCCCGGTGGGGCTGTGCACCTCCTGGGTTAGATGGAGGTCCTGTATCTCTGCTAGGAACCTACATAAGCAGTCAGATCTGGCTGACTTCTCTTCCCAGCAGATGTCTGGAAAGTTTAGGTCATCCATGATGACCATGTCCTTTGACCTAACTGCCTCCTTGAGCTGACCGAAGAATTCCCAATCTAGCTCTTCCCCTCGGTTGGGTGTTCTGTAGTAGACCCCCACCGTTAAGTCCCTTTCCCCTCGACTTCCTTGTATTCTAACCCAGAGCACTTCAGTATGCCCCTCCTCTGACCCAGTGCTACACATTGAGGATGTGTATTTCTCCTTGATGTAGAGTGCCACACTGCCACGTTTCCTCCCTGTCTTATCCCTCCTGTACAGCCTATAGCCCTTGATATTCACCACCCAGTCCTGTGTTGAGTCCTACCATGTTTCAGTGAGCCCCACTATGTCTGGGTTGGTGTTAGATAGCAGGAGGGTAAGTTCCTCCTGCTTGTTCCCCATACTATGAGCATTAGTGTAGAGGCATTTGAGGCCTCCTGAAGATGTATGTACTGCCCCCCTAATCTCAGTACTACCCAGTCAATCAATTGACCCGGTCAATTGAAATAAATGTTCTTTAGGTCAAGTTTATTCCATATCCATGTAGTATTATTATTCAGCAATGAAACTTTTGTTTCATAGCCAATCTCACATTTTTCAATATGGTGCTGTTTTGGTCTCCCTACTGGTCAGCGACAAGAAGTGGGGCTGTCACGTTCCCTTGGCCAATCAGCTGCAGGAGGCAAAAATGGTGCCATATTTAAAACTGAAGTTTTTGCCTCCCTGCCAATCAGGAGTGAGCTGCAAGTGGGGCCCCTCCATCAATCAATGGGAGGGGAGGGGTGAGAGGGAGGTTATGATGGGGAACCTGCAAGATTAAAGGAGCCATAGCGCACTACACTTCTGTCATTAATTCAGTAGGGCCCTATCCATAAAGGCATAAAGTTTTGCCACTGTTGAGCACAACATAGTGGTGGAAGAAAGGCTTCCAGTCTGGATATGAAGATATCAAGAGGTAGAAAATCCACTACTTCCTGGATAGTTTGGTCTAATGATTATACAAACTCACTGTTAATCTGTGAGTGTGATAATGAATGAGGAAATCCCAGATGACCTCAGGCACACCATGATCTCCTTCAAGAAAGGAGACAGGTCCAACTGTGGAAATTACAGAGGAATTTCCACCACAGGAAAGATCACTGTGAGAACCAATCTGAACTATCTCCTTCCACTTGCTGAAGAGCTCCTCTCAGAATCTCAGTGTGGATTTAGGGCATTAAGAGGCACAACTGACATAATCTTCACTGCTTACCAGCTGCAGGAAAAATGCCAGGAACAACATAAAACTCTCTACATGGCCTTCCTTTGGTGTGGTGAAAGCCTTCGACTCTGTCAACTGAGAAGGTATGTGGAGGATCCTTCTGAAGTACAGATACTCACCAAAATTCATTGCCATTCTCTGCCTGCTCCATGATAGTATGCAAGTGCTGGTTCTCAGTAATGGATCTATCACAGATCCCTTTGGGGTTAAGATAGGAGTTAAGCAAGGTGTCATCATCACTCCAACACTCTTCTTGATATTCCTTACCATGATGCTACATCTGACCACCAACAAACTTACAGTTGGAGTGCATCTAAACTATAAATGTATGGTAAACTGTTTAATCTCAGCTGACTTTAAGCCAAAACCAAGACTATTCTAACCTCCTGAGCTCCAGTATGCTGATGATGCTGTAGTGTGTGCTTGCTCAGAAGCGTATCTTCAGACAATTGTCAACTTCTTTACTGAGGCATACAACAAAATGAGACTGATGCTTGACATTAAGAAGACTAAGTTCCTCCTTCAACAAAATCATTATGAGCAGTCCTCAGCTCTGGTTACTTAGATTTATGGTGAGACTCTGGAGAACACTAAATATTCTGTCACATAGCCATCTGTCACAGAAGGCTAACATCCACAAAGAAATCCAACATCACCTTAGATGTGCAGGTGCAGCCTTCAGAAGTCTGAGGAAATGGGTGTTTAAAGATAACAATATCAGATCCAAAACCAAGCTCATAGTTTGTCAAGCAGTCGTGATCTTACTATACTGTGCTGAGCTTAGAAGTGGAAAACATATGGGAGACACCTCAAGTATCTGGAGAAGTACCATGAATGCTGCCTGCGGATGATCCTTCAAATCCAGTTGGAAGATAAAAGCATCAGCATTAGTGTCCTTTCACAAGCAAATGCCACAAGCATCAAGGTGATGATCATCCAACATCAACTTTGCTGTGCTAGCAACATCATCTGGATGTCTAACTCCAGATTCCCAAAGCAAGTTTTACTTTCCCATCTCAGTCAAGACATATGCTCAAGGGGAGGGCAGAGAAAGTGCTTCAAGGATGTTCTCAAGGCCAACTTGGAAAACTGCAACATTGACATGAAGTCATGGGACACTATCACTCAGGACCTGTCTCTGCAAGGGTCTCAGTACTTTGAAACTTTATGATGACAACAGGAGATGGAAAAGCAGGAGCGGCAGAAACACCATGTTGCGGAACAAATCAAATCCAGAGCCACCTACCCTACACAGAAACACGCGCCCAAGTTGCAACAAAGTCTGTCAATCTCAGATCAGCCTTGTCAGCCATCTTCAGATTCACAGAAAAGGTAATCATGGTAGACAATCATCCTCAACTGTGAAGGATTGCCAATGATGTTTTGTGCCATATTTCTAATTTGAATGTATGTTGCTCAAGCATATACAATATACATGTACTGGAGAGCACTCGGAGCCTTAGACAACAATTGCAAAGATCAACATCTTTTCTTTTATGCATCACTAATTGATCAATTATGTTTTAAGAAATACGTATTTATTCTTTTTTAGAAATGTGGACCTTGGCTATGTGTCTGCATACAGATTTCATACCTCTGGAGATATGAGTTCTCAGCATCATAAGCATGCTAACTTTATTTCACATTTGCCATGCTTAGGCAAAATGACAAATACATTTTGCATATGACAATAAAATTCTCCTTATAAATACACAATATAAATCTTGAATAGTTAACGGTATCTGATATTCTTTCATAAAATGCTCTATTGTCACATGGTTGAAAAGAGACGATTTTTTAGCAATGAGGTCAAAAAGTCCTACATTCCAAAGGTGATGAATCTGTAGAAGCCTTTCAAGCTTTCAGATACAGCATGTTCAACAAGCCTTCTAACATGAGCACAAGAGTATTTTCCTTTCTATCTCCAATATGTTTTGTTTATTAGAGCAGGTGTTTTAGAACCATTAGGGGTCCTGGTGCCACCTTTTCGCAAAGATATAAACAAATAAAGCAAGTGCACTATCAATTCATGGAAGCGAGATTTTTTTTCTCATAAAAGGGCCATCTGGTAACTCAAAAGAAAATCTAGCTGAATGCTTCATACTTTTCTCTGAACAATGATCCTGTTTGAAAGGCTGGCAGAGGTAGGTCCCACCTCTCTGGAAGTAGTAGCATTATATTAAGTGGTTTCTCTATCCCTTTGTTTCTTTCTTGGATCTGGAAGAGCACTTTGACATTTCACCATATGCATAGTGTATTATGTATCAGTGAGCCAACTAATATTACTGTGCTTTGGAGTATTCTTGGATGGAAAGAGTAGTTTTGCTAAAATGGGTTCCCTTTTGCATAGATTACCAGTGTGTTCTTTTACACTGATGATATACTGATTCTGCTTTGGAACAAAGCCTTAAGTTCATATTTCATTGAGGATTATTTCTTTGGCTGCACCAGGGCAGAGAGCTCTCTGTGGCTAAGTATTTACAGTACTGCTGTTTTATAAGAAATACAATCATAGATATGTGACTGAATAACAAAGCGATAACTGATGGTAGCGGAGAGCAGACTAAACTTTTACTGCTGCTCACCTTGGTACGTTTGATTTGTATAAATATTGCCTCCTCTCCTATTTTCTTGTACTGCTTATCATTAAAGATTTAACTAATTGATTGAATGTTTTCCTCTCATTCATTGGAGTCTTTTTATTTATATAATACCACGTACTCATGCAGATTAATCCACAGCATAAGCCCCCTAGAAAGAAAAATCAGTCAGATGCCCTGTGAAGAATTCTTTGGATACTTATGGATGTTTTGCATGGGACTACTGTGGTCTGGGGGAGATGGGAGAGTTTAATACAAACATATTCCCTATGGAAAAAGCCCCCTGAGATCTGTGAGATTCTTGGAGTTCCACCAGAAATGCATATCAGCTCTCTGGATATCACATACTTTGCTCCCAGCCCTGCTTGTCACATTACCAGGGTATTGCATACTTCAGAAGAAATTCCTGGAAAGTTTATAGCTTCATTACCATTTTTGTTTAAAGGGAGAAGAGAATTGTGCCTCCCAGGCCCTCCCTGTTCCATGTACAGATCCCAGATCTTCAGACATTCCTTGCATCTAACTACTCCTGAATCTCAACATTTTCAAGAGCAGGTTAGACAGACACTTGGCTGAGCTGGTTTAGTCAGGGATGATTCTGTCTTGA
Source organism: Crocodylus porosus (assembly GCF_001723895.1). Classification (NCBI taxonomy): domain Eukaryota; kingdom Metazoa; phylum Chordata; order Crocodylia; family Crocodylidae; genus Crocodylus; species Crocodylus porosus. The sequence goes on along the minus strand of NW_017728909.1, from coordinate 32,662,097 downwards.
ACAGTGGACTGGCCTAGATGATCTCATGAGATCCCTTTCAGTCCAACTTCCCTATGATCTTTTGATCCTATGATTACTCTTCAATTTTCATGTATAGAACACCATATTTTCAAGATATTGTACAAATATGGAATAATAGGAATCTGCTGTGAAGGATCTGTAGTCTAAGGATCAGATCCTGACGTCAGGGTTTCACTTGTGTGTCCTTCAGGATAACATGAATGGGAATAAAGAAATGCAAACTCCATGCTCATGACATTGAAACACTTCTGTGCAAAGCATCTGAATTTGGAGAGAACTCTGCTGTAAATATTCAGAGAACAATCCATGCCTCTTCTTTTATTCTGTCCTTACACAGATACAGGGGTGACATGTAGAGAGTGCACGCGGGTGCACACGTATCCCCTGAACATGGCAGTGCACCCCCTGCAAAAAGGGGCTTACCACCTTCCCGCCTCCGCCACTGCAGCAGCAGCATCTGCGGGCACTCCCCCGCTTACCATTGCCATGCTCCCACCACTGCCGCTGCACTTCCACCGCCACCATGCTCCCCCCACCCCCAGCCATCAGGGCCACACACCGTTCATACACAGATAAAATACAAAATGAAGTCAATGGGAGTTTTGCTTTGAGTTAAGACTGTGTGAAAGTTGAGTAATGACTTCAGTATTTGGACCTAAGCACCTATGTGCTATTACATTAAAGCAAAGTTAAAAGCTGAGTAAAATTTGGATTTTTCACTCATGAGAAAATGTCAGCATTGAAGCATTTGTGTTCATCTCAGTTCTGGATGCGAAGATGAAGTTTTGAATTTTCACACACACACAGATTAGAAATTCCAAAATATTTTACTTGATTGAACATCTCAAAATGAAACATTTAAATATTTACTAATCAAAATATTTTGGAATTTTTCCTTGGTGTGGAAAAGTTCAAGACTTTATCTTTTCATATAAATATGAGACAAATACACATTGCAATTCTAAAATATTTGGATTATTAAACTTGAAATGTTTCATTGTTACATTCCCCAAATTGATATGTTACATTTCTGTTTCCAGAAATGACCTGAAAGGCCATGGCTTGAGTCATTTCAACAGCAAACTGCATTTTACCATTATCATTGCCATGGATCCATGGTGGAATAGAAGTTTTCAGCCTTACGCTCTTATTCTTCCCTTTGGATCAGGATTCCTGTCCAAACTGTATATCCCATGATGTATCCAAAGTCATGTGACTCCAATAATTTGCTAATCTTGGTCAGAAGAAAATCCTTTTTCCATTCTGGGAGCTGTAGTCTTCCAAGGTGCTCAGCCTATAAGAGAAAGGTGTCCCAAAGTACATGCAGGCATTCAATACACCTGGACTAGGATCATGTGGCTTACTTTAAGCCATATGTTCATAGATTAGGAATGGCACCTTCACATATGCTGGGAGTCATGCTGGGAACCCAGTGCAAGTAATGAGTTGGGGAGGAGGCCAGGACTTGAGGAGGCCTAGAGCTTTGGGGATGGTGGATTGGGGCTGCCAGGATTGAAAAAAAAGGGGCTGGGGTCCTCAGACTAGGGTTTGTCCGATTTGGTGTGGTCTAAAAATAGCTTGGTCAGGGTGGAGAAGGTAGGAATAACACAGCCCTTGGGCTGGGGTGAGCAGCTGGGCTTTCCCAGCACCAGTACTACACTTTGAATGTGTGCAGATGTTTGCTAAAGCATTCTCACTCTACATTAATTCACCTCCTCAAGTGAAGTAATTTAGATCAGGCCAGCCATTTTTTTACCCAATGTAACCCCCATGAATGTCTGTCCAGATCAGCACCTCGATGGACCTAACCCTAGTTGGGTCAGTAGAAATGTAATGTTTGCACATACCCCCAGACTACAACCAGGGGGAAACACACTGATATGGAAATGTAGTTTTAATATTTACCTGAACTGATTTGAAACAGAACATTTTACACCAGTTTGGCAAGGTGAAATTCTCCATCTTGCTTTGACTTAACTGTCCCCAGAGAAAAAAAATTAATGTAGATGTCCTGGTAGGAAATAGATTTTTTTTTGATTGTGGGAGGACAGGGAGGGAGGGAAGGGCATTTACTTGTTTTGAGAGTTGGCTTGGGTTGGAAATCTTTTTTTGAAAACTACAGAATTTTCCTTTGGCTACTAAAGCAAAAATTGTCAATAATTTTAACTAATTTTAATGACCAATATGAAAAGACTTTGGCATTATTTTTTAAAGCACTTCACATTCTTTTGAGCTCCTTGTTGAACAAATCAGACCCAAAGATACCGTAAGTTGGGTTTCCAGAAAATGAAGAATCTACCATGGCTTTGTCATAAATTTCATTTTCCGTGACTTTTCATCATATAGAAAGTGTGCACCAGAGGCAGATAATAAACCAAGTTCTTCATGGTGTCATTAACTGTTTCATCCCAAACAGCATCCTTTCTGTTTTTAAATTTTCCTGCCTCAGTTACCATATAACTTCCAACTTCTGCAGCAAAAGAAGCAGGGACCCCAGGTACAACAGCTTCCCGCAGTACACAGCCTTGATGTATTCCCAAAGCACTGCCATGTAAACTAAGGGAGGCAGGGATCCTGTGAGAAAAATCATACACAATAAAGTAATTTAAGAGTAAAGAAAGACCAGGAAATTGAATGTGAACATGGTAGCTGAAACTGTAGCCTGACCTCTTGCAGGAATTAAATATCATTAAAAAACCTCACCACCTCCCACTCCAAAATGCAAGGTGAACTCCTCTGATCTGTTTTGTACAACCTATACATGTAGCAGCATGTAAATTTTTAAAAGTCTCAAACATCACCCACTCACAACCTCCTTTTAAAACCAAATAAAATCTGACTCACATTTTATATACAATTTTCCTCTGTGGCAAAGGATAAGGTGTGGATAAGGTAGTATGAGAACCCACAACAGAACAGACTAGAAAATAGAACATTTCCTTTTGTCACTGAACTATTTTTGTCATTATAATCAATCCTGCAATTTTGTTTAGTAAATACATAGTAGAACTTTTAGAGGTAAAACTGCCCTATCAGCTGGCTAGATTTGTTGTAGGTGTAAATCAGCAAAAGTCCATTGAAATCAACAGTGCTGAGGCAATTTACAACAGTTTGGAGTCTGGTCCCCTATAATATCAGGCTGATAATGACCCAAAAGATGCAAGTAAATTGTTTATTCCTTTCCTGCATCCAGCAAAATGGTCAATCACAGCTGTTCTTGTCTTCATGTAAAAATGACTTTCTCACAAAAATGAAAAAAATAGGTATTTTAGAAGAGGAATGTTCAGAATATAGCTGAAATACAAAAGCAACTATATTGTGCTTCACAAAGGAGAGGAGCATCCCTGTAATAGAAGCCCCAGCACAGTAAAATCCCTTTCTCTAACTATGATGCATTGCTGCTTCTCTGTATTGTGAGCCTCCTGAAAATAGAAACTTTCTGTTTAATTGATTTATTTGTAATGATTCTGGCACACGGTAGAGACTCTTTGAAGCTGATTGATTACTGCAACAAGCTTAAGATTTCATACCACAACAAACCTTTTTGTACTAATAAACAGTGGGACAATAAAGCTCTGGGGCATGGTGTTTCCCTTCACATTAAAGTGAGGATTTGCAACTTAAGTATGTGAGGGACATAGTTTATGTGCTCCCAAGAAGCAGACATAATGAACTATTTCTTTTAATGGCAGATTATCCCTGTTTCTATTTCCTGGAGTGAAGACCTCGCAAATTGATGTATCTGTCCTCTGAGGTTTTCAGAGAGGCATTATGGCATTTTAAAATATTAATATGAGAGTACATTTAGCTGAAAGTAGCTAGTCTGGTAGTCTCTTGTGGCTGCCATGCAGGTCACCAGAGACCTCCTGTCTCTCAAGGAAAATGATTTACTCTAAGTGTATCATTAAGATATACTTTTTTTGGAATTTATGACAGAGCTTTCTCACAAAGTTATACCTTTTCTATAAAAATTTCAGTATTTTTATGCTATTTTCCCCTCACTCTCTGTTCCTTAAAAACCTGGTCAGTGTAACACAAAAACTGAAAGTGCCACCTTTGTACTGCACTGGAAGATCTGTGCTGAACACTGATTAACTAGGACTGGATGTCACATCTTGTTATAACTTTACATAGCTGAAGAATTTCCTGGGAGGTTTCAATGAATGGTAATTATTCTACCAATGCTTTTTTTTTTAAAAAAGGATAAAATTAAATACAATAAAGAGATAGTTTTAAGAACTGGGGAAATAATAAATATATGCCAATGAATCAGTTCAAGAATCTTCCTATTATGAAAAACTTAATAATTAATATATGTTTATGTTTGTTTTACATTTTTTGTTTAGAGGATAATTGGTATCTAGTGCCTTACCTTCTGATCTTCCAAATGTCAAATGTGGGTGTCACCATCTCAACTAAATCTTATTCAGAAATGAAATAAGTAAACAGAACTCATTTCTATGTAGTGAACCATGGGAATATACCATGCTATTTTTAAGATTTCACACATTTACCACCCCCCCGCCCCCATGTCCACACACACATACTGGCCACATACTGGCAGACTGCACAGTTGTTACCGCTCAGTCATTTAGTACTTGCATAACTAAGTCCTTAATGACTCTGCAGTAACTGGCATTACTGCACAGTAGTATCCCCACATGCTTTTTTCTGATGCTACTGCACACTAGGGTCTCATGGAGATGTGGCCACTCACACGCACACATTTACACACAGTTTTAGCCCTCACAGAATCAGCAATGAGTGAGTTTGGTTCTTTTCACAAATCTGTTCTCTAGGCAGCAGTAACACAGTCAGGAAAGGACTTTAAGAATGCATATTAAGTCTGCTTTCTGAAAGCCAGATTCTACTCCAATTAAAAACATCAAAATTCCCATTGACTTCCATAGTTCAGGATTAGGACCTGAAAGAATAAAGTATCTGACTTATATACTCTGTTTTTTGGTGTCAACTATTTAAACCTGACTAGATCTAAAAGAGAAGCAGTACTGCAATATATTAATTAAAGTGCAGTCCTTTCATATTTACAACCAAATACCTGAAGCATGCCTGGCAGATTTCACCTCCATTTCATTAGCCTATTTAGCTCTGGTTATATATTGACATTTTGTGCAACAATCTCAAATATGAGTAAAATGTAATGACTGTGCAGTAATACAGAATAATATTTAAAGACTTGCAAGGCATCAGCAAAAATTCATCAGAACTCTAATTACTGGGGTGTTTCAAGTAATCCCAAACATCCCTCCAATACTGGCACCGCTTGGAAACCTTTACATTAAATGGTCCAAATCCCCAGCTGGTGAGAACTAAAGCTGCTCCACTTGTTTTGATGGAGCTTTTTTGATCTAGATCAGTATAGAGTATGGCCCCATATATGTATTTTACACTTTTATTGCCCATTTCTTTATCTATTACTGCCTTTTCCCATATGTATTGTGAAGACAAGCAGATGGGCCTATGTCAAACTCAAAAGACCCAAGGACATCTGCATGCAGAAGTACTGTGTCCATATGGATTCATATTAATGCATTATATAGCTGCCACCTGCTCCTTTGAACCAATGATGTGTGTTAGAGAAATGCTGCAGAAATGGTAAACATAAATGGAAAATAGTTAGAAATTAGCCATTCTGCATGATACTTTCCCCTTGTCAAAGCTGTGGAATTTTAGATAGCTGCACTTTTAAGGCCAAGTCAGCAGTAACTTTCCCTACATCAACATTCAGCTGCAGCAATGCTGAAGATGGAGGGAATAGACAAAAATAAAGAGACAGAAGATATCCAAGTTTTCCAATGATTTTCTCAAGTAGTAAGTGGGCCACTGTCTGACTGAATATCCCTTCTCCTCTTTTGCCAAGGACAAGAACATGTGGAAACTTAAGATCCTTTAAAAGACTAGCCATATTTTCTCACATACAACAAACACTTTTTTCCCCCAAACTGGGGTATGTGCATTAAGCAGGGAAGCTGATTTTTTGCCTGAGATAGAATCACTTTAGTTTTATTCTTACTTCACAGTGCAACAGCTGTAATATTACTATTTAGGCAGCTGAGCGAGTCAATTGGTTTAATATCTATAGTCGTTAATGATCCTCTCTCCTTTTGGTTCTAAAACAAGATAAACTTAATTAAGGCAATTTTGCTGTAAGCTAGCTACTTTTGATCTCTCTCCTCCTATTCCATAGCCTCTTTAACTCTGGAGCTCAGTTTTTTTAGGTTTTTTCATAGATCCACCCTTGGAGACCAGCCTTGAGTATCAGCTCAGGATTCAGCTTTAGTTAAGGAGGAAAGGGATAGAGAGTTAACTAAGGACTAGGATTTGTTCCTGCTCTATAACTCTGGGAAAGGATTCTTTATTCTACCTTTCAAAAACAAGAAGTGTATTATATCTTGGGATGTATTATATGTGAGAAAATATGGTATGTTAAGACCTGAAAAATATTAGTATTATTTTTTATTTACTTGTATACATAATTTTATTTATTATTTTGGATAAAATCTATCCTCTGACTAAACAGGGAGGCAACAGTATAACCTTCAGGCCCAAAGAAACCTGGAAGACCTCCTTCTTTAATACCTATATCCATTTATCTATGGATCCATTTAGTTAAGGTTTTGTAAAAAAGTTTTTAGAGAGTTGGAATGGAAAATAAAACAACCCAGTCTTCACTCTAAAGGTACTAATGTAATTTACCCTAGAAGATTTTTAAAGGCTCATCTAGTTAAATTTACCAACATCTGTGAAGCATGAAAACTATTTTTTATTTTCATTTTTATCACCTCCCCGCTTTTAAATGACATCATTGATTTAAAATTTGTAAAAGAACAGAAAGAATTAAAAAAGGAAAAATATGGAAGGAAGAGAAAAGGGTAAAAATTGAAGCCAACAAATAGAATATTGATTCCATCTTCCCCCCCCCACGTAAGTACTGTATATTTTCTCAAAAATGTTTCTCAAAAAAAGGGCAAATAATGTAATTATGCAAAAAGCATGTGTTTTGCCTTTTACAAACCTAAATACAATTGTTTTGGCAACTGTCTAGAGTTCTGGGAAAGTTCACGTGGTCCTTTGATCATGTACAGTAATGTAGAAATAGGTATTTTGTTTCTAGATTATTAAGTAACTTGGAGATACAAAAACATTTCTAATAAGAATCTTTTAAGAGGGACTGGGATATTCTGCTAACATCTAGGTACAGATTTCTGCATCTCTGAGATCATTTCATTCTTGTTTTGACCTTTCTAAAAGTTATAGAAGATAAAGAATATTAGAAGTCCACCCCCACTTAGCTACCACTTCCTTTACCTTGAAGCTTAGCACGAGCTCCTTTAGCATGAAGTCATAATTAGAAGTGTGAAAAATTTGATTCATACACATAGGTATGATCTGTTCAATGCCAATCCGTTGCACAGCAACTTTTTTATAATGACTTTGTCAAATCCCTCTTAATTACCTACATAGAATTCCTCTTTGTAGACTGTGTGTTTCCACATGAAGATTAAATAAATCACTGGGTCTTCTCTCTTTCTTTTGCATCCTATCTTTACATATATGTATTTTCTCTAGTCTATTTGGATTATGGGAAGAGCTGTTCTCTACAAAGAGTAGTTATGCTATATAGAATAGATAATTGAGACAACATATGCAATCTGATGGTGACACTCCTGCAGTGAACATTATGAAAAGCTTCTATAGGAATTATTATGAATCACTCTCCTCTATTTGTTCCTTGTTAATAGTGAATATGAATAACTATGTTTAATTCCACGTGCAAATTTAAGGTGTGGGGAGTTAAATCTCAAGCATTCTTCTTAAATATATGGGGAAAAGGAACAGTGACAGCTCCTGCAACGATAAGTGTGAGTGCTCCACTTACTCGATAGATAATACAGAGATCTTGTCAACTACAGAATGTGGGACAGCAATATCTGACTGCATTCATTCTCTTCCTACTGTAGTGAGAGAGCACTTGTATTATCCCCCACCCATCAAGTGTTTAGTCTGAGTGCATACTAAGTGATGCTGAAGGTATTTTTATCAGCAACAAAATAATCACTTCAAAACTGAGTACTTTGCTTTCCTAAAAAATGAATCTTAAATTCTTCTTCAAATTTAACTTTACACACAAGCTTTATCACTATCTTCAAGAAAAGATATGTCTAGCAATAAAAGAGACTCTAAAAACTTCATTTTCTTCATACTCCTTAAAAATAAGAAGCAAAAATATAGATGGGACAATATCTGAGCATAGTGCTACTTTCTTAAGGGTCATGTTTGATATTTGATCAGCATAAATAACTTTCACTCATTCTAGTTGGAGTGAAACAACAAACATTTCAAACAATAGGAGTTAGTAAATATCCACTTTCTATAGATACTGGGTGTGTCAACATGTGCAATTCAGGGACAGGCAATTATTTTGGGCACAGTGCCACTTACCAAGTTTTGGCAAGCTGTCAAGGGCCGCATGGATAGCCCTGTCCCTTGACAGGTGCCCTGCACCCTGGTCACCATCTTGTGACTGGAAGTCCCGCCCCTAACCTCAGACCTTTGCCACCCGAAGTCCCTCCCTTTACCCCTAGAAATACCCCTTTTAGCAAGGCATTTTGCCATTTTGGAACCAGAAAAATATCAAATTATATTCTAAAAAATATCAAATAGCAAATATCTACAGCATTCATTATTTTGATTTCAAAAAATATTTTTGTCCTGATTTACATGTGTTGGTATAGTGTACATAGAGGTGACTGCACAATAGCTTCAAATGAAGTCTTACTCTTGTATATTGTGGGGGGGGGTGCATATAGTTGTGGGGTCATGGGTGTGGGTATGAGGTGAGGGAGTACGTGGGTCTGTGTGTATAACTGAGGTGTAGGTGGGTATGGGGTTTGTGGGGGGCTGTGTGTGTGTGGGAAG
>NW_017728909.1:32649561-32653036 GCF_001723895.1 Crocodylus porosus | reverse complement strand
GGGTATGGGGTTTGTGGGGAAATGCATGTGTGGGGAGTGTGGCTGGGGTGAATGAGGGGGTGTGGGTGTGGGGTTTGCATGTATGGCAGTGTGAGGGGGGGTGTAGGTGCATGTGTACTTGGGGTGTGGGTGTGGGACTGACCTTATGAACACACATGCACACAGACACTCTTCCCCTGCCTGCACATTGCCCCTGCCTACACACACACATACACATGTACTGGTGTGGCCCATGCTCCCCCATCCAGCGATGCAGCCAGGAGCCACATGGTGCCAGAGCAGGGTCGGGGCAATGCAATGGCTGGCAGTGGGAGCAGCGCTGCTCAGTTCTACTGAGGGCTCGCCCTGGGTGCCTGTCAGCTTTGACAGGCAGCCAAGAGCAAATAAATATTCATTTACTAATCTTTTTAGGGGCCTGGCAGGCTGGATCCAGTCCTTGGGCCATATTTTTCCCACCCCTGAATTAATTTGAAGCAATAAACTCTGGTGCTACTTCCAGGCGCAGCATCTACACGTGCACTCAGGACAGCAGCAATTTGGACCAGGGTAGAGCAGTTTATGCCAGTTCTGCTCCTGTCCTGCTTAGCCCTGGAAGGCTCCAGGAAGTGGCACTGGGGGGACAGAGGGCATGGCTAGGGCATGAATGTACAGAAGTGTTCACTTGCTTATGAGGAAAGAGTAATTCCCTCCACTGTAAGACTTACTAAAGGAATTTCCATGACTTGTTATGGAAGACATCAGACTGGGTGAGGTTCAGAAGTATTTTTAGAACTTAAATCTACAAATATGGGTTTTGCTGTTGAGAGATCTTACCTTCCGTATAGGAAATCTCCAGAGAATATGGGCCAAATCCTAGGTAATTCCCTCAGGAAAAATTTGAGATTCAGTGAGGACAATATTAATAAATCTAGGAATTTAAAAATGAGAAATCTTCATTAAATCTGGTTGCTGACATTTATTAAACTAATCTGTAGATGATAGAAATTGACATAAGTCTTTTTATTTCAAGACAACTACAGGCTAGATTCCAGCTGAGAATCTGGTCTTAGTCCTCAAAGAAAATAATTCTTTCAAACAACAACTTACTTACAAGCAGCTGTAAATAAAAGGGTCTATTTCTTAGGAACCGATAATCTTTTCTAATTTAAACCTCCCAATGAGTTCAGTAGTAGTTGTCTGTGTGTGAGAACCACAAAATCAGGGCTTTAATTTTCAAATAACATATTTGGTAAATTATATTGCTGAATCCCACAGTGCTTATTCTCCATCATGGTGTTTATAGACTATCCGGTGTAGTGTAGATAGAGCACTGTAAATAGGTCAGGTTTATTGTTTATTTTAACAAATGGATAGGGTTGCATTAGCATTGGGGAAAATGTATAAATATTGATTTGAAAACCTGGAGCACACAATAAAAGAGCAACCCTTTGTAACCCTTTTAGAGAAACCCAGCCATAAATAAAGTTCATCTCCATTTTTTCAACAAAACAATTAATACATAATTCATCCAGAAAATATTATCATTGCTATCTTTTCTGATAGTAACTAGAGCAACCTAACAACGCAAACATGACAACATGTAGATTATATTTGCAAACCAAGAAAGGGGGGGCAGGGGGAAATAATACATACTGCAGCAATGTTTTATATGTGGTTCAATCTATAAGGGCAACTTTTAGTAGTTCCACATGAGCTGAGTGCTAAAGGATGCAGCTGACAAATGTTTGTATTATTCTAAGCATGGTGAAAACAAAATCAATAAATGCATTTTTGGAGCTAGGGAAATAGCTATGTATCGTCTTAGGTCATGTCTTGTTCATTTACTTTATTTCTTCCTGTACACAGAAAGCTCTGTCCAAGAATATTAATGGTATACAGCTGTATATAATTAAACTTTTTTTTTATTAAGTAAACTTTGTTTAAGTTGGATACTAAATGGTGGACTGGAGCACATTTATTTTAGTTAAAAACCAGCCCATCTAAAAGTTTTGGAGATTTGTTTTATTTCATATGGGTACCAGGCTTTAGCTATATCTTCTGCTCTGGCAATTCAGTTTTAAAATCTCATGAGTAGGGGCTTCACTGCAAGGTTTCCAGTCCTGCTAGGTTTTAGTTGGATTCAAAGTAAGGAGAAACGGCTAAAGCATAACTCCACATTATGTGTAGGGTGGACATATCAAGAAAAAAAAGAGCACAAGAAGCCCACAACCACAACCACAACTTCCTGGACAGCATCCTGCAAGCCTATGATGCCTGACTGTACATCAGAGACCTAAAAGACAGTGGTTTGTGACCTGAAAGGCAGGATCCAGACTTAGCATGTGTTCAAGCCACCAGCTGGCTAGTGCATATGGATGGCAGCATGTGCTAAATGGGAGACAGGAAGCCAAGTCAAGTTCTGTCTAGGGCCAAAAGATTAACATAGGACATTAAAGATTTAGCTGTGTAATGTAGGAACAGTAGCACTACATGCCTGTTTAATAAAGATTTTTTATAATAAATCTGGGGTGGTAAAAATTATTTTGGCCTCTACAACCATGTATACAATGATACAGTTTTTACCCTGAAGGTTTAATAAACTTGAAAGAAAAGAGCAGGAAATGTAATGTCCAAAAAAAATAGTTGGTATTAGCTGATAATGCCCTATTGAGATCCATACGGCAATTCACCTCAAAGGTATCGTTTCAGACTGCAGACTCCCCAATGTCACTGCTAGTGCTCCTCCTTCCAAATTTTTCACAGTCAAGGAGTGCGTCCACACATGCAAGCATGTGCACGTGCAGCAGCTCAAATAGAAGCAATGCCAATTTGAGCCACGGCTTTTTGCTTCAGCACACATGTTCAAACATGCACTTTGTTGTGAAGCAAATTGTGCCACTTGGGGCAAAATAACCCTGCCTGGCTCCTCCTGGATATTCAGCCAGGGGAGCTAAAGCCTGTCCTGGGCCCAGCAGTATAAAAAGCTGCCCTGGCAAGTAGCTCAGGGCTACTAGCTCTCAGGAGCTTCTGCAGCCCAGCCAGTTGGTACCTGGGGACACTACTGCTTGTGCCAGCTGGACAGCTGAAGCAGCTCTGAGAGTTCCCTGCACCCTCTACCCACTGCAGCAGTCTGGCAGTGGGGGATGCTGCCAGGCTGTGACCTTTTGTGCACCTGCCAGATTCAGATGGGGACTGCAGAGCCAGCTGCCAGTGGACTGTGGTTGTAGGGTTGGCCTCTGTGCAGCACTACTGCCATTTGTGCCCCCTGCCCGGCCATCTGGGCAGCTATCACCTGGAAAATGTTCCGGGTGTGGTGGCCTGCTTTGAACTGTCAAAGCATATACTCCTGGCCTGATTTGTCCAGGAGGTCAGCCACAGCCAGATGGGTCCAATGTGCCAGCTCTGACCCAGCTCTCCCAACAGCTTCCCCATCCAGCCTCACCCCCCCAGCTTGCACCCCCAGGCCCCCATGGCTACCCCCACAACCCAGAAAACA
>NW_017728909.1:32634220-32649197 GCF_001723895.1 Crocodylus porosus | reverse complement strand
CCCCATGGTCCCTCCCCCCTTCTCCAGCCCCCCTGAGTCCTTACTCACCAGCACTGGAGCCCTGGTGCTGAAATATGCAGCCTGCCCAGCTACGTGTTTCTGCACCAGGGCAAGGGGCAACTATAGAGACGCTCTGGCAGCCAAAGCATCTCCATGGAGGACCAAGCCTCCAGTTGCCTCAGGGCATGGTCAGGAACCATGCCCTGTCCCACTTTCTTAAACATCGATATTTTTAGACCCCTGGATATCCAGGGGTCTAATTTTCTCCCTGTGTTGCAAGTTTGCAGTGCAAGGGACATTTTTTTATTCCTGCATGTGCCAGTTTCCCTGCCTCAAAGGGGTTTGAAGCAGGGCAAGAAGGCCTTAAATTTATGTTTCTGGAGGTAAATGTTCTGATTCCAATATAATTGCATTGGTATAAGGTAGGGCTCTAGACATGAGTCTAGTATGTCTAATCCTTAATCCAAACATTGTCTTGAGAGGACACTGGGAATTGAAAAGATTTATGAAAGATTACATACATGGAGGAAAGCACCTCAGTAGGACAACGGAAGAAGGTAGCAGACTGGGCGTGTCTACACAAGACGCTCAATGCACAGAAGACTAATTATAATGTTCATTACTGCAGCTGGCAAAAACCATGTTAATGCACTAAAGCACCATAGATTTAGTCTAATGCACATTAGCGTCACCTAAAAAGTGTTCATCTGCAGTAATGTGCAGGTAATAACAGGTATAAAACTTAATGCACCATAATTATAAACATGTAGACATGCCCAGAAAGACTGAATCTTACACATATTTCACTGTCTGAGATCAAGGATCAGAGGACCACTTTGAAGATAGTTACTCTAGCTAAACTGACCCACATCTAGTGGTTGTTTTTCCCACCAGAATAGCTTTTCTGTAAGTCTTAGAACAATTATACCCAAATTGTTCTGCAAGTCTTCATTGTGTATTGTCTTTCTAGTACGTTTGGATTCCATGTTTAGCTTTTACCAGAAAAATAAAATACATGATCTATGTTGATTTGTTTCTATAAGAAGGACATTAAATTATAAACTGAGCCTAGGAATAATAGGATTAGAGTTATCAAAAGTATACTTAAAATGAACATCACAAAGCATTTTCTGGTTCTATGGCATGTCAGTTATGGAAGTGTCTCCCTGATGATCTAATTGAATCATTTCAATTTTTTAAAACTGAATTGGAAAGAACATAGGAAGATTATACCATAGGGAATAATTCTGCAGTAGCAGAAAGATGGACTAAATGACATTATAGGTGCAAACAAGCATTTGGAAGATGCAGCTCAGGTTAGGGGACTGGCTAACCATGTGCAAGAATTTGTACAGGCAGCCAGAGGCAGTCTGGGAGGGAGGGTGGCTGTAGGATTGGCAGGGGGACTAGTGGGTCTACAGGGAGGGTTAGTAGGCCTGGGGGGTGTTCTGGCTGTGGGGGGATAGAAATAGCCTGTCAAGGTTGTGGGGATAGCTATGGAGAATGACTAGGATTTCCTAGCCCTGTGGCTGTGCTGGGGACCCATGCAAACATTCACAAGGCGGGTTAACCCGCGTTAGGTCAAGTTAAACCATGCTTATATAAAGTTAGTTCTCATCTGATGAGAAATAACTTTAGATTAGGCACACCATTATTATAATTACCTGTGCTTTGTGAATGTTTGCAAACCCAGACATTTAGATCACTTTAAGGTCAGTTAGGGAGATCTAAATGTAACGCTTGCACACAGCATACGGTCATGTCCAGACAAGCGTGGCCATATGTGACACTGCAGACCCATCTGTGACACAACACACTGCACATTCAGGCATTCCCTTCACCGCTACCCTGCAGTGCAAAGGGGTTTTTTGACCCTGGGAGATCCCAGGGTCAAAAAAACCCACTATCAAAAAAACCCACATGGAGAAAAACCCATGTGGAAAAAAAGTGAGGTGATGCACATGGCAGAGCCTAGCCAGAGCCACACTCCAGCTGCTGGCCAGGCTCCCAGCTGTAGGTGTGCTGTGGCTGCAGCTTCCCCGGTCCCCAGGATCCCAGGTAAGGCTGTGCTGGCCCCAGCCTCTGTTACCCCACCCAGGGTAACCTGTCATGGGCCAGAGTGTGTGTGATACAAGCATTCGCCCAGGACATGTAGCAGTGGCACGTGTCAAATGTCTACGCTCGCCTGGGCACAGCATATATGTCCTCCCCTGTAATTTCTTTTCTGTTTAATGGGGAATTCCTTAATCAGACTGCCCAAAGGTAAAACTTTCATGAGAGTTTGCAGAATAAAGTCCTAGATTTAGCTTAGTGCTTCCACAGAAAACTCAGAAACATTAGGAGAAAATGTCAAATATACAGGCTGAGGCTACTACCAGTCACAACTCAGTGCCACTGTATGTTGTAAAGGTGGAGTATTGTGCACCCATTATGCCACTGCTGTACATGGAGGAAGAAGTTGAATCAGAGTTGTTATATAATTTCCCTGAAGATATTTCAGAAAAAAAAATTGTTTAACCCATCACGTCTGTGCTAGGGGAACAAAATACACTGGTAACATACAATTATACTGTGGGCCAGTTAAATGACATAATGTCACCAATTCCTTCTGTACTTCAATAGTTTTCACAAGCAGAGGTCATGGGCTTATTTTTTTCCCCCTGTTGTTTTTTATGATTCAGTAAGTAACAAAACTATTGTGTCTGCAATGTATATATGTATAAGATACCTATACTTAAAAATATAAAGCTATACAATCAAAAGCAAGGCCACTTAAACACATGGTTAATACTTTTTACAAAAGAGATGGTTTCTTGGCTTGGGACATAAGTGACAAATAGCACAAGTATCATTCAACTTGTGAATTCCTTATTTAACACACTATTTCTCACTTATTATTCATATAATATCTTCTTCAATATTATATTGTATTTTGACTATTTTAAGCTTTTTATACTTATCTACGCGGTGTGTTCCTTTATAATTTAAAACTTCAGCCAGGCACCTTAATTCTTTTATTTTCAAGTATCATCATCATAACTTAGGATAACACTTCCTCAAGTGATTTTTCTCCTCCAGTAGCCCATGCATGTAAATGAAGTGTGTCAAAGCAGTTTTCCACAGTATAAATTTCAGTTGTTTTAAGCTTCTCAAAAGACAGACATAGGGGTTTTGCTTTTACTAATGCATCTAGGTAATGAAAATAGAGATATGTCTATAAAGAGCTTTTATGTGCCATACAAAACATAAACTAGAGAATGGATTTCTATTTCCTTCATCTATGGGGATAAACACGTAGGAAGAAGAGGGAAGAGGGTAAAGTGAGTGTGCATCAATTTAGAAAATAAAATGACTATATTGCATGCATTAAAGTTTTTTAAAAATTACGAAGGACTAGAGACAGAGACTGGAATAAAAGGAGGTCATTGCTAATGTAGGTGAATCTAAGTCAAATATGTGGTGACAATCCTGCTCCTGTTGAAGTCAATGGGATCTTTACTGTTAGATCACTTATTGAATCAGCTGAAATAAGAGATACATGGAAATGAGACAAGCGAGTGAATAAAATAGGCAGCCAAGTTGGAAACTTAACATCTATGACTAAAATTTCACAAGGAACTGTAATGATGTTAGAATAGCATGCATAGTAGGAGACTGTTTTCCTTCCCATATTGAAACTTCTGATGTAGTGAGGAAATATTTTAATCAGAATAATCAGAAATCAGCATACAGAATTACAGCCTGTATGCTGTACCTAGTTTCAATGTCTCAATGTGCCCTTTTGACAGTTTCTTAAATCATGAACAGTCCTTGCATATTGGAGACAATATTATATCAACCCTTACTGGGTCCTTTGAAACATCAGTTAAAACAACATATTATTATAGATGTGTAGCTTACAGTTGTAAACTTTCCAATATGAAAAGTATTACTTTGAAAGTTCCTACAAATAATATTTTAAACATATAAATAGCAGAGAACCATCCCCAGATGTCTTGTTTCATAATGTGAATATGGAATAATCTGTCTCTTCTCTGCTTGGGTCATGAATTTTGAATAATTTAACAATAGGTCATCTGAGCTCTGTTGTGTCATCAACTAATTACTAAATTTATGTTCATCAATAGTAAAGCCATGGTAGTATTTTAAATTCCATTTATTGTGCTTCAGCTTAATGCTTACTGTTACTCTTCCTCTACATTTTTTCCCGTCATGAAAATTAACCCACAATATATCTTTCTGGAAAGAAAATAAACAGCTCCCTTGCCAAGCCTTTCATTACACTGCTTCTTTCCATCATGAATTGTGATCTAACAGTAGCCTAGTAAAAAGCCAGGCCCTTTGAAGTGTTGTGCTAATTTGATTAATACGTAGTTACATCCTGTTATGATGCACTTTGCCTTATGCATTTTAAATGGAAAATACAGAGTGGATTACATTTGTGTTAAAAACACAGCATACTAAATGAACAGCACTGAAAGCAGTCTATAATAACAAGCACTGCAACCACTTTAAACATGCAAAAGGTTATTGTTTGCAGTTTAATGATAATTGTACCAAAATACATGTTTTTATAGTAATTAAGAAGCCAATATAAATACTAGTGATATTCATACAGCTGCAATTGGAAATGTTACTGTAAGAGGGATTAAATATAAGATAAATGTTACGCCTAATTTTTTTTTAAAAGGTGTCTTCAAAAATTCCTTAAATTAATTTTGTTTTGTTTTAACCAGACATTTTCCCAGAAGGAACTTAGCATGTTTTGTCTTTTAGAAGAGAAAACATAGGTGAATTGTTCATTGATGCCAGAAATGATAAAGTAAATGTTTTACAATAGACTGTACTGCCTGAGACACACCTAATCTTGCCATTTAGATTATATAAAATAATATACCTTATATGCTGCTTCCAATTGATTTTTTTTCTGCTTTACATTATAATATCTTAAAATAACAGCATTAAAGACCATCTGGCATAATTTCACTTCTGGCATGAGAGGGCATAATTCTACTGAATCATTAGAGTTCTGTTCTTTTACATTTGGAATTTCTTTGTCCCCCTGAACTTTATTATAATATGGCTTTTTATAGTAATAGTCCAGGATACCAATACTGACTGGAGAGTAAGAAATAACTCTTTACAACACATTCACTTTTCATTTTTATTGGATGCAAAAAGATGTACAAATATTAAAAATTACATTTATATATTTTAAATGGTTCTATCTTTTTAACCCACTTAACTTTTCACAGTGACTTACTAACACACTGATCCAATGACTATTAAACCAATACATTCTTTCCCATGTACTATGATGAGCACCAGACTGGAACATAACTTTCTTCAAGTACTTGCATTCAGACTTTAAAGATATCTTATCAGTACTCCAGGCAGCGGAGTATCAGTACTGAACCTAAAATCTGAAAATACAATAACCTCTTCAGCTATTACTAATGTTCTGCTCTCAGACATGGTTCAAAGTTGTGGTCTGCAGAACAAAGTACTGCTCCAGTCCAGGAAGCCATTATTATATGAGCTGATCATAAATCGATTGCAAACCTTGCATTTATATCTCTCATCTGTTGTCCCCTATGAAGTGTAGTTGTTGCATTTCTCTATCAATTTTTAGCCAAAAAGGGGGACCATGAATGCCACACAATTGCACTAAATACAAGAGATGCAAGGATAATGCATGAAAGAGTAAAACTATTGATTTATCAGAGGACTATTTCTGCTCTTTGCATGAATGCATAGCATCACACAATTTAGAATGGAAAAGGGACATTATGTTATTTATTTCCTTGCTAATGCAAAATAGTTTTCCACTATGTAATATTTTGTCCCATCTACTTTTAAACGGCACAAACATCAATCACTTCCTTGGGTAGGATGTTCTACAGTCTTATACACGACGCTTTATTTTTTCCGGGACATTCAGTCTAAACCTGACCTCTTTCATGGCACTACTCTTAACTATACATCTGCATACTACACTAAATAGTTCCTTCCTTCTCATTGTTTGGATCTTTCAGTGTTTGTAGACCATTAACATATTCCTTTTCTTTATTTCTTTCCTAAATTATAATATACTTAGTTAGCTGTCTTAAGCTTTCCTCAAAAGTCATCTGCATGGCCACGTTTGTTACCCTTTTTCTGATTTTCTTCCATATCAATGTCTCCTAGTAATATGGGACCTATGTGTATAAAAGCTGTTATATAATGGAAATGGGAATTCTTCTCAAAGGTTCTCTTGATTCAGAACTGACTGCAGTCTAAGCCAACAATGGAAAGATTCTCACTTATTGCAATGGTTTTTACATCAGGAATATTGGACCAAGAACACACTATTTGGCTGAGTTTTCACTTCAAGCATATAGGGGCTGATGAAAAGTGCTTGGGAAACCAATGAGGAGTCTCTCTACACCAACTGGTTTTGGATCAAATTTATAATGAGATGACTTACTTTTTTCCATTACATAAAGCACAACATGACTGGCCCTTTCTTGCAGGGATGGATACAATTTCATATAGTCAAAATTCTGAATTCTGAGTATGTTTGGCTCCCATTTTAAATGCCATTAAAGCTTGGTCTCTTACTTACCATGCACTGCTGTATTGTGTTGAAAACTCATGGAAGATATGAGCTACCTAAAATATCTGTGTTTGTGATGA
Source organism: Crocodylus porosus (assembly GCF_001723895.1). NCBI lineage: Eukaryota > Metazoa > Chordata > Crocodylia > Crocodylidae > Crocodylus > Crocodylus porosus. Next base: position 32,642,522 of record NW_017728909.1, on the reverse strand, counting down.
CTTTCCCCCAGGGTATTTTCCAAGATGGTTTCCCTTAATTGTTCTAATTTTTCTGGATGTCGATCACTTACCTTTCATAATTAGTATATGCAACCCTTCAAATTGAATATAATTTGAAAGATTTGAACAAGCTCTTTATATTTGTTGAATTTTCCATCTGTAATTTGTTAGCTACTCCTCTCAAAAACAGTCAATTGTTAGCACACACATTTGCATATGCATGGTTATGTACCCTTTTTATTATAATGATGCACTTTATTCCACCTAACCATACACACAGACATCCTAGTTATTTATCTCATCATCTGCTAAATGTTAATAACATTTATGGAAAATAATCAGTATTTGTCCTAGTGTTGGTTCTTAACAAATAATTCTAAAGAATAATACTTAACAGAGAATTCTGTTCAGTAGTTAGAATAAATGGCACACATATAACAGATTAAATACACTATACATCATCTTTAGCATAAACCATTGACTAAGGCACTTTAGAATTTAGCTGTAGAAAGATGACATTTTATCAGATCTCCAATTTTAAGTGGTTATGAAATTATTTGAGGTGAAAGTGGCAACAGATATGTCATAGATATGACCCAGATGTAGAGGGTTCGGAAACCATGGATCTACGGTATTGTAGGTCCAGAAACCAAGCCATGCCAAGTCAAGATCACAGTGCTGGACCAAGTCTGTTGGATTGTGCCAAGAGTTCAAATGAGTCAGTGGTCAAGGCTGGAGCTGAGGAATCAGGAGTGGGGTACAGGGGTTCAGGGCAGAAGCAAAATAGGAACAAAGCGCAAGCATGGTAGCAAGGTCCAAATCAGGAGGATATGAACACTTTTGCCAAGACAAGGCCCAAGGGAAAGTGGGAGTTTTTATAGCCCTCCCATGTCCCCTGGGTCACACAAGAGGGCCCAGGCTAGGCTGGGTCCAGTGCCCAGTCTACCGTTTCGTGGTGTTGCAACCCAGGCCTCCACCCACAACTTCAGAAGATTCACATGTGAGCCCAGGGGACCTGATACTACCTCATCTCCTGTGGCAACCCCTGGATGCCTCAGGGTCTGGTTTGTCTGGGTAGGCATGGTAGAAGGCTCGGAATCAGAAAAGCACTCCTTTTAACATAGGACTAGAATCAGAAACCATCCAACTAATAATCCCCAAATTGTCATGGTAGTCATGACATCATGAACTAAAGGAAAAATGTTATCTGTTTGATCACTGACATCACCCAGGGCAAGAAGCCGCATTGGTTACGAAGGCAAATTTGGGAAAACTCACTCTAATAATGTCAGGTGCATTACTGCACTCACTCTAATAATGTGAAAACTCACTCTAATAATGTGAGCCTACCATTAACATGGATTGCAACAAAATGCTATACTGTAGGCATGTCGTAACATGCATTTAATGCAGCACCCGTTTACTTGCAAGTAAATTACTCATGAGTAAACAATATTGGTCAGGCATATACACGTGCAGGGAAACAGAAGCAGATTTGCTGCAAATCTGCTATTGCTTCCCAGGGCCCTGCAGTGGGTCCCTGCTGCCACCACGGGGAGTTGTAGGCTCCATATACAGCAGCCAGCAGCCAGCAGACATCTTCAAAAGGCAGTCCTGCTCGCTGTCCTCTGGCCAGCCACTTCCCTGGTCGTGAGCAGCATGCACAGCGCAGGGGCAGCATGTGGCAGTGCTCTCCTGCCACCTGTGCCTCTCTGTACTATGGCTGTTCTAGCCCTTGCCCCTGGCAGTGATGACCAATGCCCCAGGCTCCTGCTGGCTGCCATACTGGCTCTGCTGACCCAAATAATTGACTACTGTCTGGCCCACAACTATCTGGGCCTTCCCTGTTCCTACACTCACAGCAGGAGTGTATTATGTGCCATCCCAGGGCTGCTGCCATGCATCTGCTGACTTGATCATGTCCGCCTGGCCAGACCCCAGCAGGGACACTAACAACAGGCGCCAGGATGCTACAGCTAGAGCCACTGTCACCCTTATGAGCCTCCAGCCCCAGCCAGGACTAGTGGCTGCACATTGTCCAGCACACCTTGGATGGTAAGCAGTGGTGGAGGCCTTCCGCATGACCCAGGCCGCTTTCTGGGATCAGCTCCGACCACATCTGGAGTGGCAGGACACTGGCATGTAGCCGCCCCTCCCCACGAACCCACACCTGGCCCTCGCCCTAACTGGCCATGCCTGCTAGTCCACAGTACATTAGCCATCTGTTTGATGTGGGCAAGGATATTGCCAGGGAAGCCATCCTGGAGGTGTGCACCACCCTCCAGGATGTACTGGTAGACACTATGCTCCATGTGTATGACCCCATGGTGGTGGTAGGGTACTGTGCCCTTGGATGCCCCCAGTGCATCAGGGATCTGGACAGGACCCACATCCCTGTCACTTGTCCGCCCCATGGAGACCATCCCTATTACATCCACGGGGCTTTCACTCCATCGTGCTGCAGGATATCATCAACCACCATGGGGCTTTCACGCATGTAAGTGCTGGCTAGGTGGGCTTTCACACTGGGGGTGCCAGACTGCAGCTGACCACCCACCTCTCCTCATCAGGGACCCCAACTACCCACTCCTGATGTGGCTTATGCATCCCTACACTGGCCACCTGGACTCCCACCAGGACCATTTCAACCACTGCCTGGGCCAGACCCATGGCCTAGTGGAGTGCACCTTCAGCTACATCAAGGACCACTGGCACCCTCATTGCCTGCCTCAAATTTGCCAAGGACAACATCCCCCAGGTCATCATTGCAGCCTATGTGCTGCATGACATCTGTGAGGCCTGAGGGGGAGCTCTTCTGTGAGGCCTAGGCAGAGGAGGCACAGTGTAAGGAGGGTCTTGTGCCCAACAGCAGGGGCCAGGTTACCAGCTGCAGGAGGGCACTGACCAACCACCTCCTCCAACACTCCCTGCTGTAGCCTGCCTGCACCGCTTCCCACAGACCCCCCAACACCCTGCCCACCCCCAGCACCAGCACCACACTCACTGCCAACACATCCCAGAAGAAAAGTTTTTATTCCCCTCACATCAAACAGACCTCCTGCCCCTCCCTTCCTCCCCAAAAAGCAGAGCCGCCTCCAAACAAATAGATCCCCTCCACTACCCACCATCAGTAAAACACCTTCTTCCCCACGAAAATTATGTACAATATCCTTTGTGTGCCATCCCGGGGAGGGGGGGGGTAGAGGAATGCATAGGGTGGGGACACCCGGGGGGCAGAGCTCAGGGACAGAAGGCCAGCATCCCAGCCTCTGACTGCTCCCCCATGAGTTTGCACACCACAGTGAGTGTGGTGAGTGAGGGGCTCACCATAGGCAAAGGCAGCTGGTGCTTCCCTGGCATGGGCAGCTCCTCCTCCAGCAGCCAGTGTCCAGGGCCAACGGGGCTGGTGTGCAGTCCTTGCCCTCCTGCAGGCAGCTCCAGCTCCATACCCACATGGAGTTGGGGTGAGGGCAGGGTTGGGCCCAGGCAGGGGGCGCTGGGTAGCACTGGACCCAGGGCAGGGGCCAGGCCAGGGACCTGCTTCTGGGCAGTGGATGGATGCCAGAGGGCAGATGAGGCCAGGGTCAGGGGCCAGGCAGCAGGTGGCATGAAGGTAACCACCACCACTACAATGATGCCCAGCACCCAGAGGTCATCATCCATGGCCTGCACTGCCTGGGGCAGGATGGCATTCTGCTTCTGAACTACCTCCACCTGCTCACGCTCCAGGGCCAGAAGCTGCACCCAGAACTACCTGTTCACCTGGTCCTGAACTTCCTCACTCCAGTCCCATGCCTCCTTGTGGGTGACATCCTCTGCCTGCCACCTGTTCTGGTGTGCCACATTCTCTACTCACCAAGCCTGAGCATCTGCCAGCCATTCCTCTGACACCGTGACCAGGTGGTCCAGGAGGAGGATCCTATCCAGGGTCCCCCTCTGGAAGAGCCAATGCATCTGCAGGGCCCCAGCTGTAGGTGGCGGTGACCCTGAGGCCACACCCGACCTGCAACAGATGGCCTTTCCTCCACATGCAGAAAGAAAGTAAGAGCCATGAGACAAAAGCTGTTTGTGAAATATTACAGCATTTCTGAGATAAGATGCTCTGCACCAGGGGCTGTGTGCTGCCTGGCCTCAGATTGGGGGTCAGGCATGCAAAGGTAGCCAGGGACCAGGCAGGACTGGGCCATTAGCTGAGTGCCCCATCCCTGCTTGTTCTTCAGGGGTTGGGGGATGCTGGGTTCTGGCCGCAGGCAGTCTGTCTCCCCTGCTGGGCAGAACAGGACAGGCTCCTGGAAGCACTTGCTGCCATGGCTCCAAATCCTGCTTCCCAACCCCATCCACCTCCTATAGGTCAATCACTATGCTGCACTGCCACCCAGTCCATAGCGCCCAGACTTAGGGTACACTGGGCTCCCAGATGGCTGGGATGAGCAACTGCCCACACTGCTGCCTTCCCTGCAGGAGTATTCTCCAGGGAAGTGCCCTGGAGCCAACTCCCTCCCCCCCACACCACTGCTGCATCCCAAGCATGCCCCTGCTGCATGTGCTCCATGTGGTGTGCAAGGAGCTTTTTGCACAAACTGAGGCATGCCCAACCCCCTACAAAGGTCCCTTCCAGCCCTAATGTCTATGAAATCTATGAAATCCTGCTGCTGCTGATAGCCATGGTGCCCTGGGCACACCTGAGCACCTGGTAATCCAGAGCTATGACAGAGTGGGGAAGAAGCCCAGGCTGCCCCAAAACTTCTGCCACTACCTGGAGAGCTACCTGTGTCTGTGCTACACGTTCCTTCCCCCTGCTGCCAAGGAGAACATCACCGTCAGCATCAATACATTCCTCAACTTGTGAGAGACTATGTCCACCTAGCTGCGGGTCACAGACTACTCAGTAAAGTGTGGCACTGTCTCCCATCTCCCTTCATGCTGCGGAGGGGGAACCCAGGGTCAGAAGAGTGCAAATGGACTAGGTGGGGAGGGGGGCTAGGGGTAGGGGTGGAGATGGCGCTCCCCCCGAGCGCGGGCCTTTCCACATGGCTGGTGCTGGAGTGGCTGAAGGCTCCAAGCCATGTCTTTTATGCACTGCCCCACCCCCAGGGAGGAGCTGGCACTGCTGTTGGCCAGTGGTGTCATGGCCAGCTGTGCCTTGTGGTGGGAGCTGGGTCTGCAAAGCTGGTGTGGCAGGGGCTGGCCCAGGCTCCCTGAGCTGCTGGTGGGGGGTGCAGCCAGGGAGCTCAGTGGAATGAGCTGCTGGATGCCCAAGGGGCCCTCCCCCAGTGACACGTCATCATGCATGCCAAACCAGGGCAGGGGCTTGGGCAGTCCACCTGTACTGCTGTAGACAGCACAGCTGCAGCCTGGGTCCCAGGGTGTGAGGATGTCTGTCAATTGCCACATACAGGGTTGATATATAGGGGGTTGCATATGCAACCCCTGAGAGCATCAGTTCATCCCCTGCCAGGCTGTGCAGGCAGGGGGGCAGGCAAAGCACCAGTGCCTACCCTGTGAGTGCCCACTGGGAAGCGGGACCACCAGCAAAAGTGGTTGTGCTGCTTCTGGAAGTGATTGCGGGATTTCCAGAAGAGGCACAGCCATTTTTACAGTGAGTTAGATTGGCTGCGGGGATCCCCACCCCAGTCAGCAGGATTGGCCACCGGAGGACTCCTCCTCCAGCTGCTGACTGGTGTGGGGGGGGCATGTATCCCCCAGGCTCAAGAGGCACCAGACACCCATGGCTACATAAAGGCATGGACTTATGGGCACTCCCCAACCAATGTTTGTGGTCGGTGATGGTGAACCACTGTGCCTGCAAAGCCTTGACTTTTATGTGGCACTGACACACTGACTGGTTGTGCCTGTGCTCCCACATCCAGACTGATAGTGCCTCATAGACATGGACGTTGGAGCACCCGCCCCCCTCAAACTGCTCCTGCACCTCTGACTTGCCCGACAGTGCCACAAGGTCATCAGTCTCCTCCACAGATCAGTTGGGGCCCCCATGGTGGGCACAGGTGTAGGCATGGCCATGGAGAAGGAGGAAACCATTGTGGGACCTGTGCAGCTATTCCTCGGCTGCCAGGCCTGGACAGCTGCCTGCAGCACCCAGTGCAGGGGCCTGACACGGTGCTGGCAGCTGTATGGCAAAGGAAATGCCCCATAGCACCTGAAGGCTCAGGGCAGGCTGCTGAGGGTGGGCTGCAGGCAGGAGAACCTGGGTCTGGCATCCAGAAGCTGCCTGCAGTTGCGCCTGGGTGCTGGCAGGCCTGGCTAAAACCTGCCATAGCCTGGAGCAGCTTGGAAGCCCGAATAGCACAGGCCTGGCAGACACGCAGCAGTGTGGTGCCAGGCAGCAGCACTGACATGCAGGCAGGCTAAGGCAGCTGGCCTGCAGCCTGCCCAGGGAGGCACAGTGACCTGCAGTACCCTCAGGCTCCCTGCTGGTGTGCCTCAGCGCTCAGAATATCTGAAGGCTTTTATAGGACTGAGGCAGCCCAGCCCTGGGGTAGGAGAGGTTCCCAGCTTGGAGCCCTGCAGCTAGCCTCAGGCCAGCCCCCTAGTGGCAGGGCTGACCTGGAAGCAAACTTGTTCCTGGGTCACATCTACATATGCAAAACCACATAGTAACTAATCTCACATAAATTTGCTACCTGCATTTGCTCGGGATTAAATGTTTTTACTGTGCAGTAAGCATGCACACATGTAGATGCACATGCTTACTGTACAGCAAACTATGCCAGTTGTTGTCAGCTGGGGGTAAACATACTCCTAGGGGTACTTAAAAAGGTCATAAGAGGTACACAGAAAGAATGAGAAAAAATTAGAGACACACTGATACATCGGTCGCATACCGGATTGGCATTGATATAAGGAAAATTGACTATCAGCAACTGGCTTTTTTGGTTGATGTGGCTGATAATGTGACCAATAAATGCCGCATGCATGCAGCCTCAGTGCAGCATGCAGGCAGCCAGGAGTACAGCCCAGCAGCATAGAGAGAAGCCAGGTCTGGCTCATAAATCTGTTGCGAGGGAAGGATCATGGGGACAGATTGAGACCCCAACGGTAGGGGAGGGAGTGGGGCTGGGGCTGGGGCTGGGGCTGCGGGAGGGGCAGGGTAGGGGCTGCCCAGCCGGGGCGGAGCACAGGACTGAGCTGCATGCCATTGCGAGTGTGATGGATGAGGGGCTCACATAATTACATAACTGATAACATTAAAAACAAGAAAAAAATATAAAGGAGTTCATGAGCTGAAACTCTGAGACAGAAGAGGTACACTTGTTAAAAAAGGTTGAAAACCCCTGAACTATGTGACTACATAGTTAAGCATCTCATTTAGACACAACCTGTGAACTGGAAGGTAGAGGCTGAAACTAATTACCTTCCACTCAAATTAAAAACCAAACTTGGATACAGTATTTTCCAAATCACAGAATCATAGAAAATTAGAGTTAGAAGGTATCTCAGGAGGTCATGTAGTCCAACCCCCTGTTCAAACAGGACCATCCCCAACTTTATCATCCTACCCAAGGCTTTTTTCTACCTAAGTCTTAAAAAAACCTTTAAGGATAGAAATGTCAAAACATCTCTAGCCTGTTCCAGTGCTTTACTACCTTCCTGGTAAGAATTTTTTTCTGAATACAGGCAGTCTTCAAACTTATGACACAATTGGTTCCTGAAAACCACATCTTAAGTCGAAACATAAGTCAGAACCAATTTTCCCACAGGAAACAATGTTATAAATGGGGGATTGGTTCTTGAACCAAAGCCCTATACCTTATTTTCACCAAAAATAACCCAGAATTTTGTACTCAATCAAATATAGATGAGTAATATAGCTACATTAATGTATTTATATTGTAAATAGCAATCATATTGATTTGGAAGGACTTCTTTGAGGTAACTTTGCTGGACTTTTTGAAGGGCTCTTGGCTGGAGTTGTAGGAAACCTCCCAGGTTTTTCTTTTTTTAAAACTTAAAAATACATTTCCTCCCCTTCCCCAGCCATTTCTGTCTTTCTCTCTGCCCTCTCTATCCCTTATAAGTGATTACAAGTAGTACTAACTAAGATAAGTTCTTATACTCCCTTATAGTAACAAGACCCTTTTATATTGTAAATAGTGTTCTATTACGTTTGTATTGATTTTTGCTGTTTTCATAGATTTCATAGACATTAGGGCTGGAAGGGACCTCGGGAGATCATCGAGTCCAGCCCCCTGCCCAAAGGGTAGGAAGTCAGCTGGGGTCATAGGATCCCAGCAAGATAAGCATCCAATTTACTCTTGAAGGTATTCAATGTGGGTGCTTG
>NW_017728909.1:32623417-32633450 GCF_001723895.1 Crocodylus porosus | reverse complement strand
CACCTGGTCATAGAAGGAAATGAGATTGGTCAAACAAGACCTACCCTCAACAAACCCATGCTGGCTGTCCCTTAGAATGTTAGCCTGGGCCAGTCACATATATTGAATTTATATGTGAATTTGAATCTAAGCCTGTGTCTGTAAAGTAATGTCAAGTAATGTCAAGTTTCCATTTTGTATGTCAAGCCTCCATCTCATGTCCTCTGCCCGGGTATAACCTATTGTATATTATGTTGTAACTGTGACTCATGCCTAACCAGTCTCCTATAAATTGGTTCCTGGATGAATGGAAATGAATGAAGGTGCTTGAGGTACAAAGGTAGTAGGCCTCTACTGAATGATCAACTCAATAACTGGACCATCAACTCAACAACCGGACCATTGCCTTGCACTGACTTACCAGGAATCGCAGACCTCACCCAGGACCAGAGACAAAACCAAGCATTTGAAAGATAAAGACCCTACAGGACCCCAACATTTGGAAGACAAAGACCCTACAGAAACCAGCAACCCCAACATTGTGTCCCACCAGACAACAAGGACACCTGGATCTGCATGTATGCATCTGAGCAGGACTGTCTTTGCCTGGACATGTACTTCCCATAAGAGACACAGGTAGGCCACCCCTATCAAAGTGGTGGCAGAGTGCGATCTCTTTGGGACGCCCAATTCATCTGGGCCAGCACTACGCCATGCCACCTATCCACCCAGAGGCCCTGCCAGCAACCCCCCTCTGAACAACACCTTGGTAGAGAAGACCCCGACTAGCCATTGAGAACCAACTCTCAGCCTGGGATAGGTGGCTATCAGTCACCTTCTTCCCCCAAGCAAGGGACCTGAACTCTGCCTCTGCATACCTGGACCTCAAATCCCTCCATTAAGCCTTTCCTGTCCTGCTACCAGTGTGCGTGCGTGTGTGTGTGTGTGTGTGTGTGTGTGTGTGTGTGTGTGTGTGTGTTTGTCAGTATGTGTGGGAACCAGTAACTTTGTGGGGCTGTGTAGTGTGTTGCCTGTTTAATAAAACTGTTATTTTGGAACCCTGAATAGGGTTTTTGTCTTATTGACCTCCTGGCCCTGCTCCAGTCTCTGTTCTCTGCCCCTGTGATCTTCGTTCTGTCTGTCTCTCTTTCTCTCTCTCTGCCATCTTGGCTCCCTCTCTGCCACCTCCAAAACCCTGGCTTTTTCCCTTGCTTCCACCCCAGCACCAGGTGACCCTGAGTAATCCCAGGGCATCAAGTGATCCTAAGTAACCCTGGGGCACCTTGACCCTGAGTAACCCTGGCACCTTGACCCCAAGTAACACCAGCACCGTGACCCCGAGTAACACCAAGCCCAAGTTATCCCAACGCTCCCTAATGTTAACACACAGTCACATAAGTGTGTGTTTGTGTATATGTGTATGTGCATGTGTGTTTGAACCCACAGAGTGTTTGTGTAGTCTGTGTGTATATATATAATTTTGTATCATCCCTTCCTATCTAACAGCCCAATATTGAGATCCTGTGTTGATCTGGTGCATATCAAGTCAACAGGTCTTGGCTGCAGGTTTTTCTGGAGTCTTGTTTGCTTTCTTAAAGAAAGTGTCCAAGGAAGTTTGGACGGATGTTTTCCAGGGAGATGGGCAATGCAGTGAACTTGTTCACTGATGTGGCATGGTGTCGGATCAAGAATTGTAAAGTCGAAACTGACATTAGAAAGTTGAAGCAGTTGTCAATTTATAAACATTGTAAGTGTGAAACGTTGTAACTCAAAATGTTCTTAAGTCGAGGACTGCCTGTATATAACTTAAAAGTTCCCTTTCTGCACCTTGATATCATTGCTCCTTGCTCTGTTATCTGCTACCACTGATATAACAGAACAAGGAGCAATGTTCTCAGTCTTCCTTTGTTTAATGAAGGAGCAAATATTTCTATGACACTGGTCCACAAGTGGTTAGTCAAGTTTCCAATTTTTCCCAAGTTCTGAAAAACTTAGGAAACTGCTTTGTCCATGTTTTCTGAGAGTCATCTTTCAGGCATCATCAGTGTAATGATATCATTGCAGCTCATTGCATGTCATAGTTTCACTACAGTTGTAAAGTAAGAATAGTGATAGGACTGAGCTCCAGTTCCAGGGAATTCCACCAGTCAGAATTTTCTGTGAAGAAAAACAAGATTTCTTCATTGAGCATATATGCTTCTGAAAAGCCATCTGGCCATTTAGGTAATGTTCAGGGGCAATTCAGTGCCATAATACGATGAAGTAGTGTAACAGCAAAAAATAATCATGAGCATTTGACTTCTGAAAAGATTTCGTGGCTTCACCAGCACACTTTCCATGTAATGCAAATGTCTGAGAAGAAAGAAAAACAATTCTGCACACTGTAAATTATGCAGATTCAATATATGTATGATAATGGTCAGAACAATGTTGACTGTAAATGATTTAGGACTATGTCTAGAAAGGGTCTTAAGCCTATAACACTGAACATTCAGTTCCCAGCTTTTAGGCACCCATCTCCAGAGGATGGAATCCACACGCTGAGACCAAGGACCAAAGTGCCCTATACCTTAGGCAGGGAAAACTGACCACCTGCATTAGAATTCACAACACTCACCCTGGTGAGTAGGAGGGTATACCTAAGCCAACTCATAGGAAATGCCAACAAAGAAGCATGTTGCAAATCTTTTTCCCAAAATGAGATGCCAGATAGGGCAGTGCCGGACAAAAATACGTAAGCTGGTTCTGAGAATATGAGATCCTGAACTGAAAGTATAGTCACATTCACATGGCACTATGCCAGATGTAATCAGTTCTGCTTTTCAGTTCACTGTTATAGTCAGGACCTAGCAAGTACAGAACTAGCTTGGGTGTCTGCCCAGTGCTGCCTGATGCTGTGTAGACACACCCTGTGTGGAAAACTGCCATCTAGATATATACATGTAAATTGTTCGTTTAGTGGTAGGTAACTGACTGATTATCCTCTGTTAAAAGAAAAGAGGAAAGGGCATACACCATTTTGCTTAGAAGCCTAATGGTTAGAGGATTCATCCAGCAAGCAGAAGACCGGTTTCTATGCCCCCTCAGTCTGAAGGGGTTCAAATCCGCATCTCTGGGTACCTGCTCTCAATGCTTACTACAGATTTTACACCAGGAATCTTTAAAGAGCAAGAAAAATGCAGTCACAGTGCAAAATGCACATGCAATCCCAGACCTCAGGGCTCCCTGTTTTATCCAACAGCTGTTCAGCTTCTGCAGGGTGGGTGGAGGATACCCGCAACCCCAACTAGTAAATAGCCTGGAGGTTGGTTGGGACTGCCCTGGGAAATAGGTGTTTGGCCCCTGTAGAGCCATGTCTGACATCTGCCAGATCAGTATTACGCCAAAAGTGGTCACCACCACTGCTGGAGTTATTTAATGACAGTGGCTGTGGGTGCTGAATTCAGGGATTTCAGTATATGCTAGGAATGCTCAGAGCATGCCTAGTGGATTGCAGAGGCATAGTGAGCTCCTGCATCCCCTTTGAAGTGCCGATTACTGGGAAGCTGGAGGCATGATGGGGGAGAAGAGTTGTACCTCTTACGTGGGAGGGCATCTCTGCACCCTGCAGTGTATGGGGCTTCGGCAAGGCAGAAACAGCTGAGGAGCAGACTCAACAGGGGGCACCAGAATGCACCCTCCCCTCCCCCCCAAGATTTTGTTAAGGTAGATGCAGACCTGCACTGCCCAGCCATAGAAACCTGCATCCCATAGTGTATGCAGAGAGGAGTTGAGCTGTATGTCACCCTTCCCTAGCACTTTTTGCCCTGGGAGGCACAGCTCCATGCCCAGTAGTGTACTGGAGAGGAGTGAATAGGACACTAGTCCTGGGTCAGGCCTGGATCAAGGGCAATGCAGCCAGTGAGTGGTGAACTTGTTCCTCAGCTGCAGTAGCCTCACTGATGTCCACATACTACAGAGCATAGGGATGCCTGGTTTCTATGGCTAGGAGCCACTGGGCCATACCCACGGTAGCAAATACTCCTTGGGATACAATTTTGGTGCCCCTCTAAATCAAAGCCAAGGGCCTTGCCCTGCCATAATTATGCAATTTGTGGACTGAGTGTTCATGGGGAGCTAAATGTAAGCACACCTACTTTTGAGTCTTGAATGGTTTTAAAAAGACTTTAGATGACCATTCAGTTCAGCCATGCTTGGTGGCATTTCTGAGCATGCATAATTGCTGTGCTTTAAGTGCTTGGAAAATTTTGTCCACAAAACTTAAGTCCCCATAGTCTGGCAGGAACCCACATGGTTAGGAAGGGCTTTTTTGGATTGTTCATCTGTACCTAGGAAACTTAAGTGCCTATGCCTACAGTCCCATCCACACAAGCAGATTCCCACAGCCAGGCTGAGTTGCATTGATTTCACTTGGAGGATCAGAGTGTGCAATATTTACTGCAGCTATTATTATTGTTGTTATTTAAAATATTCCTGAGGGGCCACAGCTATGACATGATGGTCAACACGCTCATCGTGGGAACACTTGGAGCCTGGGACCCAAGCAACAAGAGCATCCTGTGTGCCTGCTGTGTCTCCCACTGCTACGCCCAACTGATGCGCTGCCTCATGGTGTCCAACACCATGCGCTGGTCCCGTGACATCTATGTGGAACACATCATGGGCCACCACCAATACTCCGACTCCACCAGATGCACCGCTGCTGGACCAGACCCAGAGGGGACCACCTGAACCCCTCTATGCATCTGATGGACTTCACTTCAAGAGGGTTCTTCAGCAATAGACCACCCCACTCCACCTGAAGAGGGCCCCCGCGATGAGACTCTATATGAACTGAGACATTTTCTTCAACCTACTTCCTCCACCATTGCAGCCCTTTGTATGGGTTTGTGTGCATCTATCTTCTTTCTCTCTCAGCGTCGTGAACCCCCTCCCACCCCTTCCCTCACCCCCAGGGCTTAGTTGGCTAACATTGTATTTTCTGTAATCTAATTGCGTTCCCTCCTCACCCTCATCCCTCTAATGTTAGTCCCTCGCTTGGGTAATTTGTATTTCCCTACTGGCTTCTATCATCGTTTTGGATTCACAATCCTAAACATTTACTGTGGCTATTATTATTGTTGTTATATAAAATATTCTTTCCACTAGGAAGCACTAGAAAATAGAAATGAAAAGGAAAAGCTTTTCCAATCTGCGCAAAGGACAAAACATTTTGTTTTGAAGACATTAAGTGAGCTGTGAATTTTAAAACTGATATTGAATATTGTTCTGATCAGTTAAAACAGTTAAAATAATGGTACTCAATCTTTTAGGCAGGCCAGTCTATGGGTTGGATCGGACCCAGAGCACCAGGATTGGGCTCCACCCTGCCTCCACCCAGCCCAGCCCAGATGGGAACTGTGCCACCCCTACTCAGCCCTGCACACTGCTTGAATTGGACCTGTGCCACCAATGCTCAGACGAGGCCCTGGCCCACACTGCTTCAATTGGGATTGGGCTCACACCACCCCTACCTGGCCCAGAACATCCTGATAAGGTCCTGCACTGCCTCAGCCTTGCTTTGCATGCTGGAATCAGGCCTCACGCTGCATCCACCCAGCCCTGCATGCCTGGATTGGGCCCATACCAGTCCCACCCAGCCCTGTGCGCCTGAATCAGGCCCACACCACCTCCACGTGGCTCTCACCTTGCTCATGCCGCTCCCACCCTGATTGAGAGCACACCATCCCTTGCCAGCTCTATGTGCCCAATGAGATCCCCTGCCTCACACACTGGTATCAGGCTTCGCACCACCCCGCATGCCTGAATCAGTCCTACACTGTCCTGCATCCCTCATCTAGCATGCAGGGCTATGCTATCCAGGCTGTGGGTCTCCCCACAGCTCAGAAATTTGGCAGCAGGGGAGCAGTAATTAATGATGCCACCAAGCCCCCACTGCCAAATATTTGAACCTGGGGGAAGACCTCTGAGCCTGGATAATATGGTTTCACAAGCTAGATCTGGTCCTTAGTGATACCCTGAATTAAAATGATAAAGACTAATGTGCCAAATTCCTGTCACCCTAAATATATATTCATGTACTTATAAGTGGTGTAGGTAGCAGGTGGGGTGTGCAAAAGAGAAAATCCCGATTCTTACTTTACATATAGACATTATTTCAAGGTGGAAGTACAGTCCAGCTGAGCAAGGGAGAACCACCAACACAGCCTGAAGTGTTGAGGTGAGAGAGCAATGTGCCTGTTACTGAAATGCTCCCATCCTTTGTTCCCCTAGAGTAATAGACTGTCAGGGCTTTAGATAGTCCAGACAGATGCAATCCATGCCCTGGAGCTCCTTTATTCCACCTTCACAGTTTCGAAGGAGAGGAGAAGTCCTTTTCCTCATGAAGTTCTCTACCACTCAGGTAAATCACTCACACAAAGCACAGAGGGGAAGATTTTAATTCATATCAGCAATGTTCTGGAGCCTGGTTGTGTATGCTTTATGCACTCAACTCTCCGACCACCTCTAAGGTGAATTTTGCTTAGGCAAAGAATGAAGGATTGGAATCCTTAAATTTTTTTCAAGCATTAGGCACATACTGTTTACTTATTTATTGCAATACAAGTGAGAAAGGTTTAAATTGAAAGTAAATTCTAAGTACAGAATCTTAAATAATCTAATATTGAAAATCACGTTGATTAATCTCTGGAATATATTTAAAGAAATGATTTCAGCAAATTTCCTGACAAAATATGTCTTTTAGTCAAACTCAGTTTCTCTCTTTCTAGCCACCCTATGTGTAATTCATGAACCTTTAAACAGTATGGGAGTATAAATAGCTAAACTGACATTTTTACTTTTACTTAGCAGCCTGAATAATTGGTACACTCCAAGCATTTTAAATGCTAAAATAATCATTGCTTTGAATTCATCTTGTGATGTCATAGCAGCTTCTGACTGACATAATAAATTTTAAATACATGAAAGCTTGAAAAGAATGTTAGAAATATTTCTTATTTAAAATACATAACAATTAAATGATCTATAACTAGCAGTAAATTCTTATGTTATCTTTAATGAAATGCTCCTTAAAAGTATGATGTATTATTATTGTTTTTTGACTTCTGGGCAAGATGAGAATTTCATTTAAATGTTTAGTACATTTTCCTCAAAGTCAGAAAGAACTGTGCTGACAAGAATATCAAACCTAATTAACAAGTTGAATTGAAGTGAAGGTTCAGTGAGCGTTATTACAAACTCAACATCCCCTGCGGGAAACTGCAAGAACTGTGTTACCATCCTGTGCTGAGGAGATACTGGGTACATCTACATGAGGCATTTTACTGCAGTTGACTAATTAACTCTACAGTAAAGCATCACCATCTACACATGCACCCCTAATAAGCCAAAATAAACTAATCAACTCTGCCTTAGGATAGTACTGCCCAACACAAGTACTATCCTACGGCGGAGTTATTTACTTCACCACAGCACACACGTAGATGGTCACCTGTGCTAGCTGTGGCATACGGGTACTACAGTACAGGAGCTGCCTGCGGTGTAGCACCCTCAAGCCCCAGCCAGCCCTTCTGCAGCACACTGAGCTGGTGGAAAGGAGTTCCAGGCTGGCAGTCTGACCCCCAGGGCCCCTTGCCAGCTGCAGGTTCGCTGCTGCAGCTCAATGTGCTGCAGTCCTGGGCACACGTGTAAATGCTGCACCTGAGAGCAATAAATGTCGGCACAAACTGCACTGGAGTTTATTGTGTCACATTAATATCATGTGTAGATGCATCCACTGATTGCAACACTGTACCTTTCTTATTGTCATTTATCTGTTACATCCCCATAGCTTAAATAGGGAGGAAAACTCTGCAGAACAATGAGTCTTCCAATAAGCTTGCAAAGAAGAATAATCTTGCAGTAAAGGCACCACATTGGGACTGAAGAAAGCACCTCTTGGATGTGCAAAGATGTCATGTGTGACCTTGGGCAAGTCAATTAATCATTCTGCTTCACTTTGCCATCATTATATAGGAATACTGATGTTTTATTTCTTTGTCTTGTCTCTTTATACTGTTAGAGCTTCCAGTCAAGCATTGCTTCTTGCTTTGTTTACTTGCAGTACTGAGTATAATGGGGTTCTCATCATATTTGGAGCCTATTATAATGCAAATAATAAATTACGTTAATTCTGTACCTGGCACAGCGGGGTCTCATTTATACAAATAATGCAATACATTCTAATCAACATTTGAAACTTAACATTTCTACAATTTTTATGTTTGTATACTCTATTTAAAAATATGGTTCAACCTACATTTTCTCTCATTTAATGTGACATATAATCACTGGAGTAAAAGAAGTAAAATCACTTTTTAAGGAGTAAAATCACTGAAAAAGACCAACTTTTTCCCCAATACTGCTAATGCATTAATTTATAGACCTTTTGAAGAACTTTGTGTTCATGTTAGTACGTTCTTGACACTCAAAAAACAACAAAATAGAAAACACTGCCAAAAACAACAAAACCATTCACACATACCTACAAAATTATCATCACACAAAACCATGTTTCAGTGTAACATTGTAAGCAAAAACCAACAAAAAAGTGAAAGCAAAGGGGAAAAAAGGATCCTCAAAAATTGCAAACTCCCCCTCACCCCAAAAGACAAAAGGTGCACTAGGACTGAACACAACAGTTCCCAGAAAGAAAAAAAAAGCCTCCATGTAAGGATCTTTGAGATCAAACCCCACCTCAGCTGTTTCTGAACCTTAAATTCACCTAAATTCTTAAGAACCTTATTTTCTGACAGTAAAGTCCCCAAAACACCTAAGTTTCAGCATCTACACTATGGCACCCTGGAGGACTGTGCTATTACTTCCCTGTAGACATACCTTAATTCTCCCAATTTACTGTATAGAGGAGGGTAGGATAACTCAGGATTGTGAGGTCTACTAGGCTACAGGACACCTAAAGGTTAGGCTTTTAGCATTGCAGTGCTCAAGCTCTCTTTTTTCAGTCTAGCCCTTGTTTTCTTATGCGTCTGTAATGCATCTAGCACCTAACTGGCAGTATATAATAATGGCTAATCAAACATAAACATAGTTCCTAGACAGCATAAATAAGGAGAATGACTTAAAAGCCAGTGTAACTAGCAGCATATGCATTGATATCATTATTTGTTTGTATTTTAATAGTTCTTGAAGTCCCAAAATAAGACTAAAACTTATAAAGAATCAAAATTTAAAGGCAAATTGTACAACTGGGAGTGGATTTTATGCATCTGAATTAGGATTGGAAATTCACCTATTTTCACCTTATTTTACCTATTCCTCATGCTATGTAAACTTTTCATTGTCTGAAAGAAAGGCAAGAATTCACACTATAGCCACTTGAGAAGGAAATATATAAAGATACATTTTGTAATAGCAAATATTTTGCTCTTTTTCATTGGAGAAAAAAGGCACACTGAGCACTTTACGTTCCAAATCTACTTGGAGACTAAACCAATACTGCAAATCCCAAGAGTATGGAAATGATAAGTCAAACCTAAAAATGAGATTACTTTTGAAACAATTAGATTTTTCAAAAAAATAAATTATGTTCTTTTCATTTGCCTTCAGGTATTGGAATGAACAGGAATCATGATTTCATGTTTTCCTCCACAATACTGAGGGACAGAGCTTTCTCTTTTTCAGGAAGTGACGGCTGAGATTCTGAGCTAGCAATTTTCTACCAGAACCCTGAGCTTTAAAAAGCCAGAAATAATATTGCAAGATTCATGGTAAAACCATAAGTCAATAACAATGCTACACAAATCCAGTAGATACTTTTTAATGAAAGATGGGAGATATGGTGGAAGATATGACAGTGATGAGAGATATGGTGGTGCAAGATATAAGAATGATGAAAAAGAATCAAGCATCCCAGCCTCGGGCTATGGGCTGAGGAGGGAGAGGAGGATCCACGCAGTGAACCAAAGACTACGGAGCTGGTGTCATCGGGAAGGCTTTGGCTTCCATGACCACAGCCCGCTCTTTGGAGAGAGAGGCAGCGAGCTGCTGGGAAGAG
>NW_017728909.1:32606274-32623406 GCF_001723895.1 Crocodylus porosus | reverse complement strand
TGGATGCTTATCTTGCTGGGATCCTATGACCCCAGCTGACTTCCTGCCCTTTGGGCAGGGGGCTGGACTTGGTGATCTCCCGAGGTCCCTTCCAGCCCTAATGTCTATGAAATCTATGAAATCAACAAGAATGTGTTTCCACTATGTGGAATGAAATCCAAAGGCATTTATTTTGAAAAAGTCTGCTATAAAGTCTACTGCCTCTATCATCTAAGATTTATTCCAGGGGTCAGCAACATATAGTCCACAGGCCAGATCTGCCCTACAGAGACACTGAATCCAGCCCACAGAGCTGGGGGGCTTTGCTTGTGCCCCATGACAGGGCAGTGCAATAAAGAGCTATGCTAGGACTGAGCAGCTTCCAGCTGAGCCTACACTGCTGTTGCTTCTCCCCACCCTCCTGACTCTGCAGGGCATGTGGTTTTAAGGGGTGTGTCAGCAGAATGGGGCTTTCCCTACACCTACCACAGAGCCAGGCAGCTGGGAACTGTGCTCATGCCACTGCTGGTTCCTGTAGTTGTGCCCATTCCTTGGTTGTGCCCATAGGGAGCTTCCAGCCCATAGGAGGCTGTGCTGGGACCAGGTATTTGCAAACTGCAGCTGTGTTGCTGCCATTTTTCCTCTCCAACCCAGCTGCAACATGGGCACAGCTTCCAACCAGCAGGGACCTGCACTAAGGCTAGGCAGCTGCCAGCTATGCCCATGCTGCAGCTCCGTGGGGAGAGGGGGAGTGGGGAGAATGGCATCAGGGTGAACACAGTTTGCAGATATCTGGTCCAGGTGCAGTGCCCCACCAGCTGGAAGCTATGTCTTCCCTGCAGCAAGGGAGCAGGGTTGGGGGCAAGGGGGAACAGCAACAGCATGGGCACAGTTCCCAGGTGCCTGCCCCCACCCTGGGTGCAGGGAACTCCCTCTACCACTGATGCATCACTGAACCCATCCGGCCTTCATCAAACCAGAGCCAGTTTGTTCTGGCCTGTGGCTTGTAACAGGTTGCTGGCTCGAAATCTAGTCACCATCACTGTTGGGGAAATGGAATTACTAAGATTAGATTTGCAGTTAAACAAAATGCTTATATTTCTCCTCTGTTTCAAAGTAAAGAAAGAAAAGATTTATTTTTAATGAGTTGCTCAAACCTACACAAGGAACTCAGTAAGTCACTGGTTTGTTTTAAACAAAAAAGACCTGATAGGACTGCCAGCAATAGCACTGCTCATAGTACTATTAACTACATCTACAAATTTCAACACCACTTCTCTTGGCTCAGTCACAGACATATGTTCTTTAATTTTTCTTTCTGATATTCCAGGCTGTTTTTTTTCAATAAGTTGAGGAATATGCAAGATAAACTGGCCTGTGTGATGAGACCAGCATGGCATGTGTGGGTGAATTAGTTATGTTATCAGTGTAAGTGACAAAAAAGTTTTCTGACCCATAGCATATGCTTGGGTGAGAAGAAGAGAGAGCTGGAAAAAAAAAAGCAATGATGATATGATACCATTATTCTGTCTTACAACAGATGGTTCCATTAGTAAAACAGGAATAATAATAACACTACCAACAAGGCATTTTGTGCACACTATTCTTTCTGTGTGCAGTACATTTCACAGACAAAATAAAATGTGTTTCAAATGAAAGGTATAGTGGTCTGTGCTCCCTTTATCAAATGGAGAAGTTTCAGTTGCAACTCACATTATCACTAAAAAGAGCTTATATCTTCCTGCACTGATGGGATAACAGACCCCACAGCTAGGGGTCAGATTTACAAAAGTGCCTAACAACTTAGGGGTGTTCATCTATGTAAAACCTCCAGTGCCAACTGTAGTAGCAGAATATAAAGTTTCTTTTTGTTGCCAATACCAAAGACTTTGAGAAGGTCAGCTCCAGCCTTCAATCAGTGCTTAGTGCCAGCCTCCATCATTCATAGATTCATAGATGCTAGGGTCAGAAGGGACCTCAACAGATCATCGAGTCCGACCCCCTGCCTAGGCAAGGAGTGCTGGGGTCAGATGACCCAAGCCAGAAGCCTAGCCAGCCTTCCCTTAAAGACCCCCAAGGTAGGGGAGCACATCACCTCCCTTGGAAGCCCATTGCAAATTTTGGCCACCCTTACTGTGAAGTTTTTTCTGATATCTAGCCTAAATCTGCTGTCAGTTTGCAACCATTGTTCCTTGTTACCCAAAGAGGCATCCTGGTGAACAGAGCATCTCCGATCCCTTGCTGCATCCCCCTAATAAATTTGTAGGCAGCCACAAGATCACCTCTCAGCCTTCTCTTAAGGAGGCTGAAGAAGTCCAGGTCCCTCAGTGTCTTCTCATAGGCCTTGTCCTGTAAGTCCGTAACCATTCACTCATTACTTTTTCAAACAAGAACCTTTGCTCCTCCTCCCACAGTGGCTCCTAGTTTTGGGGGAAAAAACTCTCCAGGGCCCTCCAGAAATATCTGCCTCAAAACCATCCTCAAAATTCTCCTTTGCTCTAATGCCTGAATAAAACATGGCAAAAGTTATGTAATGTGCTAAGAAGAAATCTGCCTATCAGATGTCAAATATTGTCCCAGTTTTCTTGATCTCCCTCATCTGTCTTCACGCATCTGTTACTTCTTGTCCTATACTTAAATTGTAGGTTCTTGGGAGCAGGGATGTCAAGTTGTTCTCTCCTTGAACAGTGCTTAACGCATTAAGGTTCTGGGCCTTGAAGTTCTCCAGCAATATTAATATTGCCAATAATAGCTCTCTGACATGTTGGATAATGCATTTGTTAATTAGTATTATATTCTTAATTTACCATTTGCTGTTAAATTACCATCCTTGATGTTGTATGGAACTCTTTAAAGACAGACTCTTGGACCCAGTTGGGTTCACATTTACCTCAGTGGCTCTGCACAAGTACAGAAGTTTAGCCAGGTGAAATTCCAGATGGAATTGAGACCCAGGAATATACAGTACTGTAGGAGACGTTACTGTGACATTCAGCTGAGGAAGGATTTGATAGAAACAAGAGTTGTGGAGGAGGGAGGGAATCTTGCAGGAATGAAAGAGGCTGCTAGTAGACTAGCTGCTTAGTAGTCTTGTTACTTAGTGGCAAAGCTCCCAAGAATCCTAGGAGGAAAGCTTTTAAATAAAGGTGATACCTTTATTGGACCAACAGTATGGCTGAGAGAGATGTAAGCTAAGCCTCTGTGCTCCAAAACTTGTCTAACATCTCTCTAAATTATACATGTGGTCCAATAAAGGATTACACCAAAAAAATCTTGCTTCTCACGTATTTCCTGGACTGTCATAGCTACAGCAACAACTCAGCCCTACCCAACAATTCTAGACAAGAAGCCTCCCCACCTCACCCACCAAATGAAACAATGAATTAATTAATGCCAGTGAATATGTTATAAATGGCATGAAGAAGATCAGTGGGACAGTTTTTGACCTCAGTTACCCTAATGCAAATTCAGTGCGTTTCTGAGTAGAATTACTCTGGATCCACACTTGTGTAACGGAAATCACAAACTATCTTTGTGTCAAAGAATCTAGAGAGAAGTACAGACAGAGAATTATTGTGCATGTGCCTCATTGCATTGTTATTCATATTTTTCTTTACAATGTAAATGCATAATGTAATCCCTGCAGAATGTTTACTGCTAGCAGCATCAAAAACAAAGAGGAGTATCCATAGCTCATGTGAATATAATTAATTTGCCTTCTGGTCTCATTGAAATCTGTAGACTATACATGTCAATAATGAATAGTGAAAGGCTTCACTATAGACATAGAAGCCAACATTTCCGTAAAAAGTATGCAAAAATAATCCATGCTTAGGCATAAAAAAAACCTGATTTGACTTTTAGAGGTAGTAAGCATTTAGTGGTACAACTCCCATTGTGGGCAATAACAACTTCTGTGCAAGGTCTGATTCTACAGAAGCTTCAGAAATTAGTTTCTAGTTAATTGAATACATAAAAATACTACTACTCATGCAGAGGCCCCTGTATCATTTATTTTTATATTCAGTCAAGGCAATATACTACATTTCCAACTACTCAGTTTTGAATGCACCATATATTTTTGGAATGACAATGCATAACTCCATCACAGGTTTTATAAGAGAAAAGCTGAAAGTTTTGGCAACTGGAATTTAGGAGCCAAGAAGCTACTTGAAACAGCTACATCAGCTGGATGTTTTGTTGAAATTATCATCAGTGAACTAATTAACAATCAATCTTTAAATCTCCATCTTCGCATTTCAATGCTGGTATCCAAGGGGGAAAAAATGAGCATTGATTATAAGCAATTCACAGACTGAAGATGCTTTCACAATCTTGATATCTAGCAATATATTTTTAATGACAGTAAAATTCCCATTGATTTCAATGGGGTCAGACTTTCACCCTAAATTTTTATTTCAGACTCAAGAATCAGTCACAAGTGGTATACGTAATCAGTCTTTTGCCTTTATGATTTTGATTGCATCCAAAGTTCCAGTCATAGACAAACTTCTGTTAAGCCTGTCAGGTACTTTGGCCTAAAAAAAAATCTCTGGATTAGGCCCATTATGCCCAGTTTAATGGTATAAATGTATATCAGTTTTACAGCATTTAATATACAATACTATTCTATTTAAAAATGATTTACCCAAATCTGAAAGCCTTCCTCATTTTGAAATAGCACTAAGTTAGTTACATGGAGACCTTACAATCACATTATTTTTCAATAACTTATTCTCATTGATCAGTCAAACAGTTTGACACGTTATTTATGAGCTACTGTGATGAATCACATCCGTTTCCAAGGTAAAGTAAGCAAATTCTCTGTTTATATAATTAAAGTTGAAGGTCAAACTTTGATTATATTTTCGATTCTACTACAGCAATATAAAGCAAGGCCTTTAGACTTCAGAATTGGCAACCAGTCATATGAGATGCTTTTGCACTTAAAAATTGACCACAAATCTTGAGTAAATCATAATTAATATCCAAGAGACAGGAAACCTACCAGATGACTGCAGTAGAGTTGAAGAGGAAATTGATTTTATGTTTTGAATATATTTTTGTAGAAGTTTTTTCTTTGCAAAGAACATTTATTTATTTTGAAGCAGTTTTCAGAAAAAAAGTTTATGATTGTTAAAGTGTCAAAATGAGAGCTGGGAAAACACTAACCTCCAATGCTTAGTATGTCATATGGTATTTATCTAACCCTCTGGCCCACTGCTGTTGAACTTCTACGAGGGTAAATTTATCAGTAAGCCATTGGCAGGTGCAAGTGAAACTCACAGTGTCCAGAAATGTAGTGTATAAACAACATTTAACCCCTTTTTAGCAACATACTATTAAATTATGAGATAAGATGCCTGGGCCATGGAAATAAAGGCAATCTTAAATTGTGAAAGATGTTGTTGAGCAGCATACTAACACAAATTAATTACCACAATACCTTCTACTCAAATCAGACCAGGATGTGCAAGCGTAAATGGACAGAGGGAAAAAAATCCTATCTGTGTTAAAAGATAAATGTATGCCAATGAGAATTTCTCCCAATAAGTGAATTATTTAATGAAAGAAATGAAAAAATGAAGATTGTGAAATGCATGATTTCAGTGAGCTATGGGATGGCTGCTTAGGATGATTCTTGTCTTGCGACACAATTGTTACATCTAGACTATGGGTACAGACCTTGCTTCATCAGCCATCTTTATAAATTCTCTACTGAATATGCTTTTTTGTCTTGGAAATAAATTATGAAACCCTTTGTTAAATGCATATTCTTTTTGAAAAGAAGACATTCCAGAGCTTGGCAAGAACTAACTTGAAATATTATGACATTTTAGGTCAGACAAAGGGACATTGTGGGTGTTGTGTGGAAATATGCTCCTCTTTTCTTGTTCTGCATCTCTTCTGTAGACAGGGCTGTCCCTAGAGGGGGGTGAATTGGGACAACCACCCTGGGCCCCACGGTTTGGGAGGCAGAGCTAGGTAGAGTGGCGGCTCCACATCCAGCCGCTTGATACCCCCCCCCCCCCGCCACTGCCACTGCCACTGTGAATGGCGGTGCCAGCTTCTTCAGGTCCAGGGCCCCTGGGATCGGAGTCAGGGCGGGGCCTCACATGGGCTGATTTGTCCCGGATCCTGCACCCTGCTCAGGTCGGCTTCGGCTCTACCTGTAGACAAGAGGATAACCGTAAGGATTGCCTTCATTAGGATCCCCAACATACAGAAGAGGCATCCTAACACTTAGAAATAAGGGATTCCCCCCCTTGATACTGTAGAAGGTTAGAAGCAGGGTAAGGGGTGCAGTGGATGGGCTAGGAGAGAAATGGGCAATGCAAGGAGGTGCGCCCATTGCTTTTATTATAGGTTCAAAACTGGAAAGGCAGTAAGTCAGAAGTAACTGGTTTTGCTACAGGCTGAAAGCTACCTCTGTGACATAAATTGATGGCTTTAGTCAAGCTCCAAGTGGGAAGCACAAAGCTACCACCATGCCACAACATTTTAGCAATCTGTGCAATCTCAGAGTGAATGACAAGTATTGAATGGGCCAAGGAAACTCCCTATGCCTGACAAAGGGTGTTTGTGCCTGAAAGCTTACAAAGAACTTTTTTCCAACTATTGGTTTAATAACAGATATCACTCTACCCAAAGAACTTTTGCTGCCAAGGAAACGAAAACATTGTCTGTCCTGTCTCTGAGTCAGGAATAAGGAACAAAGAGGCCTGTAAGGAAGCATGCAGGATTTATGTTACCAACATATAAATCTAGCTGCATTCCTCTGGGATAGATAACTTATAAACAAATATTGGCTAAAAATAACAGAACTACATATTGTACTTTTGGGCCCTGCCCTGAGCAAAAGGTGGTATATAAAATACACCACACCAAGAATATCCCCAGGATGTGTTATGACTTAGGAATATGCACCTACTTTGAGACACAAGTCCTTCCCTCTCTATCCAGCTGAAAACTTCAACTTCCTTGTACAACAGGAGGTTTGACAGCATTGGTCAGTAGTTTGGGAGGATAAAATGAAGACTCCACCTTTTCATCTTCCCGCATGCTTCTTTTTGGTGCCTCAGCCCAGAGTCTAATCAAAGAGTCATAGGGTTGGAAGGGATCTCTAACCCTGTATCATCCAGATCCGATGCTCATCCAGCTTCCTCTTGAAAACCTCCATTGAAGTTCCACTGTCTCCCTGAGTGGCCTGTTCCACTGCCTGACTCTTTTAACATCTTGAACATGGCTTTAAATGGAATTCTTAGTCCTCCTTATTCCATGGCATAGATATATTGTTCAACTCACAATCTATTTTTTATTGAATTAAAATGTTAGCTTTCTCGAATGATCTTTATTTCTGAGTTGTAGCACCTGCACCAATTAAATTATTCTACCATTGATTTAATACATAAGAGCATTTGTCTTGTAAAGTAGGTCTTTAATTTTGAAGACTAATTCAGTTAAAATTAAATAGCGCTAATTAGGAACCTAGAGCTATAGCCATTACTCATATGAAAGCCATCATTGTGATTTCTGTGGAACTACTCATATGAGTAAACTGTCAGGAATGATTCAGAAAAAGACCACCTTTTTAAAGTTAGCCCCTGATAGTGCAAATGGCAGAAAGATCACTCATGTGTATAAAGTTAAGTGCTTATATAATGGGTTGTAGGATGAAAACCTTAGCTAATATGTTTTTGCCCTTTATCTATTGCTATTAGCAAGAATTAAATGATCTAAAAGTTGTACGGTTTTATTATACATGGCAACTTTTGATCAACTAGGAAAGGCTCAGTATTGACATATTAAACTGCTAATTCCAGATGTACTTTTCTGTTTTGAGATGGTTAAACTTTTTTTGTTACTATGGAGATTATCTACTGAATGGTTTACTTACCGCCCCTAAGCTGTCATCACATGCTGTTTAATTTATAAAGCTGGTCCAAACCTCCGCGGAAAAAAGTCACCAATATTTCTCACAACTTTTTTGATTTATTTTTTAGTGTCAGCCAAGACATAACATTTATTATGATTCATCTCAGCATGATGACATTTCATTTTTCTTGCTGAAGAAGATGTTCCTGAAAAAGGAGATCAACATCCCTTTAGCTTTCTGGATATCACATAATAAATGAGGGGGTCTGTTTTTCCTCAGTGCCTCAATAGGAAGAAGTGTTTATGTTTCAGGACCAAGCCCCCACAGAATATTTACAAAATTTGTTGCGAGGTGTTGAACCATAAATCTAAAGTTTGAAACCTACATCGAATAGAAGTAAAGCCCTATAAAACACACCGTGAAACAAAAACTCAGGACGGAAAAGTGTAAATATTTTCAAGAATTATTGAAATCCTTAAGTGTCTTCCCCATAAATAACACATAAAATTTATTTTATCAAATGGACTTTAGGGATGACATTCTAAATATTATAAACAAATTAAATATTTTCATTACAGTGTGCTAACAAAGAGAGACAAACATTCTAGGGTTGCTATAGGTAGCCAAGCAAACTCATTACAGCATTTCTAGAGAGAGACAGAAAGAGATTTAAAATAGAATCTGCTTCACATAGGAAATTATTATCAGGGGTTGAAGACCTAAAACTAAAGTAAGTTACTTTGTAATTTCATTATAGTAAACTAATATGAATCCACATTATTAAAGGAAAGCATCGCAGCTGCTTTTATTGCTCTATCAACTGATCTTTTTATAAGTGACTTAGAACAAAAACTATATATATATATATTTATATTCCTGAAAGCTGATGGAAAACAACCCACTCTTAGGGATGATAAAAAAACATAAATAGTCAGCTAATCTTTGATTATATAATTAGACTCTGGTTCCTCAGCCATCATTTAGATGGTAAATTTCATAATAATCTCACTATAACTGTCATTTAAACATTAAGAAAAATGAATCAAACTTTATCTCATGCCATGATCTGCAAGCAATACAGAAGATTTATGTTGTCTTTGCAAAAAGTAAGAGAAAATTGTATCAAATTATTATTTTTGTTTAAATATATGTATTTTCTATTATTATTTTTATTTTGTATGCATATTACAGCAGCACCAAACATCTCAGTCAGAATCAAGGTCCCCTATTACTAGACACTGTACACAAAAGTAGTCAGAAGCTCTCCCACTCACAATATGAGGTGTAAAAAAAAAAAGGCTCTGGGAAAGGACAATTAAGTGAAAGCATTTGATACTGGTACTTTTGGTGGAGTAAAAGGTAAAAGGGAAAGGGTGGAAAAGAGAAGAGTAAATAACCAAGGAAGATCGGGATTGTAAAGAGCATTAAGACTAGAAGTTTGAACTTGGTACAGTGGAAAATGGTAATTTGTAGGGGGAATCAAATAGTGGGGTGATGTGGTCAGAACTATGGGCAAGAAGAACAACATGACAGATTTCAGGCACATTAGCAGATACATTTTGCCTGGATTGGGGTGCAGGTCTTTTGGCTCCTGCTTGTGCTCCCTCAGCCTGATTCTTATGTATTCTAAAGCTCCTCTACACCATTCTGGCAGTAAATTATACTCAGTTTAAGGCCCAGTTCTACTGCCTGAGTTGTATAAAAGGGCCGTAGTGGAAATGAGAATTATGTCCCATATTAATTGCTTAGCCTGACACAGATACCTCACCCCCTTTCCACCAGTTAAAGTTACACTCACTTATGCACATCTACTAAAAGCCAGATGGCACATTCTTTTACTTCATCATTTAGACCCTCTAGTCCCTGTTTCTAGCCAACAGGCATCTAAACTGGATTTTACAAAATCATTCGACTCAAATACTAAATTTTACCCAGGAATGTTATTATCTTTGCACCTATCTACATTCTACATTTCTCCCAAGATCTCTGATAACAGTATAAATCACAGCTAAAGCTGAATATAAATCTACTGCATTTTGAAAGCACAACAGGTAAAGTCAGGGACTGAATACAATCAAATCACAAGCGTTCAGAATACAAACCTCCAGAGGAAATAACAAAGACAGCCATGCCATTTTTGTAGTCAAATAAAAACATTAGTGCTGAAAAGGGAACAATTTCAGAGAACAAAAGGGTATCAAGATTAAAAATATACCTGCTTAAAGGGAACACTGTGTTTTGCCTAATGGTTGGTTGCAGGGGGAGGGGGGACTGTTATTGTATTTGGTTTTTGTTTTTGGAAACCAAGAATTCCCTTTAATTGAAGGGGTCCAAGTTTCTGCAAAAAATCAACAAAAAGTGCAGGACCTGATTTTCTACAGTGGGTGGCTTAAGCAGTTATTTATCTGCATTGCTGTGACAATAGAGACCTAGTTTTGATTTACTGATGAGTGAATTACAAGCTGAAAAAAGCAGTGATCTCACTTGAGTGCACCACAACCTGCTGCCAAAACTGGAGAATACCTAAAATGTAATTTATTTACAAACAGGTCCCTCCATTTTTCCCTGCTACATTCTAAGTGAATGTCTG
This sequence comes from Crocodylus porosus, assembly GCF_001723895.1. NCBI lineage: Eukaryota > Metazoa > Chordata > Crocodylia > Crocodylidae > Crocodylus > Crocodylus porosus. The sequence goes on along the minus strand of NW_017728909.1, from coordinate 32,612,961 downwards.
CGTCCTATTACCAAATATAATGTCACATTTCTAGTCATCTTTCAGTGTATCCAAAACTGAAACAAGTGGTGTAAATGTAGCAAGCAGTTCATATAAAGCTATCCTTACATGCAAAACTACAATCCAAGTATTAGAAAGTTATAATTGTCTGACTTGGACAACTACTAGGTTAAAACAGAACTGGAAAGTTGTCCTTAATGTTTGGCAAGTGATAGAGTATTTTATTTGTTCTCAGCTAATTCATGAATTCAAAGTAACAATCAGCAGCCATGGTTTCTTTGCAAAGGCTCATGTTTGTGCTCCCTCTTTTTCAGTAGATAACCACACTGAAACATCATTACCATTAAGAGCCAGGACTTCCTGATAAGTTCAGGGGTGCAAGCAATGGCCCATTGTGGACCTTCCTATCACAGGCCCTGGTAACAATGTAGCTTTTCAAGAAAACTTGGAATCTTGGGCCAGGTACAGACATTATTCATAAAAGGGTTCAAGTGTTTGGAACCTGGTCTAAATCTATAACAGGAGAGAATTTTTGAGAATATAGACTGATTTAAAAATGGTGGCACCTGACCTAAAATAGACCTGGATGGATGTAATATCAGACTTAATCAGTTTAGATTACACTGGTCTGTCAAACTTCTGCACCAGTTCCCCTATTGATTCATGTTAGGTCACTGCCACTGGCATTCCAGGGGCCTTTGCAGCCTGCCCCACTCCCTCCCCTTTCATAGAGGCAGGAATCTCAGCTGGGCTGCTCTAGTTGAGCACCTAGCTAGCCCTACCCCAGGACTTTAGCAGAGTTAAGACAGCAAAGCCTCTGCTCCCCAGCCTGCATCCTGCCTGCACTTGACAGCAGCAGCACCAGAGGGGGGGTAGACCCCCCCCCCATGAACCCTTCCCAGCTGTGCTTGCTCCAACTTGGGGCGGGGGGCAGACCCAGGCTGTGGGGCAGGGGCATGCACTCTTCCTCATACCCCCCAGCGCTGCCCAATTCAGCTAACAGCAGTGTGCAGCTCTGCCTGTTCCATCTCAGCTGAGCAGTGCAAAGCCCCCCCACGCTTACAGCCTCCTTCCCCCCCCACATGTGCTTGCCTGGGTCTGGAGGGGGGGCAGGGCTGGACTAGAGCAGGGGCCTGTACTCCTCTCCTCTCCCCCCACCCCCCCAGTTATGCCCAGGTAGGCTGACAGCTCCGGGCAGCTCTCAGCTGCCCATGTCAGCAGAGTCTTGCAGTGGTGGGAGGGGGAGGAGGGTTGGTAGTGGAGGACCCCACCCCATGGACCTGGCCCCAGCCCCCACAGAACCAAGTAAGGAGCACTGGAGGGGGACTTCCATTCCCCGATCCACCCCCACCCTAGCATGGCTCCACTGACATGGGCAGGCAGGAGCCAGAGCTGAGAGCCATGTGGGGCTGCCAGCTGAGCTGGGCAGCACTGGGGTGGGGAGTGGGGGATGAAAGGAACACAGCCCCCCAAGGTGTAGCCTAGCTCCAGTGCCCCAAACCCAAGCAAGCACAGCTGGGGACGGGGGGCATCCCCAAATACCCTGGCTGTAGCTGGTGGAGACGTGGGGCTAGGGAGAGAGGCCACTCTGGGAGACATGTAGGAGTGTCCCCTGCCTTCAGACCTTGGCCAGTTCAGGCATTTGCGTGCCTTCCTCACCAAAAAGCAAATGTGCATTCTGTTCACTCCTGATCCATTCTGTGCAGCTTAGAGAAACCCACCTAGGTTGGATCGATTTTATCTTGGGCTTTTTAAATGTCTGCACCTAGCCCAGGAGTTCACCATTTGGACGATGGTCTTGTACCTTTCAGCTCAGCCCTGCCCAAGAGAAGTCCTTGGCTTGGCTTGGCTAGCCTCTAGGACACAGGCTAGTCATGGACTAGTAAACATATTCAGAAGTGTGGAGCCACTGCTCTGTCCATTTCCTGCCCTCACTGATCTGGGCAGAGTAACAGTAGTCAACAGCCATCTAATTCTGTGCACCCAAAGTTCAGGTGTGGGTGATTCTGGCTGGGGAACTCCTATCCATCTTCTGTCTCTGCAGAGATGATTAATCCACATTACACATGTTGCTAATCCAGTATGACTGTAAATAAATGTCTCATCTGAGGCAAGTCTATGTTTGACTTGGACTTTTCCAACTTGCATTGTTGCTACTCTGCCAGTAGTTGGTAATTGAGAGCACACAGCCTGGCCAACTTGTCCCTGGAACTAATCATAATAACCCTACAGATACACATGCCAGACCCAGGAAAAATTGTTAGCACATTTTACCCTTTGTACTTCAGAGACTTGAACCAGGACTATGGATGTATGTATGTCTGTAGGATCCATAGATATAAGGCTTTCAGGACAAATGTGACATTTATAGCCTATGGACTTGATTCTGATTTGTTGACACCTCTTTTACTCCAGTATAGTTACACTGACTTAGGTTTTTTCAGACTTACACCAGTGTAAATGAGAGCAGGGAGGTTTTTACCCCTTCATCTCCAAAGTATGCCTCCTAAACTACAGCTGAGTGTACTGGCCAAGTAGTAGTGTGGGGAAGGTAAACAGTAAATTCCTGACCTTGCTACACCTCTCCTGAGGATAAATAACTTCAGTTACGGTTATCATTACCTCTCCTGAGTACTCAAATCAGACCTGATTAAAAGACCCATGAAGTTCCATCAGGTAACAAGCCTGATCCCTAAAGCCCAGGCTCTCAGCCTCTATTCTTACACTCAACTTTTCTGATAGTAAATATTTAAGTTATTTGGGCTCTGATCCTGTATCACAAATAAAGGATAGTTAGCATTTACCTAGGTAATTTTCAGGTGTGATTCCACAGGTAGAGATGTCTATCAGTGATGACCAACCTTCTCAGTCTTGTACCCTCACCACTTAATACAAATAGAGTGCTAATGAATGGGATGTTGATATAGCAAATTATTTGCTGAGATGCAGACTATTTTCTCTCTTAAAATGCTCTGTGTATGTGTGTGTGAGAAAGACAGAGAGAGAGAAGGAGAGGAGGAGCTGCTGAGATAAACTGTGGTAAGAAAATAATCTGGCATTAAACAAAACTATATCCATTTTCATGGAAAAGAAACTATATGCATTTTCTTATCTCCATTATTTCCTTTCTTTCCATGTTCTACCTGTTTTCAGAAACATTTTGCAAGGAGAGAACATGGAGATCTAAGAGTGAGCAGAGAAGATAGGACACAAGACACAAAGTTACACAAACTGGTGGGAAAATCAGTACTTGGTAAAAATTAATGCTGGTGCCTTCACAGTCTGTCTCTATTCTTTATTCTTATATCATTTTATCTTTCCAGTCTCTGAAATTCCCACCCTATTTCTTTCCTCATTTCTCCTCTTTCCTCAGCCCCACCCTTTGCCATGTATTTTCTGGGTGAAGATTTTACTTAATACTACGATATTCTGCATTGTGTTTAAGCGCAATAGTGAGGGATGATCTACAAATGGCATATAAGCAGACAAATAGACAGGGAAGCAGATACTTAGACGTTATGGTCTTTGAGGCAAAGACCAACTTTTTTTGTAAAGCATCTTGTGCCAGGTGTTATGGTCCATGATTGGGACTACCACTACTTCCACCACTGCCACTACAATAACGATGATTAAAATAATGACGATTGAAAATGTGTAGTTCAAATTTAAGACATTCCCAATGTGTTTATAATAATCCACAACCTTGTTTTCATATAAGGCATGTCCTCATGATTGGTTTAAATCATTGTAACTCTATTTTGAAGCCATGACAGCTTATATCAGCAGAATATCTACCCCATGTCTCTTTTTTTTGCATCAGCAAACAATTGTTCTTTTAAAACCGTTCTTCATTTTTTTTTCCATTAGCTTAAATTGCAGGTATAAAAATTGAAGGACAGATGTTTAAAATAAAGCTTTATCATAGATCTTACATTTCAAAAACAAAGGCCACCTGGACCTGTGTGATTCATTGGACTACACTGGCTAAGATGTGCCAGTCTCCATAGCCAATGGCACCAGAGGAGATCAGTAGTTGATCTCACATTCATCTTCCTTTCTTTCAGCAGCCTGAATGACCAGATACACGTTCACAGCTGGATCAGCTAGGGGCAGCCTTCAGTGCACATCAAGAGCAAGGCATGAACTCACACCTCTGGATCTGCAGTGAAATACCTCAATCTCTCTGCCACCAGGCCCTGTTTTTAAAGTCACATTGTTATTAGTACAAGAATGCCATCATGTGTGTAAGTGCTGTCCTAAAGAAGGACTTAAAACTTACTTCTCAGCTGGAGCTTTAATTGGTGAGTCAGAATGTTTTTAGTATGGATATGGGTCCTTTTTGGGCCAGATGCATTTTTGTAAACTACTGTCCATGTGTCTAGATTTCCTTAGACAGACACGTTTTTAAAGACTGAAAGACATAAACTACAGGAATTAATGAAGGAGAGCAGTAAACATTTGATGTTCACTGCACAGTAAAACTCCAGATTATTACACCCAAAGACAATGAGCGTGTACCTTTTCATTCCTTCAGACAGAATCTGTCATCACTTTTATATTTGTTTTTTGCTTTTATCATATATAAAAAAAACCCAAGCAAAAGACTATAAAATATCTGCAATAAAAAAAATCTGGTAAAAATAAAGTCTATAAAACAAAGGCGGAAAAAAAACCTGGGCTAGTCTGCATTTGTTCTTGACTGTTTTTCATCAGAGTTTGGAATAACACGATGATGTTTCCCAGAAGTGCATATTTGGGCTCAGGAGTTTTGGGGATTCCACTGGGCTTGGGACTGTCCAAATATGGAATAAAAAGGTATTGTCTCGTACGGACCATGCTTTTGCCATTGGTCCTGTGGAAGGCTCCACATTTCATGGTACAGAATGAACAAATGGATGTCAACTATATGCAGTAACAGGAACATCAGAATAAAAAAAAGCACCAGTGAGGCCTAGAAAGCAAGTAAACCTGAGTCACCAAGAAAAAACTGTAAGATTAAGTTCTGAATTTCAGAGGTATCAGGCATGCCGTGTTTGCTGATAGAAAAAAAAAGATTTGCTCTTGTGATTTAGGCAAGTTACCACCAGAGGTTGTAGAGGAAGAAAGCTTGTTTGACAGACTGAGGAAGTAATTACTGAAGTTTTTTGAAACACCGTGGATGACCTGATCATACTGACTAAAGCAAAGTAGACAGACCAAGGAGAATCAGCTCAGACTTCCTGAGACACATTCCTAACCTGTGAAATCCTTCCGATTCTGTTCCTGTACTTTTTGTGCTGAATTATCCCAATCCGTGTAGAAATAAGTGAGCACCGCTAGACTGGGACCATCAAAATCATTTGATTTCTGCTGGTCCAAATTCAGTGTGTGATGATCTATGAATGAAAATCTAGTAAAATTGACTCATGTAGCACCATAAGGGGAAAGGGTTTGATTGCCATAATAACGGTGTGCTTTTCTCAGAGACAGTTGTTCTGAACTTGTACATTTTACAACATAATATTGATGCAAAGTACTTTTAAAATTGTTTCTGCATGGTGTGTGTAGGGTGTTGGTGGTATGTGTATAGCTTTCTCTTGTTCCTTGAAGGTGAGTTGCTAGACTACATCTCACCATAGTCTATACAAATGCCTGTCACCTAAAAATTTCAGTTTTACAAACTGACTGCTGTGAATTTTAATCAGGGTGTCGATTTTTGTAATTCATGAGTGACGTGCTAATCGGTCTCTGAGTCATGCTTAGGATAAATGATTCATGGGGCTAAAAACAGCTTCCAAGCAAGAAGGCATAGTAATAAAATTGATAATATTCTTGAGCAAAATATAAGGTGTTCAGCATCATGTCACTCTAAGAACTGAAGTCAGTGATACCTCATCCACCACCAGCTGTGTTCAGGATGCAAGTGTTGCTTTCAGGCTGGACTGAGGCATGTTGTAATGCCTCAAGGTATAGACTGCAGGCATTTTTCCCAGTACTAGAAAAAAAAAGTGGGACGCACTTTCTATGGAAGGATGAACCATAAATATGTAATAGACAGGACTGCAAGACTTGTGTGTGTGTGATTATGTATTTCATGTGCATTATATGGATATGTGCACTATCTGTATTTCATGAGCATTTTTGTATCTTAACTTCCCTATCATTGATTCATCCAAGAGAGCTCTTAGATTATTAATTGATTCCACAGTAATCTGCAGGTAGAGACTGCCAAATGAACAACCACACCTGACAACATAGGAAAACATGAGCCGTTTTTCCTTGATTATGAGACATTAGCTTCCCATAATAGGCTCTGATCAATACAGTCACAAGTTCCCTGCCCCTCGAACATGGCAGTGTTGTAAGCAGTGGGAGTTTACTCTCCATTGATATATTTTGTTCCTGGCACATAAACGTGGGTGTGATGTCTAAAATTATGCAGAGTAGGATCTTGTTTTGATACTAGGCGCAATGATTGGTAAAGAGGAGGAGGGAGGAACAATAGGGCTCGCTGGTGCTGCGTGATACGAAACGGAATAGGATTAGGGAGGCCAGTAATTATACGGAGGAATCTTGTTTTCTAGCCTCCTGCGGGATGAAGGGGAAAGCGGAGTGGCAAATGACAATTAGCTCAGGAAGAAAGGTTTCCTCGGGAGTGGGCTGCAGCTCCGCCGCTCCCGGCTCCGCGCCCAGCGCGGCGGCGGCGCC
>NW_017728909.1:32603940-32606174 GCF_001723895.1 Crocodylus porosus | reverse complement strand
CCGGCCGCGCGGCGGGCAGCCGCGGAGCAGCGCCTAATCGGATTGAGCCCTTCCCGTAATCCCGGCTCGATCTGTTGCAGCCCTCGCTCTCCCCCGCTGCAATATCACTAATGTCACTTCTATTGGCTGCATTAGACAGATGTTCCCAAACTCCCTCTCCTACTAAAGCCGATCCCCCTGTAATACTTTCACTGCTAGTAAATCTCCCTCCGGCCCCACGCTTTATCATTTGCTTTCTTCCCCTTTTACTTTCCCAGCTGGACCCAAGGTGAGCGAGATCGCCTTTTCCAGGGCAAAACGAGATCTTCTGGAGAAGAGACAATGGGATTTCCCCCAGCCCCCATCTGCTTCTCTCTCACTGAACACTACAAAAAAAAAAAAAAAAAAATCCCTGAGATGTGAAGGTCTCGCTATTCACAGGACTTGGCGAGTTGCAATGATTTCCCCGTAGAAGAAAGGAATTCTGCACCTTACCTGGTCGCTGCTATGATTGTGGTGACACAGTTAAGATGACCATTTAAATGTCAGATGTGTAAGATACCTAGATCTCCGGGCAGAGGCTGTTTCCAGCTGTGTTTAAGGCAAACCTAGCGTGTCTTTCTGGAGCAGGCAGGGAGGGATGCTGGGGCTCACATCCCCTCTTCGCCCGGCTCTTACAGCTCGTCCCTTTGCCCTGTTCCCTCCGCTCTTCTAGACTTTGGCAACCTGGTTCCTTGGACTTGTCGTTTCCTTGTCTTGGGTCACGGTTCCCTGGGTGAGTGTGTGTTTGTGTGTGTGTGTATTCGCCCCCTTTTGTTGTTTTCTCTGACAAACCCGCAGAAATGAAACACATATGCAAGTCTGTCTCCTTACATTTTCAGATGTTTCTCACACTATTGTCTGCTACAGCTCATTGAAAGTGCAAAGTGAAAACAGATGTAGCAAAGATAAAAAAAAAAATATGCACACACAAAGCCTATGGCGGAGAGAAGAATTCCTAGAAAAAGGGAAGGGGGGAGGAAATCAAATGGAAATTTGTAATAGGTCTCCAGGATTCGTGATCAGCACAAAAGGGCACTCGGGTGAGATCCGATCATTTCCTCCTGCCCGGACAAGAAGAAATCAATGGGGGTAGAGATCTATAAATCAGCCATCATGTCAGGACAAATCAAAATAATGCTTCTATTATTTCAATCAATAAACCATTTTTATACCTAACATCTGATCTACACAATGTGTTTGTGTTTGAAATTCGCAGAGCCGCTCTGCACAAAAACAAACCATTAACATACGTGTCAATCACATTGCCATCTCGGAAAGGAAGGGTTGGCGGATTTCGGCACGGGGTTGCCTTCAAAAAAAAAATCAGTAACAGACTTCCCGGACCCCCAGTGCCTATTCCCCATAGATGAGCTCCAGAAAGCTGTTTTGTTTTGCAAATTAAAATAATAATAATAATAAAAGATTTGAACGTGGCTAAAAGCAACGGATCCGATCAAACAAGGATCAGCTGAAGGGGCAGAATTGAGGCAACTAGAGGCAGCCCTTTGGGGGCTGGCTGGTGCTGTGGGGGGCTGGGGATGAGCCTTACACGCCTCCTCTGGAAGTCGCATTGCGAGTTCAACCGCTTTGCGCACCCTCCCGCGGGAAGCCTTGGCACCGAGCAGGTGTCTCCGCAGCGCGGGCGCGCGGGGCTGGAGGGCTGGGTCCGAGAGGGGAGGCAGTTTGTTTTGCCAGTAAGTAGACGGGAGTCAAATAAGTTGCCTAGGATTGTTTGGTTGGGGGGGGGGGCATGCATCAGCACCAAATCGGAGGGGAAAAACCCAGCAGCCAAACTGCGCGCTGCGTGGATTTGGATCAAGTCGATGCAGCGACGAGACATAAATACCCCCACAGCGCCGGGCCGGGGATAGAGCTCATTCCCAGAGAAAAGCAGCGCTAGGGAAGATACCAGATGGATTCCCCCTCCTATCCCGCTGCACAAGTCAGTGCCTTGCTTGTTTGCAAATCCACCAAATCAGTCCTGCCAAACAACCATTTCGAAACCATTTTCTTTGTTTCTAGGAAATCGCGCTGCCCAGCTCCATCTGTCTGATATAAATGAATAATCCTGCTTGATACCATTCCTAATCCATTTCTTTACAGAAAAATTGAAAAGGGAGGAGGGATTAATAATCTTTAAAGATGGAAACCCCCGAACAGCCACAGATCCGGCATATTTTATTGCTTAAAATTAAACAGATGTCCCCATGCCC
>NW_017728909.1:32568889-32603840 GCF_001723895.1 Crocodylus porosus | reverse complement strand
GGGCATTTCCCAAAATAAAATTCCACCCGAAATTCTTATGTAACCCAGGCGGTTCTCCAAGAGGTACCCCCTCGGCAACTGAAGGGATCAAAGCAGGTGCACAAGCGCTGTGGGAGGTGTAGGGACTCTCCTCCCCTATAGAGCAGAGCCAGACCACCAGTGGGGACTTAACCATATACCTTTTAATACTGGGAACATAACGGGCATAAATCAGAGGGTATAGTGGACACTACAATGCCCCAAGGGGGCAGGATTCAACAAAAAAACAGGGTTAACAAAATATAAAACACAAACAGCAGAACAAACAATACTGGTTGGTGAAATATAAAAAAGGCACAAAATGTCACAGAAATATAGGGCCTCGGTACTTGGAGGGGGAGAAAGCACAACAGCCCCTTTCCCCTGCAAGATTTGCTTCTTGTTAGCTCACTTACTCCAAGTCACCCCAGCTGAAACTTGAACCCAAATCTCCCACATGGTAAACCAAAACGCTGCTACACAGCCACCAGTGGCAGGCCTGTTCATTCCTGCTAGGGGTCTTGACCTTCCTGGCACCGGGGCCTCATATGGAGCTGCCTGGCCTCTGACTGGAGGAACCGGAAGCAGAACTGGCTGCTTAGATCCTTGCTGGAGCAGAGGGAGCCTCTCCTGCTGGCTGCAGCCTCTCCCAGGGGATCCTGGAGCCCAGTGGGGGGCCTCTCCTGCCAGCCCCACACTGTGCTGCTGAGGGTCCCACTGCTGCCTGCAGGTCCTGCTGTTTCAAGCTTTTCTGGGGCACTGCTGCTGGCTCAGCTCTTGCCAGCTCTGTGAAGCTCCTTCCTTGTTGTCCCTCAGTGCTCTCTCCTGAGTCAGCCAACGCTGCCCCTTTAATCCCCCTCCAGGTGACCCAAGGGGCCAATCGGGACACGGCGGGGGGGGGGGGGGGGATAAAAGGGGCAGATTGGTGCAGAAAGGGAATCCCAAGTCCTCCAATCATATTTTGCCCTTTCAAAACCCCTGGGCTTGGTCACTGCCAGCCAGCCCGTCACATCCTCCCCCTGCAGAACCCTTCACCACCCCCGGTGAAGTGTAGGTCTCAGCCTGGAGGACTACTGGACCCAAGGAGCAGCGATGGAGACCTCCCCCGGCACCCCCGGGGCATTGTAGGTGAAGCGACGGACTGGCCGAAGCTCCCGCCTTGGTGGCGGGGTGCGGTCTGGGGCCCCGGCGGCTCAGGTTCCCTCTCACTGGGGGAGTCTGCCCCACTGGTAGGTAAAGGCGTGGGGATGTTTTCTCCTTCTGTCTCGCCAGGCGGGGCCCCACCAGCAGCAGTCCCCGTCTCCCCTTTGCCCCAGTTGTCGCACCACTGTATAGGGTTCAGCCTGCCATCGATCAGCAATTTTGTGTCTCCCAGTTAGCCCCAGGTTTCGCAGCAGCAACCAGTCTCCTTGTAACCCTTGCTCACGCAGGCGAGCATCATAAAGCCGCTTCCAGCAGTTTCAGCTGCCAGTTGGTACGCACGAGGGATACGGTCCGAAGTTGTTGTGCATATTGACCATGAGTCAAATGTTGTTGGTAGACTTGTTCTACCCCAAAGCACAAATCCATGGGTAACCGGGGCTCCTTCCCGAACATGAGTAAATACGGACTGACCCCTGCTGCATCATTCCTAGTGGAGTTGTAGGCGTGCACCAGGTATGCCATATGCTGGCTCCATGCAGCCTTCTGTTCCTGCTGGAGGGTACCCAGCATATTCAAGAGAGTGTAACTGAAGTGCTGGGGTTGGGGATCCCCTTGGGGGTGGTAGGGTGTAGTCCTTGATTTCTGTATGCCAGTCACTGTCAGTATTTCATGCAACAACCAGCTCTCAAAATCTCACCCTTGATCGGAGTGGATTCTTGCGGGCAGCACAAACACGGAGAAATACTTTTCCCACAGTACTTTGGCAACTGTTCTTGCTGTTTGATCTGGTGGAGGGAAGGCCTGGGCATATCGGTGAAGTGGTCTGTCACAACCAGCTCATTCCCCTTTCGGTGCCTCTCCCCTTCTATGGCTAGGAAATCCATGCACACGAGCTCTATGGGTTTTGAGCTCTGGATGGTGTGTAGATAGGCAGTTCAAGTGGGCAGGGTCTTCCTCCGCACAGGCTTATCGCAGTTTGAACATTTAGTCCTTACGTCTTCAGCCATTTTGGGCCAAAAGAACCGCTCACGGGCTAGTGCCAGGATGCACTCCACCCCCGTGTGCCCAAAGTCATCATGCAAGTCCCAAGTCCTCCAATCATCTTTTGGCCTTTCAAAACCCCTGGGCCAGGTCACTGCCAGCCAGCCCACACTTAGGAGCTTAGAAATTTGCTTCAAGGGTGCAAGGGCGGCGGGCAGGGCTGCTGCTACAGCCGCGGGGCACATTGTGGGGGTTCAAGCAGGGTTTGGGGAAAGCTGCGTCCTACTGCTGAGACTCTTAAAATCCCTGTAGCCCGGTGGGGGCTCGGCCTGGCCCTGCCTGCTGCAGTGCCCAGGCTGCGAGGACAGGGCACTATCGTCTCTGGGGCATTGTCTGGTGGCACCGGCAAGGCAGCGGAGTTCATGTCAAAAAAGCTGGGGAGGGGGCTGGGCTCCAATCTGCGCCCCCAGCTTGGCTGTGCATCATCATCGTCATCATCATTATTATTGTTGTTACTACTGTTGTTGGCGTTATCATCATGACTACTATCATTATTACCATTATTACTGTTGTTATTATTATTATGTCATCCTCCTTCTCTCTCTGCCTCTTTTGAAACAAAGCCCCCGGAAAGGAGCAGCTGGCAGATGCACACACCCTGTCCCTGCCCATCGTTTCCTCCTCTAAAGCTCTCCTCGCTCCGGTGATATCCCCATCCAGTCGTTTCTTCCCCCCACCCCAACCTGCGAGAGTCCAGATCCCCTCCTTCCCTTCGCCTCTCAGCTTGTTTCAGACCACGAAGGAGACACCCCAGCCGAGGCAGCGGGCTAGGTGTTGCCCCCACGGGCTTTGCGGGGTCAGCGCTTCCTCAGCAGGGCAGCGCGCGGGTGGCGGGAGCCCCCCCCCGCGGGCAGACGGGCGGCCCGGGCTTTCCACTGGACAAGGGGCATGAAGCCAAGCGGCCGCCCCCCTCCCGGCTGCCGCGGGCACTGCTGAGCGTGCGCGCACGGCTCCGCGGGGAGGGCTGCCCGAGCCCCCGCCCGGCCGGCACCGCAGGTCTGCCCGGGCGTTTCCCCGCAGCAAGAACCGGGCGGGAGGGCGCTTTGCTGCCCCGGGGTGGCCAGCGTCCGCCCCCGCCGGGAGCCGGGCACCGCTCTGCCTGCAATCACTGAAACCGCGTGAAGTGCGAGAGCACCAGCTTTGTCTGCCCCGCACGTAAAGAATGGCTTTGAGATGAGCTAATTACGGCGCATTAATCACTGGTAGCCGGGAATCAATCACCGCCGCGGCTCAAGGCGGCGGTGCGGGGCGGGGAGGCTGCGGGGCTGCGCCCGCTTTCATCTCAGCTTGGGAAGACAGTGCCGGGCAGCGTGCAGCCGGCGACGCCGGAATGAGCCCACTTCTTGGGGGGCAGCAAAGACCCCAAAAGAGAGGGACCCGCGGAGGCCTTTTGTCCGCAACTTGGCGGGGTCCGTCCCGCCGCCGCCGCCGCCGGCCCGCTGCAGCGCCGGGCACTGCTCCCCGGGCTGCCCCTCCCCCGGCGCACGCGAGCAAACTGCCCCCCTCCCCCAGCCCGGCTGCTCTGCTTCCTCCAGGAGTGGCCAGCGTGTCCAGAGTTGTTTGAAGTTTCTATCTGAGGGTTTCGGGTCGTCTCCTAAGGACGTGCCTAAAGCAGCAAGCCGGCTTCGGGGGGATTATGTCGGGTTCGTGCAAAGAGAAAATGCAGCCTCTCAGAGCCGAGCCCTCCGCGCACGCACACGCACACGCAGTCTCTTCACTTGGCACACGCGCGCGCGCACGCCTGGTCCGTGGAGCCCGTCCGCTCCCTCCACGCCGAGAAGCACCGGAGGGTCCCGCGCCTCGCCGCCGGGCGCCTGCTCGCCTCAGCCCCGGAGCTCGTACCTTCCTCCCGGCTGCACAGCCCTTCCCAGCCGCAGCCCCGGCCTCCAAAAGTGCGGCGTGAGCAGAAGACGCCGTGTCCCGGACACACGCGCACACACACAATAACGCGCTGGCCCGGTCCTTTGCTGGGCAGCTTTGCCAAGTGCAGGTGGCCAAGCCCTGAATACTAAACCCTTTTAATAGCAGAGCCTCCCCCTTCCCTCCTCTTATTATTATTATTTTTTAGTCAAGAACCTTATCATTAATTTTAAGTTGCCCGGTGTACCGTATCATTAAAACGGGGCTGGAAAACAGCGACAGGCGGAGGGAGAGAGGAGTGGGGCGGCGAGGGGAATTTGCATAGCGCTTTGTCTTTCGTGGTGGTTGAGCTGGCAAGGGCTATAATGCTAATTGCACGAGATTAATGTGGAGATTGTTCTCCACTGCTCACTAACATTTCTTTAAGCACAGACCTGCCCAAGATCCCCAGGATGTGTCCCAGCCACGTCCCAGCCTGCTTGCAAGCAGGACAAGCTGGGAGCCCACCGGCTTCCCAACAGCAGCATCACCCAGAATAATAAACCGAGTCCTTTGTAGACTCCGCCGCCCTTTTTTTTTATTTCCTCTCCTCCTTTGCCTTGTCATTTTTGCTGTTTTCAAGAAAAGAAATCTCTTTCTTTGATCCAGACGCCTGCCTAACTCTGACAGGACTTTCAGGGAGCCTGGTGCGGCCGCGAGCGCGGGGAGGCAGCGCTGCCTAGCGGCCGCCGCGGGGACAGCGGCGCCGGGCCGGGCCGCGGTAGCGCGGTGCCATGCTGCCACCTAGGGGACTGAGGGGGAACTAGGCTCATCTCGGCGGCGGGAAGCGATAGGGCAGCCTCGGGTTTTGTTTCCCTCGGCAGTAGGGATTCCGGGGCGAGCTGCCACGACCCTTAGGCAATATAAACTGAGCACTTGTACACACACAATGCCTGGCCTGGTGTCTGAATTCTTCTGCCAAGTGCTTCTTTGGGATTTGTGGGCTGTCTTATCCCTGTATCCTGCAAGAACAGGCAAGGACAGCTCTCGTGGCCAAGGCTCTGTCTGTGGGTGGTAGTATGGGGAAATTAGTGTTTACATCTGAGTTAGGGGCTTAGCGCTTAACACGGTGCCAGAGACTTCCTGTGAGACACTGAGCAAGCTGTTTAGTCTCTCTGTACCTCGGTTTCCCCTAGGAACAGTCCTGCTCCCACACTTTGGCCACCTCATCTTCTTAAACTGTCTGTCTAGACTCTCCAGGTGCAGGCGCGCAAGGGAAGAAACCCTGCCGCCAGCAGTCATGGCCGAGCTGCGTTCTGTGCACTCACAAATGCAGGCTGTCTTGTGGGTTCATGTCATTTCCTCCCATTTATTTTAATGCTGTTATAATCATGGCTCTCCTTGCGATCTGTGTGCATTTCTAATCTGTTTGAATCCTTCAAAGTTCTTGGCCTCCATGATTATGAAATTAGAGAAAAGTAAAGCTGAAAGGGACTTCAGGAGGTCACCCAGTTAAATCCTCTGCTCAAGGCAGGATCAGAGAACACAGAGACCGGTTTATCACCATCCTCTTCTTAATAACGTTTTTATATTTGAAAACTGTTGTCAGCCCAACCCCAAGTCTTCTCTTCTCTACTCTACTCTGAAAAATGAGCATTTCTGAACTTTTCTGTCAATATTATCTTTTCCAGACCTCTAAATATTTGTGTTGCATTCCTCTAGACTCTGATCTATGTTCTTGAAGTCCAGTCCTCAAAACTGGACACAGTCTCCTTACCAATGCCATTAGAACATAAATAGGCACTTCCTGAGACCTGCATTTGACCTGTCCATGCCATAGCACACCCCAGTATGACATTAACTTTTTTCCAAAATATTACATTTTTTAATCTTCAGTTTGTGATCCATTTTTAACATCCTAGTCTTTCTCTGCAGTACTGCAGCCTAGACAGTTATTCTGCATTGTGTACTTGTGCACGTGATCATTCCTCCTTAAGTGCAATACTTTTCCTCATCCTTATTGAATTTCAACTGATTGTTTTTATATCATTTTTCCATTTTATGATGGCCTTTTGAATCCTATTCCTGGCCTTTAATGTGGCTGCCTAGCCTACCCAGCTTTGTAACATCTTCAGAATTAAAAATGTATTAGAAAATATTAGAAAGAATGTTTATTTATGTGGCTTTGTGGAGTTGGAAGGAAATATAGGACCCCCACAAATGGTAGCTACGTGGGTATATAATTGGTATACATTGGCACAATCTAAAATAGTTAGTCATGCAGCCTATGTTAGCTCAAGGAAAAGGGAGTCCAATGCCATACTATGATAGGAAAAGTGCTAAGACCCTGTGCATTTTAACCACCTTGGTACAGAGTTGTAAGATGCTAAGATATTCTTAGACAATGGTTTTAGCATGTGGGGTATGATTGCCGGGGCGGGGAATATTCAAAAGCATTAAGTCTTTGTAGGCCTATGGTGTGTGGGGGGAATCAGCCCCCCGCCCTTGCTTTCGCTTCTGGTGAGTGGTATGCAGTCCTACAGTGGTGATGACCTCTGACATGCTCAATGTAGATAACCTTCACAATCAGATCGTATTAGATACCATGAGGTGCCTCATCAATTCTGCATAGCAGCAGGGATCTCTGCAGACTTGCAGGATGCTCTTATAGCTCAGGTCCCACGCTAAAAGGGCCCCAAGGATCAGGCCTGCACCATTACATTATATCCTTGATCTTAGACCCAAAATCATGAGCACATTCAGGTGCATCCTGCAAGACACCGAGGAAAACATTGACTAGTCCTAAACATAGGAAAGAGCCTAGACAAACCCCACTTGATACCTCTTTCAGCGTAGACATTGAGTCATTAATGACAACTCTTTGAGCACAGTTAGCCAAGAAATTATGAATCTATATTATGGCAGATTCATCTATACTGTATTTCCTTTGTTCATACGCAACATTTGTACTGTTGTATTTCAATGGCTAACTGTGCAGTGTGTGAAATATATTTTGTTCTAGCACTTTTCAATTTCCTACAACTTCCTTTAGTTTTTGTATTGTGAAGAAGAGCATATGAAGGTTTCCAGTCTACCTTCCCTATAACTGGGGCGTCTACTTAACTCATGGTGAGAAATAACACTTTGTCACAGATGGGCTTGGTCACAGCACAAAGAGAAGATTTTGCAAGCATTTCCTGGCAGCCCCACCAATCACCACTGACTGGTAGAGAGGCACATACTATATAATTTAATAGCAAATTCCCCAGCAAGTAAATTATATAATATAATTATACATCTAAGTGTTAAATTTGAATCTAAATTTAAATGTATTATAAATTATTATACACTATGAATTGTAACATAGCATCATCATATATTATTATATACATAATTTATTATTATATAGTATTTTAGAAAAAGTTTAGAAATACTAATTAAGGATAACCTTAATAGAAACATTTTCACTTCACTGAGTGGTGCCTTCACTTAGTCTACATCACTTGCAGGCAGTAACTCTCAATCACGTGATCTACAGCTGCAGTGATTGTCACATTGTCTTTGTACTGTAGTGAACACTGGGCCATTGTAAACAACTTATTACATGAATAATATGCTTTTTAGGTTGATGTTGTGGTAAATCATGGCCAATGCAATATTTCCTGGTGATTACAGACAATGCCATTTTCCCGTGTTTCTGTCAAAACCTCACAACTGCAAATTAAGTAGACCCCTACCTATAACATTCAGCATGTGTAATAAATTTATCCTTGTATTTATATCTTCCTTGAGACAAACAGTCCCTGGCTATTTTACTTCTTTTTGTATCTGAGTTTTCCACATCCCTAATTATTTTTTGAAACCATCCCTATCTCCATTATTCCCCCCTTAGATAGCCTGACCAGAACTGAATACAAAACTCCATGTACAACCATGTATATAATGATGTTATAATAACATAATGATGTTCATGTTATTCTTCAATCTGTTCCTTATTCTTCCATCATTTTTACTTTTTTGAACACTTCTTACATACTGATTTAGCCACTTGCAGTGATGCCTGGGCCTTTCCTCTGAGCTGACACCATTAATTTAGGACTCAATTAAGTGCATGAGCAGTTCAAATTATTCTCTCCAATGTTCATTGCTTCACATGTATGGTGCCCACACAGAAGTTAATCTGTCATTGTATTACCCATTTATTTAGCTTTGTTAGGTCCCACTAAAGCTCCTGACAATCCTCCCAGTCTTTATAGACTATTTTATTTGACAATCTGATAATGCAGCACCTAACACAAAGGGATCCCACCCTCAGTTCAAGCCTCTGGAGTTATCTTTAATACAAAAACCAGCAGAGTGGGTGGGGATGTCTGAAAGAGAGAGAGAGAGAGATGACCTTGTATTAAAATTGTAAAATACTCTCTTATTTTATCTAGTGAGGGCATCCTTCTGTCATCACCATTAGAAATTTATTTTTATTTTACTGACTATTGTAAAAAGAAGAGAAGAGCCTAAGCATTAAGTTTATACTTCTTAGTTTGTCTTTTTTACTGCATTGGTTTGTAGTTTATTGGATTCACTTCCCACACAGCATATCATCTCCAGTGCATCTATAAACTTGGGGAGCTATTTAACTATAGTGCTTTACAAAATATTAACTTTCTCCAGATTTCACAGGCCTACATTTTAAAACTGCTTAAGTAGATTTGTAAGTAATAGTGAGGCTGCTGAGTTAAAAGGCTAGGAAGACAAGAGAACTGTGGGCTCAGGTTAATCATTTCTCATCACTTAGTAGAATGTATTGCGCATCCTGCTGTGATTTTTCCTGCCTACCTTTGGGTGAGTAATTTCACTGAAGCAGTATGCTTAAAAAGGGCTCTTTGACTCTAAATAAAATCTAATATTCAACCCCACTCTCCTTCACTTTCCTAAAATTTGGGGGTTTATCCAAAAAAAGATATTTCTGTGAAGTATGGTAGGAGGATGGGAAAGGACCTGAGTTTCCAACAGAATTGTCATTCCTCAGGCTTTACTGTTGAAGTTCTAGGAAATATGAAGTAGTCAACTGCAAGTTTTTCTATTCCATTCCCGGACTCCTATTCCCTACTCCGCAGCAAAATCACTCAATGACCCTGGACTAGCCACTTCATCTCTTTCTGTTGCAGTTTCCTACCTGAAAAATGAGAATAATAATACTGGATTTCTCTCATCCCATGCATGTCTCTTACATATTTCAACTATGTTAATGCTAAATTAACAGCACTAAGGTAGGCCCAATTCTTGAGGTAGACAAAATGAAGCCCTCAGAAGGCGTTTGGGTGTCACAAATGGTATACAAGATCCTCTGCACAATGGAATTTCTGATGACAGAAGCTACCTCCTGAAGCTAGAACTGTGTCCACACCCAGGTTTTTGTTGGCATAACTACATTGTCTAAAAATGCGATATTTTTGCCCCCCTGAGGCTCATGTATCCCTCCTGGCAGAACTTTGCAATAAGGATAAGGGCTTGATTGTAAGTTCTTTGGAGCAAGCAAAGGATGTCTCTTGCTATGTAGCTGTCCAAAGCACAGAATATCATGATTTCTAAGTGTGACTGTAACAATTATGACTACAACCAGCAATATCTGACCATATTGATCTTATCAATTAGCCATGCTGCCACTGAAGAACAACCCCCACAATTTTGCTTCCATAACTTTATATATAAAACAACATAAATAGCGCTACATTATGCACCTCAGATGCAGAGCTTAGCCATGCCAGACTCACCAAAAGGCTGTAATTAGCCTGACAATACAGTTTCTTTCACTTTTAACCATAGACCTGATCTGTTGTTCTTTTAGTTACTTTTTTTTAATTGAGGAAGTCATGCAATTGGGAGCAGAATATGCATCTGAAAATATACATTTTGTCTGCAGGAGTTGGAGGCATGGTAGATCTCCAGAAATTTATTAGTCAAGAATTACAGAAGAATAGCTCTTTGCAATCAAATGTCCCAGCCCCAAAGTACTTCACATTTTGAGACAGATTGGTGTGAAAATGAACTTTTAGCCCTCCCTGCAAAATTGAGCCCATAATGAAATTCCACACTTTGTTGAGCCTTGTTGACTTCTGTTTCCATTAATATTTGCCAAGAGAGTGCTTAGCCATGGAAGTAATCTGGGAAGAAAAATCCAGCTAGCCCATGGATGAGATAAGCAGATTTAGAGTTATTTTCTCTACTGTTCCCATTAGATCCTACAGGATCTTAAATGTATTCATTGATATATTTGAACATACTGCTTTGGGACTCTCACCTTAGATTCACTTAGGGATCAAGAGCATAGCTGGTGTCAACCAGCACAACAACATTAAAGTTAACAGACCTGTGCCCATATATACCAAGGAAAACATGGCTCATGGCTCTTTTTTCTTCCCTGTGAATAGCGCTCAATGGATAGTCAAAGGAACATTGTCTCTCATAGCCTCTATTAACTGGAGATGATTCTGTATGGACTACATATTTCACCAGCTACTCTTAAAGAAAACTGACTCAGCATCTGCTTTGATCATTATGGCATCTTTGGTTGACTTAGCAAAGCTGTAAGAAGTAAAACAAAAATATGAATCAGTGAAATCATTTACTCATGCAACTTTTCACCACCTGCTTAGGACGGGTGATTGAAATACTCCTTCTTTTTTAACTTCCCTTTCTCCATCACAGTTGAGCCTTTCCACCTGCTGTGCATGTTAAAAAGGAGTGATATAGAGTCTGTACAGCATATGAGGATCCTTTAGGATGAATAGAAACTGTAGACAAAGTGCTCACTGTTACAAACTCCTGTTCTGAGTTGATTGATTTTCAACTATCAATTATTATCCCTGCTTAATTTCTTCTTATTATTGTAATCACCACCCCCACCATCATCATTATTATTATAATTACATCCCTTCACCACCAGTGATCTCAGGGAAATACAGATGCTAATGAGATTAGCTTAGACTGAGGCATCAGTGAGATGATGGTGACTATGATGCAGCGATAGGTTTCCCCACACAGACAAACTGATGTAATGCAGTCAGAAAAAAATTCTTATGCACTGGAAAGGACCTTCCAGCAATGTTGTTATGTATTCTCATTCTTGTCCTGCATATTGCCTAGATGTCCCTTGTATCAGTAGTCTGAGTTTCCAAAGGAGCTAAGTGTATTTGGGGTTGATATTCAGCTTCCTACACTTTCAGTGGGCTTACAGCAGGAGTGCATTAGGTCTTCATGTCTGGTTCCATTAAGCAAGTCCGGTCCGGTCCACCATATGGTTTCCCTTCTCTCAGATATCCTTCGTTGTTCCTTTTTTGCCTATGACATTTGTGTCTTTCCCAGGAATTTTCTAGCAACTTGTTAAAGTTCTGTGTTATATATTTGCCTTTCCAGTCTCAGGTTTCTGCCCCACAAGATTAGCTACTCCTTCCAATCTGGCTGAAAAGGTATTTATATTATCGACTTGTATCCCCACTGTTTTCTCTTGGCAGGGTTTACACTTTCCTCATGACACATTTTCCCTGATACTTCTCCTGAGGCAACAGTTCATCAGGCAAACTTCAGAGCTGACTATACATGGAGGCAGCATGAGCACAGGTGACAGCAGGCACAGATGTAGCAGCGTGGCCTGTGCTGAACACCGAGGATGGTACTATGAGGATTTTTTGATGGAGGGACTGAGGAGAACTTGGTTTCATGGAAATGGATTGTGCTTCCACTAGTGTAACCAGTGATGTAACTAGGGGAAGGCTAAGTGAGGCACCAGCTCCAGGCACCGAATTAAGGGGTATACCATGATGGTCTCCTTCCCACAGAAGTCTTTGCTGCATGGGCGCAGCCCAGCCAGAGGAGCTAGGCAGGTGCAGCCCCATAGTGGACCTATGGGGGAGGGGTATGAGCAAGGAGAGTGGAATTGCTCCCCCCACCCCACCATGGGCGGTGCAGCTCTGAACCCAGAAGTGTATCTGGGAGGGAGAAGAGCAAGAGCAAATGGGGCACCAGGGAAGCTTGTGCCACCAGGCTGCTGCATCAGTGTTCAGCAAACCTGCCCCTTAGCTGCAGCAGCCTAAGCCTAAACTACTACAGCAGGAGCTGGAGCTAAAGCAGCTGCCATCTAAAAACTGAGCAGGGCAGGTAAGATTTCTCTCCCCCACCCTGCTCTCCAGTGGTCAGTATAATCCCCCTTCTCCACCCACCACCCTTCCCCCACCTACACTGCCTTGGGTACTAAAGAGCTCCCTATGCTTTATGTGCAAGAAGACATCAGACAGCACAAGCTTCTTTAAAAAAGCCAGGCCAAGCTTCTTTATGCGCGCGCGCACACACACACACACACACACATAAACAGAAACATTCTTCTGCATAGGAGCAGGCAATTAACATATATTTATAACAGCAGGCACAATAAACTATGGCATGATAAATGAAATTTCCATGGCTACCTAGAACAGTGTAGCTTGCATTTATGGACACAGGTAGATCCAGGATTTTTAAAAGGGATAAGGAGAAGTGACCAGCACTACAGGCTTCATTGCATTCCCTCGCTTAAAGTGGGGTGAGTAGACCACACAGCTAGGGTCTTCTTAAAGTCCCTTAACCAGGTAAAATATTCCCCTTTGCTCCTAGGACTCCTTTCACTTCTTTTCCATGCTCAGTGGCCCCTTCCCTTTCCTTCTATTCTCCCTCTCCCTGTTTCTACTTACAGGAAGGTGAGATCTGCATGCTACAACCACTGTCCTGGCTGCTCTTGCCCCATTTCAACTAGGGCTGCAGGGGACTGCTGCATCAGGATCTGGGCTCAGCCAGGGACAGTGGCAGCAGTGGGCAGATTCCTGTTCCCTGTGCCTGCTCCCAGGCTGAGGCAGAACACCTGGTGGGACCAGGCAGGGATGGGGAATGCATCTGCTACTTCCCACTGTCCCCAGCTGAGCCTGGCTCCCCAAGCAGCCTGGCTGGAGTGGTGCAGAAGTGCTTCTAGAACTCCTCCTGCCCCCAAGTCAGATGGGGACAGTGGCGGGAGTAGGAGGGGAGGGAAGGACCAGAGAGGGGAGATGCCACTCAGCATTGAGGAAAGGCAGGGCATGCTGAGAGAAGGGGATGTTTATCTGCTTTGGGGACTTTAAAAAGTCCTCAGATGCTACTCTCAGAGCACAATCTCAACTAGGAGTGCAAGTGTGCAATTGCACTCCTCTGGGTCCACCTCTGTTGTCCATAAATTTTGTTAGATTAAAGACTATCTGGGTGTAACGAAGAGTGATGAAAAACTGTAAACAATGTTTCTGCATTAATCAGAGAAAATTAACTCCATATGTTATACAGGAACCCTATAAGTAATCTTCTGCCTTGAAAGCTGGAAAAATGTGTGCCCTGAGCATTGCACCACAAAGGATGAAAACTGCTAAATCACTGGACCCATAACCAGAGTAGATCATTAGAAGAACTAGAACACAGTGCATTGATAGCGTGAGCTTCTTTGCTTGATATCATTTCAAGTCCAAATTCATACAGGGCAAAAAATGACAAGCATAACTGCTATCTCCAATGTTGTGCAAGTAACTACAAGAAAGAAAATAGCATAATGTAGGCTAAGTGGAAAGGTTCTGGTTGAGAAACATCTTTAGTGCTTACAAGTTAAAAACAAACAAGGTCAATGAGATAAGGTTTAAGTTCCAGAGCAAAGTACTCTACAGCCAAGAACAGGAGACTGCTGCTAATATCTGATCACAGGATTAATAGGTGTGAAATGTGAAGAGCAGTAAATAAATCAGTACTCATGGCCATGGTAGAAGTAGCTGGAGAAAATTTAAGGCTTATTGTTACTGTTAGGTTCCATAAGGTGCATCTATGCATAGCCCTATAGAGACACAGTGATGCGCTACATTGCCGTATGGCGTGCTATGGCAATGTAGCAATCACATGGGTTTATCCATGATCAGCAGCCCATTTTAACACAATGCTACAGCTACATAGTGGCAAAATCTAACTGTGCGCCGCATGCATGACGCAGTACAGGCAGTTACTGTGCCATGCTTTAGAACTTCCAAAAGGAACTTACTGAAAGGAAGTACTAAAGCACAGCGCCGTAGCATTGTCACCATATGGCAACATGTAGATGTCCCCATAGAGTATAAACACAACTAAATACAATGCCTTGCTTTCATCATTTTCTTTAAAGAATTTTTTTTGTGTGAAATATCCTAGAATTACAGGTAGAATAGATTTGCGGAAGTAGCTCTCTGTGACTTTCCCAAGGTCACACAGGAAATATGTGACAAAGCAAAACCAAATCCTGGCAAGTGTCCTAAGCACCGGAGCTTCCTTCCCCTATTTTAATATGTCTAAATCTGCACAGTGAGTCAGTACCAGTCAGGAGCAGAACTTAAATATACTGACTGACCCTTAACTTGTTTTCAGGCCAGTAGATTTGATAAATCTAATGGATTCCTTCTCTATAATCAAATTCTTCCTCACTTTCTATGGACAAATGTTATAGAATTTTAGAGGTATGTAAACACCAGAAGCTGGATCCAGATGAGCACTCATGTTCACTTTGTAGTGCCCCAAACCTCTTTGCAGTGCCACAGATCACATGCCCGGCATGTTTAACCATGACCTTTACTGCAAATTTGCAGCTTAGGGGCAAAATTTGCTACCAGGAAACCCCAATAACAACAACAACAACAAAATGCCGTGAAAAAAAGCAGCACAGCACATGCCACAGGAGGATGTGCCAGCAGAAACAGAAGCTTGGTCTTCCCAGGAGATGCTCTGGCTTCCAGCCAGTGCCTCTCCACTTCTAGTTCTACCCCAGCTCCTCCAACACACCAGGAGCTGGGAGGAGCAAGGAACTGGCAGGTTCCCTAAAGAGGAGCATTTTGCCTTGCACCAAAGTGCCTTGCACATGCAGAGGTGTGTGCAGTAACAAAAAGTAGAGGCGCTCAAAATGTTCATCAGAATTACGCTAAACTTCTATAATATTTAACCGAAAATGCTATCCTTTATTGGCTTTTTAAAAGTGATATATAGGATTTAATAGAAAATGATAACTATGCTCCAGAATGCATAAGTTAGATTAAAACTAAGTGGTTACCATTCTACCAAGACTTTAGGAGGTTTCCCTCAAAGGACTGAGGCTTTATAAATAAAGCTTCTTGTAGGGAATAACTCAGACATCTGCTGCACTTTGGCAATGTCTTATCTTTTTCACAATTTTCAAGTGCAAAAAGGCTGGTAAAAGAGATGGCTGTGCTTCAGCTGGAAAAACAAGAGTGGGTGATCAGGAAGTGGATGATTACCTGTCAAACATTCAATCTGATTTGTTATGGTTTATTGGGGCTTTATCAAACATTAGAGAGTCAAGAACTGATTAGCACTAAATCAGAATTGGCCCAAACCTGCACCCAAGACAAGGCATGATTCAGACTATTTTAGCTCTTTTTTTTAGACAGAAGTGACGTTACACATTACGCTTAGACCAGA
Source organism: Crocodylus porosus (assembly GCF_001723895.1). Taxonomy (NCBI): domain Eukaryota; kingdom Metazoa; phylum Chordata; order Crocodylia; family Crocodylidae; genus Crocodylus; species Crocodylus porosus. Next base: position 32,588,300 of record NW_017728909.1, on the reverse strand, counting down.
CTAAATCTGTGGAATGTTAACTAGTGTTAAAGTTAGAAAGTGCTGTGAGCAATCCCATGTTAAGGGTTCATCCCATTTCTTGCATGCACAGCTCTGATTTACCAGTAGAAGACTCTAGCCCTGTCCTGGGTCAGGGGAGTACCTGGGTGTGGTTCATCCTGAGATGATGAAGGAATTACTAATTTTATCTCTGTGGAACAAATTAAAGTTATCCTAACTCTAGCTAGGTAGCACAGCCCAGAATAAACCCTTGCCTGAAGTGGTGCAACTTTGAGATGCTCAGAGGGCACTTAGCATGAGTTAACAAGTTTTAACAAGCTTTAACATATGGACACTCAAGTTTTAAGTGCCTTTAGTGTGGTCTAAGTGTAACATGCACCCTTAGTTGCAAAGCTCAGAGCTTTGTTCTTACCTGTACCTGAACTTTGACAGAGTTCAGGCAGGTTGTCTTAGTCATCCAATTTTGGAACAAGTAGATAACCATGACATTTGGTTCCAGATCTGGATTCCAGCTTGATCTTCCCTAGTGTTTGGATGTGGAGTTTTGGTTATGATTGGTATTTTCTTATCATCCAATTATCTTTTGAAACATTTTAGGGTTTTTTTTTCCTGGTATTAGCTGGAATTAGAAGCATTGGAATATATTTTGGGTGGAGGGGAATAATGGAAGAGAAAAAAAACAGTCTCTCAAGTGAAATAGGAATTCTGGCACGGTTTGTTTTTTGATCTGATTCCCATACCACATATTTTGTACACACTTGGATAAGTTTCTGAACCTTTTTCTGATTACCTGACACTAACCTTCAAGATTTTGGATAGATGCCCAGTACTTATCAACATGTATAGGCAGTGCTCCCTTTAGTGAGTGAATCTGGATATAAGTAATTATATACAATCAGACTATATCATGACAGAGGTATTAGAAATTTCTAAGAGTTAAAAATGCCAAAACTGTGCTTCTCTATGTAGTCAACTTTTCTGCTGTCAGTTACTTTCTCAGAATTATTCAGTAAGCCGGGCTCTTAAAGTTAGTCCACAGCAGCCTGTACAAAGTCTAATTTTTTGCTTATGCCTCTTCTTTAGTCCTTCTCTGTATGTAGAAAGCTACAAAGAATGTAATAGTCAATTTGGGATAAATCACTCCACCAAACCAAGCATTTCTCAAACATCTGGAATCCTTTCATTTCTCTCTGTGCAGTCTGATAGCGCTCTGCAGGGCAGCAGTCTAACACAGGCAAGAGAGATCATCTCAGATAACTGTTGCTTCTAATCTCCAAATAAGTTTAATTTGGGTTGATGGGCCAGGTACTGAAATTCTAAAAATGACCTGGTTGGGGGGGTTTAGATATTTCTATTGTGTTCATAATTTACACTCTGCAAAGTTTGTTTATTATCTGCCAAGAAGTGAGGGGGTTTTCTATGGCAGCATTTTCTCATGATGTCACTAGAAAAGTAGTAAAAATGATTTAAAAGCCTGCAGCTTTGAAGTGATTATTTAAGGTATTTGATTAACTATGTACTGTATTTCTCCACACTGTGGTCTACAAGAGAAGGTGCAGTTATGGAAAATCATTAAGATCTTTTTCCCTTAACGAGGACCTATTTTATATGGTACTAAAACTGTTTTGTATTGCATAGGAATAGACTAAAGTGTGTATACTTAGACAATACTTGACAATGAGGATGTCAAGAACATAACTATACTACTTTTCTTCTTGATTATCAAAATTTTAGTTTCCCTACAGAAATTAAGGAGTTTGCTGTACATTTCTAATGTCGGGTGAAGACTATTTGTAAAAGTAATCAAACCACATAAAAACAGCAGAATTGGAACAGGTTTACCAACTAGCAAAGTCAAAATGGCCTAGACTCACAAAGGGGACCTGGGCTCAGAGTCACAATGTCAGTCTTCTAGGTGCCTTTTGGTAAATGGAATAGACAACCCAGTTATATGCTGATGGTCTCTGTGCGCTGCACAGAGAAAGTTAAGTGCTGAGTTTTGGTTAATGTATAGGAAATGCGAAGGAATGGGATCTGGCTATGGCCCTCAAAGGGAGTTATGTGCCCATGTTCAATTTGGTAGTCCAAACTCTCTCCTGGGGCTAGGTGCTGTTCCTGCTAAGAGCGGCATCACTCTGCATAAATAATAAAAGATTTACCAGACCTGAGCCTGCCACCTCCCATGTGAATGCCTCAGTCATTGGCTCTGCAGTCAGTGTCTCATTTTCTTCTCCGTCAACCAGTGAATATTTAATTATGCATGCAAAACGGAATAGAACCAGGAGAGCATGGGCAACACCAACTCTACAATGAATACTGAAGTTCAAGTCCCTCCCTGAATCAGGGATTGAATCCTTGCTGGATGGCCTAACCACTCAAGTGTTGGTTAGAAAGTGGGGCAGTATCACTTCCTCTTCCAGCAGTGTTCTGGGTGGGGTTAGGTGTGATTAGAGCATGCTTACTTGTTTGGGATTCAAAGGAGACAGAGGCAGGAGAACACCTCATTTGTGATTCTGGCTGAGGCACAGACATGAGATGGGTATGGAGAAGTTCAGGATTATTTTAGATTGGTACAGCGCCCAGCCAGTGAAATATAAGAGATTTTAGTGGCAGATGGTCATTTAAATAAACAATCAAATTGCAGTATGCTAAAAGGGGGAAGAAACCTCTTGTGGAGCTGTCAAAACATGGCAACCATCCATTTGCCTACCTGCTTTTACCCCAGGGGTAGTTACCTCTGTTTCATATAGGAGTAAACTGTCCTGGCTTAGTGATCCCTTATAGCAGAGTTAGAAGGAGCAGGCAAATATTTATTTACCACACATCAGCTGCTCCATAGTAAGACCCTAGCTTCTTTTTACATGCTGCAATTCACTCTTCTGTCCAAACCCTTAGGGACTTTAAGCAACTCAGGGGCAAAGCAGAGATTTTGAAGAACTAAATTTTGAATTTATAGGCCTAAAGTGTCAGTTGCCTAAGTCTCTCTGGTAAAAATCAGGTTTGATCCAAAAGCTCAGTGAAACCAAAAACAATCTTTCCAACAACTTTTCATTAGGCCTAATATTATTAACTTTCCTACCTAATGAATCTAGATCCTCATAGTATATAACCTGTTTTTAACTACATCGTTCTGTAGTGAATACTTGATGAGGTAGGACTTCTACCTGGTTTCTCTTACTACCTGGCTGTTTTGAACAGAAATCAGTTTGTTTTTCTGTAATCCTTACCTGTGAGCTTTCATGTCCAATGGCATATCTGCACTAAATGATTTTTTTGTTCATTCAATAAGGTCTATTAGGGAAATGCTGTTCAATCTGTCCATCTTGTCCCTAAACCCAGAAAATGTGAAGAGACGGAGGAAGCACTGAACAGTCAAGGGATCACTTATTCCCTGTAGTTGATTAATTTAATTCTGTGCATATGGTGCTGCAGCCACTTTGCTTGTATAATTCCATTGAATTTTGTGCCAGCTCCAGATAAAGAATGACTACAGATGGGAATTAAGTCATCTTCCCATTTCAGTCTACAGTAGGATAAAAACATGCATTTGTCCCGTGTGAAGAGAACTGTGTGAACACAGTTCTAATGTCACATCAGCTTCACACTAGCATAATTCCACTAACTGGAATATTTAGTTACTCCCTGATTTACAACTGTCAAGACGAGATTAGGGATAAAGCCTTAAATGTGACTGGATAATATCCATTATCTTCAGCATAACCAGTTTGTATTAAATCATGTAAAAAAAATCATGATTACAGAACTGTCACTGGTGTTTTACTAGACCATTATAGAGCAGAAGAAACAAGTCATTTGATATTTAGTCGATTACCTGATACGGTGGCATTGGCCTCAGTGCCTGGGCCTCACCTGGGCCCCAGTTTTGCAGCAGCAGAAGCTAGTATTGGTCTGAAGATCTCTGCACCACCAACCTCCATGTGATTTTGTTAAATCTGTGACATTTCCAGAATAATCACAGAAGATCATTATAGCCCCTTGGCAAAAATGGTGAATGTTATTTATTCTATTGATTTGTAGCTTAAATAGTGCAGTGACTAAGCAAATGAAATTGGCTAGCTAGACGGACACCACATGTCTGATGTCAGTATAAAAAAGAAATTGAAAAACAACCTTTTATGCTTCCCATATCGTGTGCTATCATTCTCCTGAGCCTAATCACAGTGCTTTGTTTCTAATGTTCTCCTTTCCTCCAAAGAGCGCCTTCCCCTTCATGTCAAGTTCATTCTACAATCTCATATTTCAATTGCAATGGTCTGAGAGAGTGTCATGTTGTGTTGGATTCTAAGAATAGGAGGTGCTCATCAATCAACAGTTTTACAGTGTACTAATCCTCACCGCAGTTAGTTGATTTGGTACTCCGGATTTTGACCACTGCCATGGTCAATCACTGAGCAGTTCTATTCATCTTCATCATCTACCTATTCTTAAAGATTTTTTTTCATCATGGCCACCTAGATAAAAAAAAGAAGAAGAAAGAAAAAGAGGACAAAAGGACATCAAAACCCATGTCTCCCAAAAGAATTATTCAATGTGACCTGAATTCATTTAATGCTTCAAATAACCTAAGAGTTTTTAAACCATTCTGAGAATAAATCAGGTGAATGATTGTAATAAATGAGAACTTTTGTTTCTAAAAAGTGCACCTCCTCATCAGACAAGTAGTTTTCTTTTCTCAAAAGGTTTTCATGCACATAGTCCAGGAATCGTCTCTCTTTTTTTACGCACTGCATTAAATTGGGGTGGGAAATATTTATTGCTAGGTTTGTTGCCCTTGTCCATGATCACAGTATATACAAACCAATCACTCACTGTTTAAATTTCTCTCTGCTTATTTTTTTGTTCCAATCTCATTGTTTTCTTCCTCCACATTAAACCATTGTGTTTTTCTGTCCACTTTCCTCGCCTCCATCCCTTTCTCTTATCCCCATAATCAGATACACATTCTCTTTCCTTCCCCACAAATCATCTAGTCTTACTTATTTAAATAGAAAATATGATTTATACCATGGAAAGTAATGACACATCATTTTTCTCTGAGGATTATCTGTCATAGGTGAGGGGGCAAAGAACCTTACACTATCATGTTCACCATCTCCTCTTTATATATGTATAAATTATACGTGCACACATCTGGGCACGTCTACACATGTGGTGGACCGCACAGTTGTTACTGCACAGTCTTTTAGTACATACCAGCATACAAGCAAAGTCATTTAGGACTTGCTTAAGTAAGTACTATACAGTCCCGTCACCATGCAGTTATTTTTAGGTGCTACTGTGCAGTAGCAATCCACTGCTGCGCAGTAGCATCACCATCACAGTTCATGGCTGGTAATGCTACATCACCATAGCAAAGAGCTATGGTGCAGCAGTTTGTTGCTATGGCAACATAGCATATTGTGTAGATGCACCCATTATAAAAATGTTGCTCTTCCCTTTAGCAATAGCCTTTTGTGTGGTAGCATTTTCACTGGATTCCCTTGACATATCAGTGTCATGAGAGGGATGGATCAGGGGTCTGTTTCTCCTCCATTAGAGCCCAGCCCCTCATTAATGTAAAGACAGTTGGATGATCATTGAGAGACACCGTGCACACCAACATCTTCCTGAACTGGTCTACTTAGGATAGGAATGAAATGAATCCATTTCTAGAGAGCTCTCCAGATCCCAGAGAATAATTCCCATCATTGTGTGAGGGCTGCTTTTGTAAGAACTTGAAACAACAAAAGTATGTACCCCATTATGCTTATTTGGCTATTTTATCAGCTTACATGAGCCTGTTCCGGCTAAACCCAATACCAATTAATTGGAATTAATTAATTGGAAGGTAATTGTCAGTGATTCTTTAAAAAAAAAATCTAACAGTTTTCTTGCAAAACAGATTCACTTTTTTTCTCAAAGTTTATTATTATTTTTTTAAGATTATTTTGGAAGCATCACATCCATAAAAAACTCATTTTGGCCACGTGCAGACAAGCGTGGCTATGCATTATGTGGCATCGCAGACCTAACTGCAGTGCCATACACCACGCATTCAGGCATTTCCTGAGCTGCTACCTTGCAGTACAGGCAGGGGGAGTAGGGGGGTGGGGGGCCTGGGATTAACCCCTGGAGATCCAGGGGTCAAAAAAAAACCCCACACAGAAGAAAAGCAGGGTGGCGCATGTGGAGGCAGTGAGCACCACCCAAAACTGGAGCGTGGCCAGCCGGAGCCACACTCCAGCTGCTGACCAGGCTCCAAGCTGCAGGAGTGATGTGGCTGCAAATTCCCTGGCCCCCAAACCCCCAGGTAAGGCTGCTGGGGTCAGCACAGTTAATGGTCCCAGCCTCTCCTACCCCACCTGATATAACCTGCTGTGTGCCAGAGGGTGCGTGGCACAGGCGTTCTCCGGGGAGAAGTAGCAGCAGCACAAGGTAGTCTACCACTAGTTGTCTCCAGGGAACAAAATGTCTGCATTCATCTGGATGCAGCCTTTATGTTTATATCCATAAATAATAAGACTAAATAGATTTAATATTAGGGACACACACAAAACTGATAGGATGATTTTGTAAATATTTCTCTGCTTAACTTTAAGAACATAAGTAGTCCCAATGACTTATCCAACTGACTTCAGTGGGACTACTCACATGCTGAAAGGTAGGCATATGCATATAGGTTTGCAGTGGACTAGTATCTGAGTGTTGAGCACTGTTGATGTGGTATGAAGCTAGGTCTGGATGCTAAAATATCTAGGGCTGGAGAAGACAAATTGGAAAGTTGGACCCTTTTCCCAATTAAGTTACTGTAGTTTGAAGCCTGAGATGAATTCTGTTTCAAACACAATGCTTTTCCTATCATAGATAAACCACCGCATGTATTTAGTTTAGGTCAAGGGTATCAAACTCACTTGGGGCTCAGAGCTAGATCTGGAACACATTGCTCCTTATGGGCTGGATCCAACCTGGGGCATGAGGGCTGCTGCAGTGGCCACTACAGTGGCAGTGGTAGTATTGGGTCCCACAGTGATTGTGGCTGCACAGGCCCCAGTAGTGGGAGGAGCAAGGTGGTGGCAGGGTCCATCAGGGTCCATCAGGGTGGGGGGCAGCAGGCTTTTATGGTCCAGTAGCATTCTGCCCCAAGTGCAGGACTTTGCAGTTGTCCTTGTTGAATCTCATCTGATTGATTGAGGACCATTTCTCCAGTCTATCCAGGTCATTCTCAATCTTATTCTTGCCTTCTGGAATAACTGCAACTTCATCCAGTGTAGTTTCATCTAGAACTTTGCTAAGCATGCCCTCAATTTCATCATCTAAATCATTAATGAAGATATTTAATAATACTGGACCCAGGACTACCCCTAGGGCACCCCACTTGATACTTCCTCCCAGCAAGACATTGAGCTATTGATGACAGCTATGTATCCACCAGATACATAAGAATGTCATGGGAGAGAGTGTCAAAAGCCTTGCTGAAGTCAAGTTATATCATATCCACTGCTCTACCCCCATCCACAGAGCCTGTCACCTTTTAATAGAAGGATATCAAGTTGGTCAGGCAAGACTTGCTCATAGTGACTCCATGCTAGCTGTTCCTGATCACCGTGTTGCGTAGATGCTTCACACTGGATTCCTTGAGTACCATGATCTTTCCAGGTATTGACATCAGGCTGACTGGTCTGTAGTTCCCAGGATCCTCCTCCTTCCCTTTTTAAAAGATGAGCCCTGTATTTGCCCTTTTCCAATTACCCAGGACCTCACTTGACTTTCACAAGTTTTTAAAGAGAGTTCTCATGATGATTGTGTTAAGCTTCCTATAGAATGACCCCAGTATTTGTCAAAGAGATGATGCAGTATACCTGTCAGCAGAACGTTCCTGAAAAGGGACCTTTTAATAACATATTGAAACTGGCAGTGTCCCCCTGAAACACAATCATCCCAGGAAAATCTGTGATGCCCTCTGGTGGGTAAATGAAACAATAGTGGATAAATGCAGAAATAGTATTTGCTCCTTTGTGTTGAGTCCCGGTTCCATAGAACTAGAATTAGAACAATGACAGGTTTGAGTGCTAAGTTGACGGTTTGATATTTTGCATCCCATACTGAAACAATATGTGCTTAAAGTAAGCTTAGCCTTTAACAGTATATAAGAATAGCAAAGAACTTAGTGAGGAATTAAAAAGCAAGAGAAAACCCTTCTTCCATTATATATTTAGCTAAAATATCATGTGGTTTTAGAGAATTAAGTAGAATGGGATACATGTAATTTCTATCTGAAAAAAACATCTTTTATTTATCATTGCTAGTCACTGGTGTGACATTCCCTGTGTAACTTCCAGTCTTCAGGCTCCTAGATATAAGTCTGTCAGGTTTCACTAAATGGGCACAAAGACAAGCTGAAGTTGGAATTAACAAATGCAGCATTAAGTTATTGTTGTTTTGTAACTAAAAACCTGAGCCCTGAGTAAGGCTGTGTAGACTCCATTTTATCATATTTTTTCTGAAAGTAAACATGAAAAATTAAAATAAACTCTGATAGGATTTGTCACTTGGTAAACAAAATATGAATACACAGTATCTCTCACAGCACAGCTGTCTAGTCTGCAAAAAGACATTATCCTATAAATTCACCAAAATAAATCCACTCACATATCAAAATGCATTTGATTGGGGATAATATATAGGTCATCCACACTGCTTATACTTAACTATTGTATTAAAGCTCTCCAGTTTTCAGTGTTTTGTTCCACTTCATCTCTCATCTCTTCTTTATCTATATAGTTGGGTTTGTAGCAATTTAAAAAAACTACTTCAATCCACTGGTAGCCCAAGTTTCATTCCAGTGACTGAAATAAAATTTAGGTCCCAAAACAGCAAAATACATTAAACAGGTGCTTCACTCTAAGCCAGAGAAGCAAATGGAATTACTTGTCTCCAAAGCTGAGCACAGACCTGTGTGCTTTTCAGTACCCGTGTCTTAGCCCAGGCCCTGTGTTTAACATGGAGAGGCTGGTGGAAAAACAAGAAAGACTTGCAAAAAGATGTTTCAGGAAAGGAGGCTGTGTCATTTTATATTGATGCCAATGCAAATGGTAAGTGAAGTACAAGAAATGTAACTGATTTCCTTTATTAGTGAGGAAACAAAAAATAAGCCTGAGCCTGTACTTGAGCATCTTAACTCACAAACTGTTCACATAAAATGTCTCTGCTGCATAGACTTTATTAATTAACAAGAGGTGGTGGTGAGTACTTGACGTATCACTAAACCAAAGGACTTTTGACAGCATGAATATAATAGTGAACCATCCAAGTACAAAAATAGCTGAACTTAGAAGATTATAGAGTAAACAGCAAATCATCTCAGCTCTCTACCTCATCTGAGAATGATCTTAGCTAAAAAATAAAGACCAGCTACACTACTGGGTACAACTCTAGCAAAATAGTACCATGACCCATCATAATAACTGACTTTCAATTTTCATAGCACTGCAGCTGTACCCTTGCAAATTGCTGTGTCTTCTCTCCAAAGAAGCATTTAAGTGAGGGACTTTTGAGGTTATTAACATCAACATTAACTTTCATCCTCCAGGGGCTTTTCTTTCTTCCTTAGCAATTTCCCATTTAAACTATAGCTCAGAGCTAAAAAGCTTTATAATAATTTCTATTGTTGTCATGTATACCTGATAGAAAATCTATAGCCTAGTGAAGCACCTAAGCTTAAAGCTTTATTTTCCATCTCCGTAAGGAAAAGAAACCAAATCTTAGAAGGTGTAATTGCCAGGGAAAATCATTTCAGTCTGCCATAGAAGGAAAAGAGCTTGCAGCTCTGACTCAGTGAACCAAAGAATGCTACGACCTGCATTCTCATACACTGAAAAGGAAAACAAAATAGCCAAAGAACCACAGTCAAAGACGAGAGAGGAAGAAACAGCCACAACACATTTATCTGTGTTAAATTTGTGCCTGAAAAACATCACTAAGACTGGAGTCCTAGTCAACTGCTGCAGATACCTATGGGTAAAGTTCCTGCCACAAAGGTGTGACAATTTTTGCATAATCTTCCAGATTCTGCAAAGAGAAATCATATTAATGATCAGTTTAACCAATGTGTTGAAAAAGCATTGGTAAAAAAAAGGACATTAAAAGGAGGCGTTGGAATAAATAGGACATCAGCAAACATTAGAATTCAGATACAGTGAGCACAGCTCTTTGAAGATCTGCATAAATACAAATATTTCTAGTTGGTCTGTTTCCTAAGACAGGGACCAGACAGGACACCAGGCAGAGCCAGTGTTGGACACAAAGTGATAGCATACTTAGATGTATATGATAATATAGATGTGTTCATTTTCAGGTTTGTAAAAACAAAAAGGCACATGGAGAGGGCTGCTGTTTTCATTTAATGATGTTACTAGCAAGACAGCTTCAGAGATAATAGGACAATGTGGCTATAAAATGTGTATATCAGCTTTAAAGAAAGGGCAAGAATGTAATTCAAACCTTGATGCTCACTCTCTTTAAAGCATTTCCAGCATTTGACTTTCCTTTGGAACAAATCATTTTCTCAGTGTTAGACTCACACACAGGTGTAAACACCTAAGTCCTGACTAACTCCATTAAGTGTCTAAGCCCAAAACTGTGATAATTAAAGCCTTATTTAATTTCTGTCTAATCCTGAAGGCACTTAAAATTTCCATGTGTGTCTGTTTTCCCTGGAAAATTTCCTTAGGTGCCCAAAGGTCTGTTTCTGGGCATGCCTAGAAGCATTTCAGTCTTAAAGAAGTCAGATGCTCAGCTCAAGCCTAAATCACTTACCTAGGAGGCATTTTCCAAGCATCCTGAACAGATCACACTCTGCATATAATGAGTGAGAAAATTCCCACACATCTACTCCTTTATCCAAAAGCTTAAACCTCTTTCTCCTGCTTTGCCTGTGATAAGTTAGTTCATCTAGGCACTGTGCCTGGGGGTTGCTCATTCAGTTTTAAAAATAGTTTTGACAGTCAATTTATAAAATGCCTTGGATATGGATGATCCTGCCTTGAGCAGGGGGTTGGACTAGATGACCTTCTGAGATGCCTTCTAGCTAAGGTGACTATATGGCCCGGATTGGCCAGGACAATCCTGGATTTCAGAGGCTGTCTCAGCATCCTGTCTAGTGGAGAACATTGAAGCAAAAGTCCCAGTTTGGTGCAACCCACCTGCACATGCCCAGCTCCTGATGGGGGCGGGGGGCGGGGGGAGCAGCCTCAGGGTTGTGGATGGGTGGGTGGGTGTGCACGTGCATGCCATGCTGTCCTCCCCAGCCCTGCTCCTGGGAGCTGTGGGGTTGGGGGAGGAGGGAGTTTGCACCTGTATGATGGCCCCTTGATGCCCCCAGCCTCCATTTCCCTCAAATGATTATGGCCACACTACTTCTAGCCCTACTTTTCTATGATTCCATAAATATTATTCATTTATAAAACATACACTGAATGAAGCAGACCTCTGCGGGCTCTTTGGCTCTGAGCGACCTCACACACATTTCCTAAAGCAATATATCAAGCACCAGGCTATAGGCAGCTGTGGAAAGTGGTGGGCTGACAGGGCCAGCTACAAGGTGTTTCTAGTGCTGCCTAAATTGGACATTGGTAGAAGTTCACAAAGTTCTAAAGAGCGATTTGACCTGGCCCAGTGCCAGCAGTCAAGAACACATTCAACCTTTAAATGGTGGCACCTGAGAGATTGATTGGCTGCTTTAAAAAATATTACCTCTAATGACAGTGGCAGGAAGATAAATTAATGGTTAAGTTATTTTATAGTTTTTATTTTGTGCATGTGCTGATTTCCTGATTGTCTTCTGAAATGTCACACCCTGGAGGTTGGAGGAAAGTGAAAAATCAATTATTTACAGGAGGTCCTATCTTCAAATGAACAGGGTGACACTGAATGCAGACAACAAAAAGGAGATGTGTTATTGTCCTTTTCCAACAAAAGGATAAACAGACACCACTCTAAGTGGGATTATAACTTCATGTCCCTATAATGGTCAAAATAATTGGCTTGATTCACTGCTGCATCTGTCCATTTTTAATTCAGTGTAACTTTTCTGATTTCAGGGGACTGAATCAAGCTGGGGATTGGGGAAAGTAGCGTAACATACATTATTTATTATTAATCATTGTTAGGCTCTGCTATGATTGAGATAGGCTTCATGAAATAAGAGCCAACACAGGGCTACATCCAATTCTTCATTTTAGCTACTACCTCTCCCCCAAACTAAATCCCAGACTCATGACATAACTTTGCTATGCCAGTGCTAGAGGCTTTAATGCATTGCCCAAAGAATTAGCTATACCATTTCTAAGACCTTGTTTGCACTGCCACTGTGCTACAGCAAGTTCCCCTGCTGAGAAACCCTGCCCACTCAATCCTGCTCAACATAAATCAAATCCTGGAAATGAAGCAGTATAACTGCCTAAGAGCAGTCCTGAGCACACAACCCCGTGCTGCTCTCAGGTCTCTCAGTCTTGGGCATGCTTGTTGGTAAATGCTCACGGCCACTCTCATTCCGGAAGGAGTGAGTAGGTGGCATGTGTAGACATGCCCTAAATCTTCAAGAGATCCTTTCATATATAATCTCAGGTGGATATGTGTGGGCTGTTTCTTCTCCCTTCGTGAACCTTCAGTAGAATAGCATTGACACAACCTACATTAAGAACTGTAGCACAGAATAGTATTTCCTGCATCTAGATTTGTAGATTATGAACAAAGTAGTTTGTTCAATATGGCTGAACAAATCCTCTGATAATTTTAGCCATTGGGACACCCAGCATTATAGAATTTCAGTTGGTATCATTAATTGGGTCCATTATTTCCACAGCTAGTATTAGGGAACTCATTTACTCTGTGGGACATTAATGACAATTTGAAAGACTCAAATTGATTCAATTTCTGGTTCTCTTTTATCTTTTTAGCAAGTCTGTTTCACTTTTATTTCAGTCCGTACTGTGGTAAATAGTCAGTACCTGGCATATTGCAAGTACTTTGCCATTGAGGGTGAATACAGAGGGGAGGGTAGTTTCTAAAATTATTTCTAATACATTGCTGAGGCAAAGGCCAAATGAAGTAATACAGTGAAGTGCTAGACAATACATAATCAGACAGAAGAATATTTTCCCATCCCTGTTACAGTATAATTTCAAATTCAATATTTATTCCAGAAATGTCCCAACCTCTTAGAGTAATATTAAATCAATTACTGGATGAAATAATGCAATTAAAACTGAAATAAAGGTTTCCAGTGCTATCAACAAAGACATTGAATGGCACCACACTGTCTCATTCTCTACTGCATTTTGAAGAGAGTATTCTTTCATTTATGTGCCAAAAGAAACAACAACCCCTAAACACTAAAATCTTCAAAGGTCTAACTGTTCAAAATGTGCACTTTTAATTCCTTTCACTGTAATGCATCATTTCAGAAAATGAAAACACAAAACAACCCTACTGTAAGCTGTGGTCAAACTCACCAACTACACAGGGTGTATACAGACATTTGGGGAGCTTAGAGGGAGGTTAGATCAAGTTAAAACTGGCCATCCAATCTAGGGTAAGTTGGCATAGGAGAGATAGCAGGGGACTTGGAGGACTGTGGGATAAGCAGGCTCTGAGGGGGGAGTCGGGCTGGGGGGGCAGATGGGGTCTGTGGGTGGGACTCAGGGGAGGCAGGAAGGATCCATGGGGAGGTTCAGGGACCTAAGGGGGCAAGTAGGTGTTCATGTGGGGGTTGATGGGGTTTGGAAGGGGGCAGGTAGGGATCTCTTGCACAGGGACCATGAGGAAGCATAGGGGTGGTCTCTCTCCCCCACCCTCCTTGACCAAGTGCTGTTTTTATCCCTCCTCAACCCCCTCTGCCCCCAGATGAAGAACCTCTGCCCAGTGAACAAGCTCCCTGTATCCCACCCACCCTCCAGGGACCAGGGGGCTAAAAATAGCCCAGTGACAGGGAGGGGGTAAGAAAAACACAGCCCTGGGGCTAGGGCTGGCAGCTGGGCTTTCCAAGCCCTAGGAACTGTATGGAAGCTTAGGACAGTTAGATCAGTCTAAAAATGGTGTAGCAGGCTTACCTTTCCCAGCTTGGGCTGAGTCCCTGGCTTGAGATTCTGCTGTTTTGATTGGTGAAGCCCATCCACCAATCGGGAGGCAGCAAGAGGAGTGAAGTCACACCCCTTTCCTGAGGGGAGAGGGAGAGGAGCTCACCCTGGACCTGACTGAAGACTGCAACACTGTCAGGTCTGGAAGACTTCAGGAGCAGAGCCCTGAAGAGTATAAAAGGAGCTGCGTGCCCAGCACGGAGAAGGCTTGTCTGAGATGGAGAAGAGCAGCGCTTAGAAGAGCTGAGGAGAGCTGCTCAACAGGGCAAAGCAGTAGCCCAGAAGTGCCCCTGAAGACGTCCATCAGTGAGGAACAGCGGAGAGCAACAGCAGCTAGGCTCTCAGCGCACAGCACAGCACGTGGCATCCAGACCCTGGGAGCTGCGTGAAATGGCTCGGGTCTGCAACCTGTGTGGCAAGAGACACAGTGCACAGGCCACTGCAGGGTCTTTGGAGCACTTGGGTGGGTCAGGTCCCCAACCACAGCACAAGGCCAGGAGCTCGGTGCAGGAGGCACCGCATGGAGGGTCCAGGAGTGGACCAAGCCCCGGTGCTGCATGAGGTGGCCTGAGCCTCTAACTCACAGCAAAAGGTTGAGTCCAGAAAGCCAGATGGAGCTTGGGCTACTAAGCCAGAGGACAGGACCAAGTCAGAAACCCCAGAAGGCCTGCATAGCGGAGTCCCATTCTAGGGGACAGCAACTCCCGAAGCCCACTGCAGGCGAGGGAGCAGCTTGGTGCAGAGGATGAGGGCCATTCTCCAGGCCTGGGAGCTATGAGTTGCAGGGGAAAAGGATTCCCACAGGGGACAGGGAGTCCCCCCTGATTAGTTAAGTGCTCCTGAAAATGGAGGTCCCACTCGGAGGCCCCCTCTGAAGTTACCAGCTTCCTTGAAGGGTTTGGGAAAAGTCACAAGGGCATTGGGGTTTCCCCTTAGAATTAAGTCTATATTTGAGGTTCTTGTGCCGTAAGCGATGTTATGTCATGCCTTATATTTTGTGAACTCTCATGTTTGCAAATTAGTAAAAGAGTAGAGTCTTAAATTTATAATTTTGACTAGGACTCTTCTGGGACCCCCTTTTGCTATTATTCACCTGTTGTTTATTTGTATTTATTTGTGGTTTATTTATTGTTCGCCTATACTTACCTATAGTTTATCTGTTGGTTATCTATGTTTATTTTGGGGTTTATCTGTTTCAGATAGATACTTACCTGTGACTTACCTGTACCTGGAGCACTGGTATAAGGTTTTATAACATTTATCCAGAGGGTATTGTTTATGTTATTTTTTGGATATCATATATAGATATATATTGTACATATGTTTATCTCCATGTTTCTTTTCCTTATATAACTATATACAAATTTATTTACATTAACTTAAATCCCCTGGTTCTATATGGACAGAGGGAAACTGACCCATCTGCAGTTCCCCCACAG
The DNA here is from genome assembly GCF_001723895.1 of Crocodylus porosus. Lineage (NCBI taxonomy): Eukaryota > Metazoa > Chordata > Crocodylia > Crocodylidae > Crocodylus > Crocodylus porosus. The sequence goes on along the minus strand of NW_017728909.1, from coordinate 32,572,726 downwards.
CACACCTGGCAGCTAACAGTTCCCTTCAATTGGAGAAGGGGAGTATATACCTGAGTACACCTGGGCTACAATAGCTAGCTTGATCTAAATTAGACAACCTTGGAGGTATAGTTAATTTAGATCAAGTCAGCCATTTTTAGACTGGCCCAGCTGTCTTGAACTTCTAAACAGTTTGCATGTAGATTGACCCAACTAGGGTCTTAGTGTAAGGTTCTCACCTGGGTAAACTAAGTTAGATTGGGTGGTCATTTTCAATGTGATCTAATCAATGTGATCTAATGTTGGGAAGCAGGAGCAGAGGGAGCAGGGCGCATGTGTGCCACACGTATACCCACTTTACCTCGGCGGCGAAGGCAGCAGCTGCAGAGGAGACAGCAGCAGGGGCAGCAACAGCTGATTTCCCCCTAAGGTAAGTGGGGCAGAGGGTACAGCGCAGCTGAAGTGGATCTGGAGGGGAAGCCCTCCGGAGCCCTTTTAGCTCGCCCGACAGGGAGCTGAGCCACGTGCAGGCAGGCAGTGGGCGGGGGGGAATCTTTCCCACAAGCGGGGGGGCAGCTCCAAGTAGCCTCTTGGGGTGGTAATCCCTGCCAACCTGGGATCCCAGCAGGATGGTTGGTAGGGGACAGGGCTGCCAGCAAGCACTCCCAGCTTAGCCGGAATGCCTGATTGGCTGAGGGCACAACCGTGGGAATTTCAAACCACAGGCTTTAAAAAGTGGCGATATGAAATTCCCTCACAGTTGGGAAGCAGGAGCAGAAGGAGCAGGGCACACATGTGCCACACGTGTACCCACCTTACCTTGGCGGCAAAGGCAGCAACTGCAGAGGAGACAGCAGCAGGGGCAGCAACAGCTGATTTCCCCCTAAGGTAAGTGGGGCAGAAGGTACAGCGCAGCTGAAGTGGATCCAGAGGGGAAGCCCTCCGGAGCCCTTTTAGCTCACCCAATAGGGAGTCGCGTTCCTGAGTCACGTGCAGGCAGCGCACGTGAACAGTGTGCACAAAGAGGTGCACTCTGAAAGGGCACTCCGGCATTTGCACTGATGTTCACGTAAGGTGGGTGCAAGGTAGCTGCCCAGAGCGGCACCTCCATTGAGCAAAAGCAGCAGGCACAGCTCTGTAGACGTGGTGCAGATGCGAAGTGCAGCTGCCAGGGGCCCCGCCCGGGTGTGGCGGCCTACCATGGGCTTTTCTGAGGCCTCCACCCAGATGGAGCACATGGCAGGGTTGGTGGCCCCTTGCCCCCCTGTCTGTGGGGGGGGCTCGGTGGGGTCCTAGGGGGGTGGGGCCTGGTGGTCCCCTTGCCTGCCCCTCCTGTGCACGACTTAGGGCCCTGGAGGAGCAGGTGAGGGACCTCCAGGCTGAGGGGGATCAGAGATGCAGAGGATGAAATTGATGCCTATTTCTGTTCTCTGGAGGCCTGGTCACCCGCTGTACAGCCCCCATAGGAGACATATCCAACACAAGAGTAGCAGAAGGTGTCCAAATCCAGAGCTGCTAGACCTAGAGTGATGGAAGCTCCCCAGGTTCACCTGGGGAACAGGTTCAATGCCCTGGCAGCTGTGATGGAGAAAGACAGTGAAATTGCCTCTGGCGGGGACAATGCCACTCCCCACATGGTAAAGAATGGGCAGTGAGCGAACACCAGCAGGAAGAAACGCTGGATACTCGTCATCAGAGACTCCCTCCTATGAGGACTGGAAGGTCCCATCTGTCGGCCTGACCCCATGATGTGGGAGGTCTGCTTCATGCCTGAAGCTCAGGTTAGAGATATCATGGAGAGGATCCTGGTCTACATCTGACCTGCACACCAGTACCCCACGATTGTCATCCACGTGGGGACGAATGACGCGACCAGGGGCAACCCTGACCACATTATGAAGGATTTCAAGGCTCTGGGGGACAAGCTTAAGGAGACGGGGGCGCAAGTGGTATTCTCCTCTCTTCTTCCGGTGACTAGGTGGGGACGGTGACACAAGGCCTGCATTGGCAAGGTCAACCAGTGCTTATGCAGGTGCCGCCAGGCAGGCCTTGGGTTCTTTGACCCATGCTTTCAGGCAGGGGGCTTGCTGGGGTGGGCTTCACCTCTCTCCTACAGGCAAGTGTATCTTCTCTTCCAGGTTGGCTGATCTCATACGGTGAGCTTTAAACTAGCATCACCGGAGGAGAGGGCCGCAGGAAGATGAGGAGACACTACCCGAGCAAGACAGGTGACAAATGCAAGGAGTGCCCAGGTAAGAAACAGGGGTCCAGACAGTCTCCCAAATTGGGGGGGGTGGCACACGCAGCTAGGCAGGGCCTTAAATGCCTATATACCAATGCTCAGAGTATGGGGAATAAGCAGGAATAACTCGCCCTCACAATAGCCAGTTCAGACCCAGATATAATAGGGCTTACAGAAACATGGTGGGATTCATCCCATGACTGGGCAGTTAGCATTAGGGGCTATGGGCTTCACAGGTGGGATAGAGAAGGAAGGAAAGGTGTGGGTGTGGTGCTCTATGTCAAGGAGCAATACACATCCTCTGCCAGCAAAATGGGGTCAGAGGGGCAAGCAGAAGTGTTCTGGGTCAAGATACAAGGGGGCCATGGGGAGAGGGATCTAATGGTGGGGGTCTACTACAGACCCCCCCCAACCAAGGAGAGGAGCTGGACCAGAAATTTTCGGGCCAGCTTGCAGAGGCACTTAAGGCAAGGGATGTAGTTGTCATAGGGGATTTAAATTACGGACATCTGCTGGGAGGAACAGTCAGCCAGGTCAGACCGTTCCAGGAGGTTCCTGGCCAAGATACAGGACCTCCACTTAATTCAGGAGGTGCACAGTCCCACCAGAGGAAATGCCCTGTTGGACCTGGTCCTGGCCACAGACAATGACCTGGTGAGGGGCCTCCAGGTTCTTGACCACCTGGGTGATAGCGATCATCACTTGCTGGAATTCACCGTCCAGCGCAGGGTGTCAAGGGCCTGCAGCAAGGTGGTAGCCCTAGACTTCAAGAGGGCCAACTTCAACGAGTTGAGATTAGTGGGAGAGGCGCTGTCCCGAGAGCAGGGGAGCTAAGTGCCCAAGATGAGTGGTCATTCCTTAAGGAGATGATACTCAGGGCCCAAGGGGTGTCCATCCCAACAAGAAGCAAGCAGGGCAAGAGTGCCCAAAACCCCCCCTGGCTCACCAAGGGCATCTGGGAATGCCTGATTGCCAAAAAGGCAGTGTACAACCAGTTGAAGGGGGGTGCTATCTCCAAAGAGGAGTATACCTCCTCTGCTCAGGCCTGTAGGGGGGCTGTCAGGAAAGCTTAGGCAGACATAGAGCTAGGACTAGCGTTCAAGATCAGAGATAATAAATATATAGGGAGGATGAAGAAGGCACCGGGAAATGTGGGGCCCCTGCAAGATCCTCTGGGAAATCTGGTGGTTGCGCCAGAAGAGAAAGCAGACCTCTTTAACCAATTCTTCACCTCCGTTTTCTTTGGCAGGGACCGGGACTTCCCCACCGTGATGCAAGACAGACTTGAGGGGAACGCCTCCAGACCTCAGGCTGGGGAAGACCGGGTTAGAGAGCTTCTGGAGGGGCTGGACATGTTCAAATCAGTGTGTTCAGATGCTCTCCACCCCAGGGTGTTGAGGCAGCTAGCAGGAGTTATTGCAGGGCCCTTGGCACAGCTTTACATGTGCTCATGGTGCTCGGGCCAGGTGCCCGATGATTGGAAGATAGCCAATATGGTCCCCATCTTTAAAAAAGGGAGGAGGGAGGACCCAGGCAACTATAGACCCATCAGTCTTACCTCAATCCTAGGGAAACTCTTTGAGAAGATCATCATGGAGCACATCTGCGATGAGCCG
>NW_017728909.1:32563076-32568789 GCF_001723895.1 Crocodylus porosus | reverse complement strand
GCTGGCTCCTACCCTGGGGGTCTTTAAGAGGAGGCCTGATGCCTACCTGGCTGGACTCATTTGAGCCCAGTTTTTTCTCCTGCCCAGGCAGAGGGTTGGGCTTGAAGATCTACAAGGTCTCTTCTGACCCTACTTCTATGATTCTATGAATCTCCCCCTAACCTCCCCAGACATCCCCACAGTGGATTCATTTGCAGACTCTTCACCTAAACATGAAAGAACCATAGTCCTAACCCCAAGACAAGTCCTAAGGGAGTCACCTTGTTGCAGGAGAGCTCTTGCTTTATAGCTCCCCTCCGACTCCTCTGCTTGGCTGGTAGTTCTCTTAAACACTTAGCTAGGACCATTGGCCTAATCAGCTTGCTGGGAGGAGCCTTTACATCTGCCAGCTGGGTCTTCTTCAGAACAGGACTGCCTGCTCCCTGCTTTCTCTCTTCAAGTCTTTAAAAGGGCACACTGCCCTCTTATGTCAACTGACCAAACTATCACAATTGTGATATTTTCTAAAACAGTAGGAACTGTTTTCAGTCACCATTTTGTAACTAGCTCATCCTTTCATCTCTGGCTTCCTCAGAAGGCACATACACACCTGAGATTCTCAATATATCTTTCAACATAGGTCACAGGCTGTTGTGAGACAAATTCCGGGAAGATTATTTATTGTACTGCTCCAGAATGAGGAATCTTTGGAAATGATGGATGCCATCTTTAAAACTGCCATATATATATTACATTGCTGATGACAACAACAGTGAAGGAGGAAAAGATTTGTGCTTTTGCAGTTGTGTCTCCAGGTGCAAAACATTTAAAATATTCCTTTTTTACTTTCCCTAAAGAACCCTAAACTGTTGCAGTGACAGTTCATTCAGAAGCAAAAAATATCAGCAAAGTTGAATAACACATTTTTCCCCTGAATAATATTCACTTAAGCAGTATGACTTTAAAACTGGTTTAATCTGAGGAAGAAAACTTATGGCAAGGAAGGAAGGAAAGTGTAAGGTTAATTTTCAATTCGGGTAACTTAATAGAAGTTAAATAACTAAGTAATATTTATCTACTGGAAAGCAAATGTTGTAAATAATTTCACCAAAGTTATTCTTTCTACCATAGACTATGTGGCACAATTCCAGGAATGGATATTCTAGAAAGGGATGAATCTATGGAAACTATTTCTGTCTACAGGCAATAGAGAAAGCTTGTGGCATCTGGATATTTTTATACTGCATGCTTCCACCACGGAGGTCACATTTTGAGAGAATCAGAGAGTTAACAATCAGTATGCAAATATATCATTTGGGAGTACTTGAGCCAGCTGTAGAGTAGAATTATAACACAAAAAACTGTCAGGGTTTGAAGCCATGGTGTTGCTGCTGAGAAATCTTGCTGAATCTCTAATCCAACAACACAGAGTAGGACCCATAACCTCACACATCCAAAGTCTCTTATGAGATTTCCAGACCAGGTTACACATGATTTCTAAAAAAACATGGATATAGTTTACATTTGAATATAGGTAGATGAAATGAATGTAGGTACTTTTAAGCTCAGGTAAGTGGTGCATTTTATTTAGCTAGAAATATGACAGCTTATATCCTTTCAGAAGCTTCAAATGGTAAAATAAAGACTTGACATAAAGATACAAAATAAAATTCTGGGTGTATATCTGCAGCAAAAATCCCAATCTGTTTAGATTTTTTCCAGAACAAGTATCTTTCTAAACTAATGTTATTAATTGCCTGGTGATGTCATAAAATTCTTTCACTGCCTTTGTACCACTTGAACATTGTCTACAAAGGTTTTGAATATTGCCCAACTTGACTATTCTGGGTCAAGTATGTATTTATTTCCAACACGTTCTAAAATGTGAAAGGGTAACAAAGCTATATTCTTGCATCTCAGAAAAATGCTAAATTTTGGCTTTCCCTGCATTCCGGTAAAAGAGCAAGTATCAAGTAGCCTATCTGATACAGTCTTAGAAACTAGAACTGTTTTCCAAAAGAGGCAAAATAATCTATTGAAAGAACTCACTTGCTGAAAATGTTTCAGAATGAATATTTAAATAGTAAATGTTATCCTTTTTGTTGTTGTTAAATTACTAGTGCAAAAGGCTGGTATACAATCCTTTAAACAGAGCCCACAGATAACAGATTTTTAAGACCTAGGATTAGAAGGTATATCAATGGACAAAGTACAGTTTATATATAAACATCGGGCATTGGAAGCAGACCTGCTGCAGGCACATGTATATTTATTTGAAGTACTTTGGTTATACACAGCCATGCAAAAACTGAAATCAACTGATCATCAATAAAATAGTTACTGTAACTAAGTGTAAAGGTTCATTGTATTACAAATACAATGTACAAACCATGTGGGGAAAACTGAATAACAAATACAGGCACTGTACAAATTGCTCAGGAACGAGCTTTTCACTAGATGGTAAATCTGAAACAAATAAAATGGCAGTAAAAAAATGTGTAGGTCATTAAAGAGGCCTCCAAACTTATTATGCAAGTCTGCGCTACTAACAAATTATAATAACATGAAGGTAAATTTATAAAGAAAATACTGTTTTACAAATATAAACTAAGCAAGCAAATTTTGCCTTGCTTTAGTGCCCACATTGGGGCTGCTTATGTGTATGATATGGAAAATTATTTAAAAAGCTCACTGTATATACACTGACGAGAATCCTGTATTGTCTTTAGTGACAGAGTTTGAGCATGTCTAAGGAAATGGGATCTTTAACTATGACTCATATGATAAAGCTGAAGGATAAAGCTCAGGCAGTGGTGCGTATCTCCAGAATAGTGCTTGTCTGTCTAAATCATAAATTAAACATGTTGACATATATATTGCTTGACGGGAACATTCCAGAATGTAGAAGAACCTATTGAGTGAGCCCATTCTTGTACTTTCATGAAAGAAAATAGCTTGCTTCAATTTTACTCAGATTTCAGTGAACCAGGAATCATTGGGACAGAAAAATAGTACAAAGAAATATAGAGAAGAGTTAATGGGTCATAAGTCAGAAACAGGAGATTACATGGCTATACATACACACGTCCAGCCTTCCCTGGTTGGTCACTTGCACTGCTGACAGAGGTCCATCCCATGGAGGGAGGAAAATTAATCCAGCAACAGCAACTACATGGAACCTGCTCTGTGTAAGGATAATACAGTATTCAGTTACTGCACAGTAGTGCCAGTAAACAACTTTTAAGTGATGCTACTGCATAGTAGCCTAATAATACTGTGCAGTAGCATATTAGCACTGTCCATGCTATCATGTGTTACTGTGCAGTATTATTTGGCTACTGCACAGTCAGTGTCTCATGTAGATGCACCCTCTGTGAAGTCTAAGAAAGGAACAATATAGAAGGAGATAAGGAAGCAATTAAATTTGTCTATATGTAAAAAAGCAATTATATATGACTACGCAGGCAGGGACAGTCAAGAAAGGCATGAAAGAGCTTCTCCTCAATGCCCCTGGGGCAGAAGCGGTAGGCCGTCGAGGCAGCTGGGTCAAAGTGGGGTGCAAAAGTGCCAGTGGCTAGGATGTCATACAGTAACTGCCACTGCAGGTTGCCAGTCTTCTTAGTGGTTGGTGGCTTATACAATGTGTGCCAAGTTGGGTGCCTGGTGGGAAATCTGGTGGCCCCAGGTGCCATCATTACGGTGTACCAAGGCAGCCTGCCAGCACCTGGGCATGGTGGACATGAACTACTCAGTCATATAGACTTCTACATGGCAGAGAAGAAGAGGGGCAACCTGTGTCACTGTTGGAAGGTACGGGGAACATCAACAGGGAGCCAGGTTTGCTGGCTAGCTTGCTGGCCTTGGCCAGGGTGACCAGCACCAGAGGTAAGGCCTCGCTTAGGGCATCCACAGTGAAGGGGACCTGATGTGCCTAGAGATGGTCATTCAGGGTGGCTGCTGCCTCCAGTGGGAGGGCAGCCTGGATGTCACACAGGAGATGGCCCATGCTGTGGAAAGAATGTATGCCCAGCTGAGTGGTCAAGGCCTTGGATGAGAGCCAGGCCAACTGATCAGGGTCAAGGAGATGGCCCAGATGGAAGACATGCACCCAGATGAGGGTGGCTGTGAGGCTGGTGGAGGCTCGGCTCGACACGGGGCATCTCAGGGCTGGGTTGTGCACCAGGGGCTCCATCAGCAGCTGCAGGAACTAGAGGCACTGGGCCCAGGGCTGAAGGTGGAAAGTGGCCTGCCTGGCTCATACCGTGCTGCAGTACAATGCCAGAATTACCGCCCAGTTCAAGAGTGTGAGGTCCAGCAGAAAGAGCTCCTGGTCAAAGGCAAGGGACCCCACCCTCTACAGGAACTTGCCATAGAGGAATCACTAAAGGGCTTGCAGGCTGAAGGCAGCTACCTTGTTCTCCAGGTTGACCACGCTTTGGCCCGCTTGGTGACAGGTAAGTAAAGGATGGCTTGTGGGAGCCAATAGTGCCCATCCCAGACAGAGGGTTGGGGAGTAGTCCTAGCCCCTCTTCTGGATGGTGCTCTCACACCAGAGACCCTAGCACCTTCAGATGGAACAGGGGTGAAAGGAGGTCAGGAAGAGCCCTCACTGGGCAGGGCCTGTGTCTTAAAAGTGATGCACCATTGTTTGGCGCCACTGCAGTCGCTGATGTTCTGGCCGCTTTCCCCTGCAGGCACTGGGCTGCTAGGTGGGTAGAAGTTCCACACTGGAAACACATGGCCTCCCACAAGGAAAAATAAATCACAAGCTTCCACCTGTCAAGCTTGAGGTTCAAGGAGCAAAGCAGAGACTGGGGGCCCTTCCTGAGGAGCATGAAAGAAGCCTTCAAAAGGATAGGACATGCTTCAGATTCGGTCCTTACTTCTGATCATCAGTCTCTGAAAGGGACTTGAAGGAACCCCATACGGCTTGAGTTCCTTGGCTAGCTCCGGATCAGTCACGTCTGGAGGCATGTTGGAAATCTCCACCCTCACTGTCTGGGTGTCTAGGGGTGTGACAAGATAGTGTACACCCGCGATGTCCAGGTCCTCTGTGCACACCCTGTTGACCAGGGTAGAAGCGCTCACTGCATTGTTACGCTGTCCCAGGAGACCAGCTAGGGCACCTATGCAGACCTCGACCCCAACATAGGGAGGGGTGTGAACCCTCAAGACGTGGGTAAGGGGGAGATCTTGAAAGGCATCTTCATGCCAGCTGCTGGGTGTAGGAGCAGCCATTCCTGCTAGTACAGGGTTAATTTCAAAAGCTAAAAGCTAAGAGAATGAAAAAAAAGATGAATATATTAACTACAGAGATAACTGTCTGGGAATGCAACCATAAAATACTAAATGGGAGAGGGAAAGGGGTGGAGTGAAAAGAGCTAGGGGGTGGGAGTTATAAGGATTAGGAAAGAAACAGAAACAGAAAAAAAGAAAAGGGGGGGGAATTAAGAGCACTCCTTGAAAGAAAAGATATAGAAAAAGATAACTCCCCAAAACAAACAAGCAGAAAGGAAAGAAAGAAATAAAGAAAAAGAAACAGTAAGAAACAAGCTGTAAAGTAGCAACTTGCAGGCAAAGAAACCAGAAGTGAAGGGGGAGGGGGCAGAGAGCAGAGAAAAAGAAGGAAAAACATTGTGAAAATGCAAGAAAAGAAGCAGAAAGGGAGATAAACAGAAGCAAGAGACCTTTAGATAGGTGGGAGTCAGAACAGAAAAGACATAGGAAGCCGGGG
>NW_017728909.1:32552282-32562707 GCF_001723895.1 Crocodylus porosus | reverse complement strand
CTAGATGATCTGCTCAGGTCCCTTCCGACCCTACAAACTATGAAACTATGAAACTATAGTATCACAATAGGTTCTGCAGAAACGTATCAAAACTTCCTCTAATTCGTTTAAAAAATGACCATATAAAATATTTCTATTCCTTCTGAGGCAATGCTGAATCTTTCTTAATAGATTAATAAAGGCTGTTCCACATCTACACTGGAATAACTTCCTTTTATTTTACATTGGTGTTGCTGGTAAATCAAATTTTTCTCTTTTTCATAGATCATGTCTTATGTAAATCAAGGATGACACATTCAGAAATTCCCAGTGAATCTTTGCAGGTTTAGAATCATGGACATGGCCAATTAACAATGATTTGTATCTTTATTCTTAAGCAGAGCTGTTTCTGCTATATTCATTTCTTTTAATAAGGTTTAAAATTCTAATTTACTTCCCTGATAATATTTCTCGGTTTTCAAACCATTTTTTTCCCCTGAAAATACACTGCTGGAATATAAGCTCAACCTCTGTCAGTATAACTGTGACAGACTCTGGATAATTCATGTTTGATTAGAGTCTTTGCATTTCCCTGACACCTCTCATGATCTCTATGACCTTTTTGTTACAGCTTTTAAATGTGTATTACCACTGCATCCCTACCTCATTGAGTCAGACTTCATTTTGAGTTTAAGAGAATTAATATTTCATTTTGAGCTCTAGAGAGAGGAGAGGGATATAGGAAAGGGGAAAGGAGGATGCATGAAGACATCACAGTGTCCTAGGAAAGAATTGGAATTTTGCTTCCCAGTGTCAAGATTAGAGCCAGAAGGTGAAATTGAACTGGAAATAGATTGTGTATTTGTCAAATAATTATCAAAAGAGTCATCAAGGATTATCAAGGAGTCATATTTCAAAGGATGTCACATGACTGTTATGTGACATCACATTTTGAGGGTTACTCTTTTTAGAAATAAAACAAACTTAATACAATCATTCATTTGAAAGTGGAGGCACAGATCATTTTTTAAAAGAAAATAGCGTAAGCCAGCATTCCCATTAAAGCCAGATCAACTGTTACCTGGCTGCTTGTACCACTGTTAGATTCCTGTTTTTGCACTCCACCCAAAAGCTGCTTAATGGTTAAAGCATATATTTATGTACTAGCTACAGCAATGCAACAATTACTGAAATTTATTTTCCTTTTTACATGCAACAAAAATGGTTCAGGAAAGGGTGTTTATGATATCTTCTGAAGAGCATTTTGGTCCCAAAAGCTTCTCTAACATCTCTCCCAACTACGCAGTTGGTCCAATAAAACTGCAAACCTCCTCGCCCCTAACCCCCCACAAAAATGAACAACAAAACTTTTTTTTTATTACAGTTTCTGAACCATCACAGCCACAACACTGATCCAATTCTTATAAAAATTGTTGAATAATTTCTACTGCCACTTCTCAATTTAGAAAGTAAAATATTTTTAAAGGCTTGTGACATCTGAAAGTAGTTAGGAAAATATGTCACTTCAGAGCCAACTTATCTCTGTGAGAGAAAGCAATGTATTATCAAAAGCTAAAATCTCAAAAGAAAAAAAACCAATTATATACAACCAAAGCCCTAAAGAGATGCTGAGCACTAAACATGATGGGAGTTTCACTGATTTCACTAATTTCATATACAAACTTGCTCTTAATCTCAGACTGACCTGGGATCTAAATTAAGTTTCAAGGACCTGACCTGCAGATCCTCATGCATGGCAGAAGTCTTCACTTAGCTTATGTACTGAATCCACCTGGGATGCTTATATGAATGAAGTTTTGAACTCTGAACCTTAGCATGCACATAATTAGCTTAAATTTACAATTACAGAACAACACATTGATTCAGCAATTTCAAAGCCAGAATAAACCAGTATTATAATCTAACCTGGCTTCATGCATAACATGCATCAGGCACTCTTTCACAGTAAATTCTACATCAAGCCCCTAATTTCTGTTTGAGCTTTGGTGTTTCATTAAGAAGATGGCCAGACTTCACTGAAAGATTGTAACTGTGAGAGAATTCACTGCATCTCTAATAGTACTCACTGTTCAGACAGTCAGATTTATCTTTGGCCTGAGTTTGCATACTTTCAGTCAAAGGTCATGTTATGCCTTTTCCTGCTAGATGTAAAAAGCTGCCAAGTGTCAGAAATCTCTGTCCTAAAAAATTATCCCCCATACAGAAGAGAGACCGTGAAATAAGCACTGTTAAGTCTATTGCAACCAAGCTTGATTTGTTTTCCCCTGGAAGGATTACTTGTCCAATTACTACATGTAAACCCTTGCAGCTGACATTGTGGTTCCTTAAGGAGCTAACAACAATATAAATTACCACAACTTTCAGAAATTAGCATTGATTTAGAAATGAAGCTATACAGGAAATCATGGTAAGTATATTAGCCCAGAATAGAGAGAGAGCAGGAGACAAGAGCCCAGATTCCCAAAGATGTTTAACTGCCTGAATATATATTAGTTTCTGATGGGGTTTACAAAAGCATCTAAATAAGCTAATTGCAGACGTCCTATTGAAAGTCAGTAAATTAGGTTCAAAACTCACTCACAAGCTTCTGTACTCTTACTAACATCTATCTGCATTTTTGGACACCCAAAAACTTAAGCAGTTTTTCCCCCAAGAATGATAGACTGTAGGTAATAATTTTGAAATAAAAGGAAGTTATTTATGCTACGATCTTAATTTTATCTGGTTGATGCTAAACACAGAACAAGGATGCCAAGTGAGGTGGAATGGTTACAAAACAGGAAGCAGAAGGGGAAGTCGCAGAGACTGGTAGAAATTGCTATATCCCAAAGCAGTCAGTGGTCAGAGACTTTTGCTTTTTTTGAATATGTAGAAATAACATAGATAGAGAAAACAGCTGTAAACTCAATTTTTTTTAAATGGAGAGACAAATACAAAGAGTAATAAACAAGACTTTCAGTGGTAGGAAGGGAAATGTTTTCCATGCAAGCTGAAAAAAATAAACCACAAAATGAATAGGAAGTATAGTAGAATGATCAGTATTGTTTTGTTTCATTATTTATATCATTGTATTTTTTAGGTATGAAAAGAAAGGAGACAGAATGTTCTATAAAAATGTAGCAAAATAGATCCCCAATGTGTTGCCTGAAGTAGAGGAAAATAAGTAACACTTTGTATAAATAATCTGGAAAAACTGAATCTGGGAGCCCAGGTTCCATGTCTGTCAGCCCCATTGTGACTCCCAGGCTGCACCTACATGAGCAGTGGACTGTGCAGTAGTTACTGCAAAGTCATTTAGTACTTGCATAACCACGTACTAAATGACTGTGCAGTAACTGGTGCTATTGTGCAGTAGCATACCCACATGTGTTTTTTCTGATGCTATTGTGCAGTAGCAACAAGCTACTGTGTAGTATCTCATTACATCTGCTCAGTGGTGTCACGTCACAGTTAGTGCCTCCCAGTGCTACTGCACAGTGACATCTTGTATAGACACAGCCCCAAAGGAATAGCTGGGCACTGAGTGCCCTGGGTAGTAGCATCAGTGACAATGCTCCGGCAGCATAGTTGTGACTGGATTAGCAATGCAGGTGTTACCATTTGTGTGTCCCCCCCCTCCCCAGGATCAGCAACTGGGGATGGTGCCCTAGTCACCACCGTCCCACCTTTGTTCTGCTGTTGGTGACTCCTATGGAGTCATGGTAGAGTTGGGAGTCTCGGGGCTTGAAATCCAGGACTCTTATTCTCATTCCTCTACAAAGAAACCGTGAGAGCCTTGATTAGAACTGGGGTTCCCAGGGTTACAGGCTCTCAGCTCCATGGCTGAGTGGCCTAAAATCTGGCTGAACTGCCACCATGGCTTTTGAAAATGGAACTGAGCATTCTGGCTCAGTTACTTCCAAAATGTTACCTTTCATGATACCTTTCATCTATAAAATCCTTATTTCTGAGGAAGTCAGAGGTGGAATAAAACCAGAGATTATCAAACACTTTCCTGAGTTTTCTGGGCTTGTGGCAGGAGAATAATCTTGTGATTTATAAACTGAACTTATTTGATATGCAACCTGCACAGTATAGAATATATCTGGCTTGAAAATAAAAGGACTTCAAAACGTTATCTTGTTGAATTTGCAGAGCTTCCATTAAAATGTCCTGTTTCATTTTACCATATTTTCTAAACTAACAAAATCTTTGTTTGAAGCATTTTCCCACCATCTGGACATACATAAAAATCATTTTTTGCCCCAGTGATTTCTAGAGTAATTCTGGAGTTAATGTTCCCATGGATGAAGTCATCTGGCATTCTTTTATTTTCTTGGTTGGCAGACCCCAACTTCATGTTGCTCCAAAGGATCAGCAGAAGTCAAATTGACTCCGTTTCTTAGACACACAGGCAGGAGTGGCCATGTGGTATGTGATGCCACAAACTCATCTGCGGTACTACATACCACACATTGAGATGGTCTCTGTGCTGCATGGGGTGCGTTGCCTGTGCCTGTGTAGAATAATAGCCAGCTCAGGTGTTATTTGTTTCTCTTCTTCATCAGAACCATAAAAAAGGCAACAGTGGGCACATCTACATGAGACGCTGACCGCGCAGCAGTGCAGACACTGCGGACAGTGCTAATACACTACTGCGTGGTATTATTAGGCTACTATGCAGTAGCATCATTTGCCAGTGCTACTGTGCAGTAGCTCCAGTTACTGTGCATTTATTTAGTGCTTGCTAATGCAAATACTAAGTAAACGTGCAGTGACAGCTGTACAGTAGTGTCTTGTGTAGGAACTTCAGGCACTAGCCTGGGACCTGAAAACTTAAATAATTCAAACTTCTTTTATGCTTTAGGTTTTTTGTGTGATATGGACATGGATTTGCCAAGATGCCACAATGTCTCAAGCTCTCCAGTTTAGAGCCTCAAAATCCCCCTCAGCTGTTACTTAGTGTTATGCCTCTGAATTCCACTGGGACTAAATTCACAAAAGGATTTAACCCCTAAGAGTCACCTTTGGCATTACCGTTAGATAAATACTATCATTGTCTGGCTCCCTATCAGGCAGACTGCTTTTTGCAATTCCCACTCTTAGACACCTAACTTTCCTCATAAATTGTATAGGAAGCCTAGGAGTATCAAGGCCACACACTACCATAATTATCTTGTCTAGATTAACATAGGTGTGCTCAGCACACATCTGGAAGTAGAAAGAGGAAACGAACGTAATTGTATTGACTGTTGCAGCTCCCTTAGCCTATGGTTGTCAGACACTGGCTTCAGCTCCTGGCACAAGCTGGAACAGCACAGGGGCTCTTCTATATTAAGCTAGTTGCCAATAGTCACATGAGCTGTCCCTCACCTGAGATCACTGGAGGGTGGTGTAGACACTATTATGCCTGCTCTGCTGTACTTGGAGATACCTCAGTCCTAGGAGAATTCTCCATTGACTTTTTAAGATAGATTGAGGATGTTTTATATATTGGAATAAGAGTTGTAGTTCCTTTTTTTTTGGCCTACTCATTTCACAGCAACAGCACAAAATCACAAAACCAGTGTGAAGTTACATGTTACATTTAGGGTGCTTGTACACGTGATGGGAATTTAGTCCCCTAAATTGAAATGGTGGGTTTTTAATTATGATGATTAAAAACCCATCATTTCAATTTAGGGGCTTCCATCCCTGTTACGGCGAGGGGCTCGATTCTTTTTTTTTCTTTTTTCATGGAGCCCGCCCATGTCTCCCACAGCTGGGGGGTGAGCTGCCAGTGGGCCAAGTGGCCCCTGAGCTGTAGGGGGTCCCAGTCCTTCCCACTGTGGTGGTGGCACCTCCCCAGGGTTGCCTGAGCAGACAGATACTGCCCCAGATTGGCCTTGGAGAAGGGTTGGATCAAGTTAGTTGCTGCCTCTGAGCTAAGGGAGCACCTGCCCAGCTAGCCACTCACCTGGGTGGCCCTGGGGGTGCCACCACCAGGGAGGGAAGTACCAGGGCCTCCCGCAGCTCATCACCCACTGGCAGCTCACCCCCTGGCCACAGGAGAGGAAGGCAGGCTCTGCGAAAATGAGCATGCGAACATGGAAGAAGGGGAAGCAAAATTTATTTTGTGCAGGGCAATGAAATAACTGGGTTAGTTATAAATCTACAAAGAAACTATTATGATTTATATAGAATAACACTTCACATAAGTCATTCTGTTTGCATGTCTTCAGTGCCCAGAAGCTAACTACAACAGAATCTGGCTGTTCACTCATCCAGCCGTGCTTCCTGCAGATAGTGCATTACACATGCATCTGATGCTGAATAAACCTATTCTGGTTCCCTGCTGCCTCAGGGTTTTACTGCAGCTCTTGTTCTATAAATCCTTATGTGGTTTGGGCCTTGCATAACTAACTTGCCTCTCTCCTGGAAGAACTCTCTTCTTCCACATGCTGACAAGAATGAAATGCAGAAAACTTACTTTAATAAATTAGAATATTTTTTTGTGTATGCTGAGTGCCTCCTTTTCCTCCTTTTGTTTGTTTTTGTTTCCTTCTTTGTGTATGTTACAGTTAAATAGAGATGTCTTAATTTTCTTCTTTTAGTGTTGTCCATTCATGTGCTGTGGCTTTGCACATTACAGGTTGAGAACAATTGCCATAGAGCACGTGAAGGTTAATGAAAACAGAGCTCTTGGAATAGAAAGAACACAAATCATATAACTTGATTTTCAACAGCAGCAAAATTACTACTGTTAGCTCCTTAATCTTTGACACATGCTTGCATGTTATTTAGCAAGAAGTTCCTATCCTTTGCTATGCATAGAGCCTTTCTAATACTTCCCCCATTGTTTGTGTGCATCCAGGTGTGTAAAATGCCTGATTTTCTGATGCAGACTATCATTCTTTCTGAAAATTACCACATATGCACACTGATAAGATGCCCTATATTTAGTTTAATGTTTGTAATATATTATTTCCTGAGGCTGCAGGGAGCAGGAATAGGTTTATTTCACATACCTTTGATGAAGAGCATGTACAAACCTGGTTATGTTGAGATGATTGGTAGAGAAATTTTATTTGAAGGCTTAGGTTTTTACTTTCATTTTCGCCAGCACGATATCAATACTGTATCATAGAAATATGACACACTACTCTGATAAGTCCAGGACATGGCTTATACATTCCTTTTTTTTTTATATTTATGCCAGCATTTTAACTGTGAAGGTCATATCTGTAGCCCAGACAAAAGATTCATCCTCCACACAAGTCTGGTTTATATATAACAACTGGCCAGATTCATGGGTAGACTAAGAGTTGCCTTGACATTTTCTGATAATAAGCAAAGCCAAGCAGCTAAATTACATACCTGCCATAATATTGGGCTAGAGCATGACCTTACAATTCACACCCGGTATCTCCTTTGCACATAAAAGTCTCCAGGATACAACATTGTCTAGGGATCCATGCAGAAGGACATATGGGGAATTACCACCAGGCCAGAAAAAGCCCCACTGAGATTACATGGAAAAAACAATGCAGCAGTGGCCGACAATTGTTCTTTGTAAGAGCCCCCTATAAGGCAGAATATTCCCTAAGGAATACTGAAGTCACTGAAACTTAGGCAAATGCTTAAACTCTAAGCATATACTTAAGTACTTTGCCTGAACATAGCTGGATGTTATGTATGTATTCACATTCTTAGTTGACATACCTGTGGGAAAAGTGAGGTAGCCATAGCAGGGGAAAGTCCCTGTTGGTTCACTTTCATTGAGACTGTGCTGCCAGGAGCAGAAGATGAGTGTGAAGAAGGAGGTACTAAAGCTCCAAGGCTGAAGGGAGAGACAGGGCATCCATGTGGATACCCATGGCCTTATGCATATTCTCTGGGGCCTGCTTGGTTTGCAGGCTGGCAGTACACTGCTTTTAGCTGGAGACAAATTATCTCTGCTAAAAGATTGAACAAGAAGGCACCTTGTGAGGGGATCATCTTATAGATTTCCTCAGCCTTTAATTCCCAGCACCCAGAAATACTGCCATATAGCTACTCACATGATTACATATGTCTTGAATTGATAACCCATTTTCCCAACATGGACAAACAAACATTGTGGTGAGCTGAATCCATCAGAGAAAGGAACAAATATAGCTCACTACAGAAGGGGGTCAATGAAACAGAAAAACAAAAACTCCTTCAAAATGTCTAAGTAGTGCAGCATGACTTTCATCAAGTGATCACATTAGTTTGATTAATAACTGCAGGAAATGACTACCTCAATTCAGGTTTTACGTGGACCAGCAAGAAGGTTCAAGGAAGTCTGTGTTGCATATTGCTACTATACCTTTCAAGTTTTTATAGACCTCAGGAGAAATGAGGCATTCATAATGCGGGGGGAAAATAAAAATCATAGAAGGTATCGTAAATCTAGGGGACTAAGTTGTGGAAATCACATCTTTAAACTGACACAGCTGTGATTAGCCAGCAATGGCTTTTACAGTTAGAAAAATTTTTGGTCAAAGTTATTTGCCAAGTGAAAGTTTCTGGTAAGTGGAGTATTTAATCAAATCCTTGTTTGGGGGATAGAGGGATGCAGCATGTAAAACCACAAGCTCTACACCTCTGGAAGCTTGGATTTGAATCACACATGCAGAAGTCTCAAGTGGATGATGGCTTAGATCTTAAACCACCCACAGGATTCAGTTTCTGTGAGAGGACTGAAATAAATGGAAGTATCCTGGTCCAGCTATGTTTGGAAACTTAGTCTGTGCTCCGGTAATATCAGTCTCTCTGTTTTATGTTATAATATGCAATATAAGTGAGGAAATACAGTTAGGTCAAGTGAGCATAGCCTTTGGCGTGAGCCAGAGGTCATCTTGGCAATCCTCTGTTTCAAGGATGATCTCTACCTCAGCTCATTGATAGGTTTTGAGGACATCTAGCACACAAGTGTTCTTCTACCATGTCCCTATGGAATGGATTTGGTACGAGTACCTGGCCACTTGGGTTGGAGAATCAAGTGATCAGTTGTGATACTGGCCACATTACTCCCTTGTTACTGTCTATAGAAACAAACACACTGTATATTCTCACATAAATATGACCCTGAATAAGATACTTACATTTTTTGAAGGGCAGAATGAGAAAAAAAGAATTATTCCTTGCTTTTCCAGCAGAAACCTCTGAATGAGAAGCACTATAGTTTTACTTTCTGATCTCATATGGCATGAGATCAGAATACAGTTTTACTGGCTAATCTAGTACGGTGTGCTTTAAACTAGCTTCACCAGTGGATGGGGCCACAGGACACGAGAACACTGCCCAGCAAAGACAGGTGATGAGCACAGAAGTACCCAGGTAAGTGATAAGGGTCTGGATAGTCCTAGGAATTGGTGGGGGGTGAGGGGGAAGGAGGAATCGGGGCAGGGTGCATGCACCGATAGGAGGCCTTAAATGCCTTTACACTAATGCTCAAAGTATGGGGAATAAGCAGAAGGAACTTGCCCTCTGGATAGCTAGTACAAAACCAGACATAGTAGGGCTCACTGAAACCTAGTGGGATTCAACCCATGATTGGGCAGTAAAAATTATAGGGCTACAAACTATACAGGCAGGACAGAAGGGAAGGAAAGATGGGGGCGTGGTGCTCTATGTCAAAGAGCAATACACACCCTCAACTAACAGGATGGGGTCAGAAGAGGGGAAGGCTGAAGTGCTCTGGGTCAGAATACAAGGGGGTCATGGGGAAAGGGACTTAACGGTGTGGGTCTACTACAGACCACCCAGCCAGTGAGAAGAGCTGGACCGGGAATTCTTGGGTCAGCTCGCGGAAGCAGTTAAGTCAAGGGATGTGGTCATCATGGGTGATCTAAACTACCCAGACATTTGCCAGGTCTGACCACTCAGGTAGGTTCCTTGCTGAGATACAAGACCTCCATCTAATCCAGGAGGTGCACAGTCCCATTAGGGGGAATTGCCCTGGTGGACCTGGTCCTGGCCACAGGCAATGAGCTGGTGAGGGGACTCCAGGTTCCCAACCACTTGGGTGATAGTGATCAATGCCTACAGGGATTCACCATCCAGCACAGGGTGTCAAGGGCCTGCAGCAAGGCAGTAGCCCTTGACTTCAGGAAGGCTGACTTCAATGAGTTGAGATTGGTAGGAGGCATTGTGGTCCTGGAGGGTAGGGGAAATAAGTGTCCAAGATGAGTGGTTGTTCCTTAAGGAGATGATCCTCCAAGTCCAAGGGGTGACAGTCCCAATGCGCGTCAAAGCGGGCAAGAGTGCTCAAAAGTTCCCTTGGCTCACCAAGAGAGGTGACCTGGTGGCTGCCTATAAGTTCATCAGGGGGGCACAGAAAGGAACTGGTGAGTATTTATTCACCAAGGCCCCCCCGGGGGTTACAAGAAATAATGGCCACAAGCTAGAAGAGAGCAGATTTAGATTGGATATTAGGAGGAA
>NW_017728909.1:32531990-32552182 GCF_001723895.1 Crocodylus porosus | reverse complement strand
GGATGTGTATCTAGCTGGGGTAATGTAGGCCCAGCACTCTTTCCTGCTTATGCAGGGGGTCGGACTCGATGATCTGTTGAGGTCCCTTCCGACCCTAGCATCTATGAATCTATGAAAGGCACTCAGGAATGTCTGAAAGCCAAAAAGGAGGTGTACATCCAGTGGAAGGGGCGGGGGGACTATCACCAAAGAGGATTATACCTCCATAGCTCGAGTCTGTAGGGAGGCTGTTAGGAAGTCTAAGGCAGAGGCAGGACTAGGGTTAGCAACAAAGATAATCAGGATCAAGGACAACAAAAAGTCCTTTTTAAAATACATTAGGAGTAAAAAGAAGGCACCAGGCAACGTGGGGCCCCTGCAGGATATGCTTGGCAATCTGGTAGTTGCACCAGATGAAAAAACAGACCCTTTTAAGAAATTCTTTGCCTCCATTTTTCTAAGCAGGGACCAGGACATCTCCCCCACTGGGATTTAGGATGGACTCAGGAGTGACTTTGCTAGGCCTAAGGTCAGAGAAGGACCGAGTTAGGGAACCTCTGGAGGGGCTGGACATGTTTAAATCAGCAGGTCCAGATGCTCTCCACCCTAGGGTACTGAGGGAATTGGCAGGGGTCATCACGGGGCCCCTGGCATGGCTTTACGAGCACTCATGGTGCTCTGCTCAGGTGCCAGAAGACTGGAAGGCCAGTGTGGTCCCCATTTTCAAAAAAGGGAGGACACAAGCAACTATAGGCCCATTAGTCTTACTTCAGTCCTGGGGAAGCTCTTTGAGAAAATTATCCAGGAGTATATCTCTGAGGGACAAGCAAGTGGGAAGATGCTCAAGGGCAACCAGCATGGGCTCATTAAGGGCAAGTCCTGTCAGACCAACCTGATAGGCTTCTATGACCAGGTAACAAAATCACTGGTTGCCGGTGTCACAGTGGATGTAGTCTTTCTGGACTTCAGGAAGGCCTTTGACACTGTCTCCCACCCCATTCTCATTAAAAAGCTAAGTGACTGTGGTATTGACACCTACACAGTCAGATCAGTCACAAATTGGCTAGGGGGCTGCTCCCAGAGAGTGGTGGAGGATGGGTCATATTCAGCCTGGAGGGACATGGGCAGCTGAGTCCCCCAGATTCGGTCCTCAGGCCCGTACTGTTCAATTTCTTTATTATCGACTTGGGTGAGGGGATGAAAAGCATCCTGTTCAAATTTGCTGATGACACCAAGATTTGGGGTGAAGTGGGCATGCTAAAAGGGAGGGGCAGGATACAACTGGACCTGGACAGGTTACAGGGGTGGGTGAATGTGAATAGGATAGGATTCAATACTGACAAGTGCAGGGTGCTTCACTTGGGCAGAAAGAACCAGCAGCATATCTATAAGCTGGGGAACTCCCTTCTCAAAAGCACAGTGGCAGAAAGCGATCTTGGAGTTGTCATTGATTCTAAAATTAACATGGGTTGCCAATGCGAGGACATGGTCAGCAAGGCTAACCGTGCCTTGTCATGCATCCACAGATGCAGTACAAGCAGGTCCAAGGAGGTGATCTTCCCCCCTACGCGACACTGGTCAGACCGCAGCTGGAGTACTGTGTCTAGTTCTGTGCGCCGCACTTCAGGAGGGATGTGGACAACATGGAGAGGGTCCAGAGGAGGCCTCTCGCATGATCAGGGGGCAGCAGGGCAGGCCCTATGAGGAGAGGCTATGGGACCTGAACCTGTTCAGCCTCCACAAGAGAAGGCTGAGAGGGGATCTGGTGGCCCAGTGGGGACCAGAGGGGAATGGGTGAGACCCTGTTCTCCCAAGCACCTCCCGGAATAACAAAGAATAACGGCCACAAGTTGATTGAGTAGGTTCAGGCTAGACATCAGGAGGCACTACTTCAGAGTCAGGGCAGCCAGGATCTGGAACCAGCTTCCAAGGGTAGTGGTGCTGGCTCCTACCTTAGGAGTCTTTAAAAGGAGGCTTGATAACTACCTAGCTGGGGGCATATGAGCATAAACTTACCAGGGGTCATATGAGCCCAGTATTCATTCCTGCCCAGGGCAGGGGTCGGACTTGATGATCTGCTCAGGTCCCCTCCAACCCTACATCTACGAACTTTCACTCCTTTCTTGCTCCCATCTCACCTGAAGGGACAGAAACTGCTATTAACATATTTCCTCATTTACAGTGCATACACCAATTTCCACTAGCTGAATTTTAAGGGGGCGGGGTGGGGGGAGCAACAACATGTGTATTGTATGTGAAAATACAGTACTTTAACAAGGTTTGTCCTATGGGCAGCTAGCCTTGGCAGAAATTTTGATATACGGAACCAAAACTTTTAATCCATTATTAAAGCAGAGTTAAAAAGAGATTCCAGACTTTATTAATGTATTTGCTGTAGGACATGTTTTCAATTAATTTGCTGTAGGGAAACAAGTGGCATGTACAAGTTCATTAATTAAAAAACACATTCTGACCAACAATTTATGGAAATTGTTAAAAAACGTTCTCTTACATTAAAGTACAACCCTGACAATACTCCTAAGGAAAGCTCATGGAAATTGGTAAGTAAATGCCAGTAATACAAGATAAAACTTCTTTAAAGACATGGCTGCTATTAAATGTAGAGAGAATTTTAAGTTTTTACCTCCAATTTTGTCTAGATTAAAAGAAACTATACAAGGCAGTATATAAACAATCATTTGGCATTACCCTTTTCTTCCTGCTGTTTTTGGACATGCATCCTTGTTTATCAAGGACAACACATGACAATTTTGCTAAGTTATGCACCAAATATAATTGGCACATGCAATCTGAGATACAAAAATGCCATTGTTAAAGAAAAAATACTTAGAGAGATACATTATAATTAGGTAGTTGTGAAAGTCTCTAATGGATAACAATGTATATGTACTGAATATATAATCATGTAGGATCATGATCAGTTTTATAATTTATTTGTCACAGAATACCCTGAACACTCTTGGGGTGACAATTTGTATATTTTATGTACAAGTAAATTAAAAGGAGTTTTCATGGTAAAATGCTGTAACTTAATGCCCCTTTCTTTCCAGCATGCTAAAATAATTTCCTGTTGTGTTGTGCAGTAGTCTTCTTTGAGTATAGGTGTCTGGATGTTGTTCAAGACACGAACACAAATATAAGAAGACTGCATAGAAAGATCTTTTAAACTCAGCAACCTTTTATATTTAAATGAAAAATAGTAACTTTCCAAATACACAGTTTGTGTGTATTTGGAAAGTTACATGTGTACATGTTCTATTTGTTACATGTGTACATGTTCTATTTGTTGCAGGAATAGCATTTATAGTGCTATTTTTATTCATAACTGTATGCTCTGTTCAAAGCAAAGATCATCAGTGTTTGTATTTCAGTGACAATGTGAAGGATAGCTGTGGGAGTGAGTGAGGATTGGATATATATATCACATCAGTTTGGGTTACCTCCATGGAATCTGATGTAATCCCACTGAAAAAAAAAAGTCTTCCAAAATCTGCCCTTAATAACTCTTCATTTTCGGAGCAGTGAAAAGCACACTCAGAGAATTGGATGATGAAAGTGAAAATAGGGAAAGTGAACCAAATCTATTGCCCACAGAAGGTTCAAATATGTTTCCTTACAAGCAATACACATAAACTGGAATGTTTCAAATTGAAGAAGACAGGAGCTGCCAAAAAATTAGGGTGGGGACGTCAGCTTTCTAATGCTTATGATTTGTAAGTCAGCATGCCATGCATAGCATCTGAGTGTTCAGAGGATAATGAAGAGGAAACATATTGGAACAGTACTATTTCTTGCAGATGGAATATTGCAGAATGACATGTCAGCTAAGTGGTCACACATACAGAACAGCGTACTGCCAGCATCTATGGAATTACCATAACCAGTTTTTAAAGCCTTCCACACAATATGTAGCTGCACAAAAGACAGAAAACTAAGTCTTAGGCTATCAGAACAAGTAATGAAAGGAAAATGCCTTTGTTAGAGGTATGTTAGAAATACTCAAAACAAGATCCTTAACTAGTATATATTGCAATGAATGGCTCAAACAGAGCCACTGATTGAAGTCAAACAGAGCTATTATGATCTATAGTAGCTGATGATTTGCCCTCCTGTTATTTTCTTCTCCTTACAGATATTATTGAATTAATTTTGGTGGACAATCTGATTCAAAAAAAGGAAGGGGTCAAGAGAGGAGGATCATCAAAATGACTTATTCAACAGCTATAATGATAAAATATCCAAAAGAATAAGGCAGTGAAGTCTTCCTCTCCCATGACTTTCTACACAAATGTTTTCGTAATGTGAACCACTGAGAAAATATGTAAGACAAAAAGGCACGACATGCAATAATTTTATTTGTGAATTTAAAAAAAAAATCCGATTTTACTCTGTATATGTATTGGAAGGAAGACATTAATCTTCTTTATGTAGTTGCAAAAATATTGCCTGAATCAAAACTGAATTGCCTGAAGTGAGTTATCATTGTATAGTGATCCAGGGCAGCTGTTTTAATACAATTCACCACATTTTTATTCTCATTTCTCCAAAACAATGAAAAACTTTCACTTTAATAGTTACACATTGGAAGTGCTTTGCTGATGATAAGCCCTGGCTTTTGTTGGAACAGAGCTTAAGCCAGGAGTTCCTGTATGTTTTCCAGACATGATCTCTTGAGACTCCTGTTTCTCTTGCTTCTGCAGCAGTTACTATTCCTGCTGCTAGTGCTATTCCCATTGCTCCGCTTTTACAAAATGCCAATTTTCTCATGTGGGCTTGTATCCAATACACAATATGTTTGCTCTAGTGCACATACAGTCTTGCTACTAAAAGTGTTTTATACTGTGATTGTGGGGATTCAATTTTCTTTTGCTGAATCACAGTTCATGTCCTCTAACCGTAATGAAAATGTTTGCAATGTTTAAGATATGATAAGAAAATCAAATTTTCAAAGCTGTGTACTTGGGACCAGTACAAGTGAGGGCTGATTTAGAAATTCAGATGACTATTTCTTTGCACATGGAACTGCCTTTATTCCTATGGTTTGATGCAAGGCTTTTGTGAGCCTGAGTTCTAACACATTTTACCATTTTTCTGAGTCTATTTTTTCCAGTAAGAGTAGGAAGTGTAGTAAATACTCCCTTTGCCCACTTTCTATCTAGGCAATTATGCAGCATCCGTATCATGAGACTTAAGCATCAATACCTTCCCATAGCATCTGATGAAATGTGTTTCTGCTCACAAAAGCTTATGGGCTAAGTACAGACAGTCAAAAAGCCCAAGGCTGAACCAATTCAATCTTTGCAGGTTAGTTTAAACTGTGTAGATTGAACAGATAAGCAAGTAAACAGACATTCACTTTTGATTCTGGAAATGCAGCCACATTCCTGCAGTGGCTCAGGCCACAAGCCGGGGGGACCGGGGCATGCTAGAGCACGCTTCCTTGCTGAGCTGCAGCAGACAGTTTGGGCCAAGGCTAGCCCGCCCACTCTGCTGAGGTGGGGTTTGAGGGGGAGGTGCAAAGCATCCTGGGAGGCTGTAAGTTAACTTGAATCTGGAGGGGAGCTGGGACAGAAGTTCAATAAACTGATTTAAGTCAGTTATGTCTGAGGGTGCAGACAGAAGTGACAATTTTTGCTGGATCTGGCCACAGAAAGTGGTCTATAGCTGTGAACAAACACAAGTGCACAGTTGCAGACACTTCGCTTATTGCATGAGGGTTCAGATGAAGAAATTTCAAAACAATAGCATCTTCTGTAACTTGTGCCTGCCTGGCTGAGCCTCCAACCTGTTTTCAGGATGGGACGGGGAAAGGGAGTGGAGGGAGTTCAGTCTAGGGTTTATTTTGTCCCTGCTGGGGGTGGAGGTGGGGGGCGATGCACTCCAATTCACCCACCTCACCCTCCAAGGCTGGCTGGGGAACCCCTAGAATAAGCTCCTTTTGCTCCCTTTCCCCCCTCCCATTCTGAAAACAGTTCAGGCTGGCAGGGAGGAGGAGCCATTGCTAGGGGAAACCGGCTGCAGCCTTGCAGCTAGATTCCCCTCCCCCTGGAACCAACACTGAACTTCTGTTTGGCCTGGGGGGTTGTTTTAACTCAGAATGTTTCCTGTAAAGTGTTCTCAGTTACAGTGGGGAGCTGTACTTCTGTCTGAGCCCTAATACTATATCCATCCAGGTTTATCTTAAACCTGTTTTGGCCATTTTGAAAAAGGTTTATTTACATTGAACTTCTGTTGTGTTATGTATTCGAACTGATTTCTGATCACTTATACCAGTTTATGTGTAATTTCTGTGACTAGCCATGCGTTTCTGATTCATTTGGTCTGCAAAGTGCATCTCCACCTGCCTTCTTCAAACACTTATTTCCACTATTTCTACATCAAGGGTGCATTCCTGCTGGGGGCTGATTCCTCAGAACACTTAGATATCAAGATGTTAGGCACTTTAACAATATCATTGATAGATAAACACCTTAAGAGGCGTTGAGTACCTTTCCTTGCAGATTAGGCTCTAAATTGGCTCATTTGTATAAAAGAAATCTGCTGCAATTTGTATCACATAGTAAAAGTCAAGAAAAGAAAGCCAGTTAGGTGTAGAAATATATTTGAACAAACAAGACACTTCTTTTCTTCAAAGATGATCACCTTCCCTCTTCTGTTAAGAGGCAATATATGTATTTAAAGATGTTTCACCGTGGTTTAATACTTTTGTTTTTTTACTTTAATACTGTTGTCATTCAATGCCTAAATTAAATCTTTCCCCAAAATAAAACTGTTGAATATGCAAAAGTAGTAAGTAATAACCTTTAGTAATGGGAATCAACTTATTTACCACCTGAGGATTTCACAGTGGGAGACTGCTGTAAAAATCTTTGTGCACATTGACAGGCAGTGATATTCAGTGACTTTGGCACTGGAATTGGTAAAATCCTGGGTCTGTTTAAAGTCAATGGCAAACCTAATTGATTTCATGGGGTCAGGGACTCTGCTGTAACTGACATATTATTTAATTTTTGTAAGTCAGAGCCCTTCATACATCTATTTCACCCTCCTACTTTTATCTGCCCTGTCTATGAAGACTTTAAACTCCTACAATAGGGGCTGTCTCTGACAACATGTTTGCCCGCTGCAAAATAAGATCCAATTTCACCAGGGACTTCTAGATAGGACCATAATGCAAATAACTTAACTTTTTAACATAGTCTTGCCTGTGTAGAACATATACAGCTTCTGGAATTAAAATTACATATGGAATTAATTACATATGTAATTAAAAATAACTGCTATTTGCGTACTGTGTATCCCAAATCTGTAACAAGATTTAATAAAATACTACTTTAGTAAAACAGAATATGAACTGTTTAAAAGATCCAAGTTCATTCCAAACCCTGTAAGTCTAGAATAACTTCAGCTTTGTAGGTATTGAAAAAAAATAGTACATTAACAGAATTAATAACCATTCCCACAAATGTCTGTGTATTTTATGAGTTTCAGATGTGCATCTACACTTAAAAAATATCCCACATTGTATATGACATAGTTCCTATATACTTTCTTGGTGTGGTTAGGACAAAAACTCTTCCAGAAAATGCAGGGGTTTAGATCTTCAAAATACCATAAAATGCACTTTGTGAACATCTTATACATTAAACATAATACTTTACATTAAAAATATGCAAATTATCTCCTTGTATGCAATATATATATATTAACCACTAATATAATATAGCATAGATCACCATTTAGTTGTAGGTATTATTAAAAATTTTTTTACAGTTTATTTCTGGTATTTTTAAAAAAGGCTGCAGTGGAGAAATTTTCTTCCTCATCAATATAAAAAACATGGCCTAACTTTAGGTGTTGCTGAGAACATTAAAAATCCAGAAACAGCACTAGACTTCAATAAGTAGGAGAATGTTCAACCGATAATAAGAGTTCTCAAAATAGTGCCCAGATGCACAGTACTTGTTGAACAAATTCAGATTTATTGAAAGTAAACATTTACATTGGCTACAGTGTTATAACTGTTACAAAGCTGGATAAAAGAGGCTTAAATAGCAATAGAAAGCAAGTGCAGTAAAAAGTGAATAGAGAAAATATTTGGCCTTAGTGATCTTTTGGCAGTATTTACATTATGTACATATTGTTAAATATTTGTAATAACTCTAAGGCACCATAGGCTAAATAGCAGGCTGCAATACTATTTTGTGCACAAAATTCAAGAAATTTATTGGGGAAAATGCTGTATATTTAACAAGAAGAAATATAGGCATATTTTAATGTTTACATAAAGGAGTGGCTGCATTTTTTAAATTCAAAGGTACAGTAAGTGTTGGGTAAATTAAAAAAAATCCTTTTAGAACAGTAAATTAAGCTGAATGTGTATAAGGACTCTATTTTTTACTGACTTGCTGGTATATGTTTAATGTAATCTATTCTTCAACATTTTTCACACGCTAGATGTTTTGTCTAAAAACTACTTGACATTTTTTTTGTCCTACAAAAAACTTATACTTAATATATCATACTGTATACAAAATCCCAATGCAAAGTTTAACGGGTAGTAATATACACCAGTGCTGCCCACAGGCAGACTAAAATTTAGCAGGAACAAGGTGTCAAAAGATTTCTGTATTACCTTTGCCTCACTAAAACATTAGCTCTACACATTATATTGTTTGGTCTTCTCAGTGGCTGTTACTCCAGCTAATGAACATAAAGAACAGGTATCCAGCATAGGACAAAATGAGCCAATCATCTTCAAACCTAAAGTCTTCAAAGTCAAACTGCAAAATTCAACCAGTCAAACAAAACCTTCATATGTAAAACTCTACATTATTTTTATCATCACTATCTGAAGCACAAGTTTCCACTATGATCAATGACACTACAAAGGACAAAGTGAAGTCTAGTTATAGACATGGCAGACAAAACTGGAGATTTTCTTTAGTCCTACATGTTATATTTAACTGCTCTTGAAATAGGAGAGCTTCTTGTTTCGTTTAATCAACAGGTTTGCCTTTCATCTTGAGGTAGTGTTTGTAACAAAGAAATTCAGCAGGGCATCAAATCAACACCTCAATTCTGCAAATAAAGTGCCCGTAGGATTCTAAATGCCCAAAGAGACAACCTGAAACCTAGTTTGTTCCAGTCAGTGCTCCCGTCACTGATGTATGCCATACCCATAACTATGGTAGCTGATTGAAGCATATGTATTCTTCAGTCAGGAAAAGGCAGTTCTAATGGGTCAACACTTCAGGGCATGACAAAGTCTTAAATAACCCAGAAAGATGCCCAGGTATTTTGACAGTGATCTTGACTGTATACCCCACTCATTTATCTTCTTAACAACCAAAACTGCTGCTTGCTTCATTGTATCACTGAATAATAAAACAAAAATTCAGTCCTGCTAAAATCCACCCAAATATTCTGATTAAAATATACATAAAAGTCTACAATATGGTCTCACTTGCAATGGGCCTTTGCTTCAGAATCTCTTTTAAAACTTACCATGATAGCAAAGAATAAGTAGTACATAAAACAACACACATATTTTTTCAAGGGCCTACTCCTAAGAGGCGCTGAATGGGGTGTTCAGCACATCATAGGACTGGACCCAAAATCCACTTGTTTGAAAATGCTAAGATTATCAAAGAACTTTTACTTGTGTATATTTATTTTCTTGTCAAACCTGCATTACAAATGTTCTTTTCTGAACTGGAATTGCTTTTTTTAGAGTTAAGAAAACCTACATTCAAATGTCTATACTACTTGACTAATAACATATTTGTTGTTTTGAATAGAGAACCATATTTAAATATCTATCTTCCCTCCATTTTGTACTTAGTGATAACCCTGAAAACTAGCTAATTATTTCAGCAGCTAAAAAAGTTTGTTTTTACAAATATATTACATTTCATCCAAGCAGAAGACCTTCTTTAGGAAACTGCCACATCTTTGTAACAATTAAAGAAACCATAATCTTAGCATTGTTCATTGGATTCACTTTTAGTACCCACAGCTCTAACATTAAAATTATACAGCATCAGTAAACAGTTCTTTTTAAGAAAAAAAGTACAAATATAAAAATTCTGGCATTATTGACTATGTTCCCATAAAACATTCAGAAGCAGAGTATTATACAAACTGGCCAGTAGGGTAAGAGACGCTGAGCCAGAATCTTGTATGATGTAAAATAACATAGCTTTATTGAAGAAAGTGGAACTATATTAGTTTAAACTTGAAGGAATGGCTCACATTGCTTAATCTCTTGAAGGCTAAGTATCTGACTGAATTTACGAAGGTCTTCAAAAGAATCTTTTTTTCCTTTTTGAGTGTTAACACTTGATACCGACAACTGGAGCCATTTGTGGACAGATTATTATTGTTGTGCAACATGTTTCTTTTCTTTCCTTTGGTTTTTTTTTCATTGAATATGCTCATATTTTTGGGTTTCTAACCTGGGGATGCATCACAGAGAAGGTAGACAGCAGTTTCCTATCCCAATTCTGACTTCTCCATAGGACTGAGTTCTACCTAAGCATGGGTGCACTGGATGGGTAGGTCCATGTGGTGTGGCATCACCTGGTATTATGGAGATTTGCTAGGAAAGATGATAGAGTTTGGAGCTACATTCCCCTTCATGTGGAATTCAACCTATGCCAGGCATACTTCTTTAAGGGGAGTTCAAAGGGAGAGGTGTGACCAATAAGTGTGCTAGCAGCAGAGCTGTGATGCCATGTAGCAAGGAGTATTGGAAATCCAGGGACAACATAGGAGATTTTCATACAAAGCCTTTTTTTTTTTTAGTGACCACAGGGATCTGCAGGGTTTGAGGTTGGGAAACCTCTTCCCTCTAAATAAAACAATCAGGGAGAAATCTCACAGAAGGACTCCCAGAGACGTGGTCTTTCTACTGGCTTCTCTCCCTCAGGCATTACCCTGGTAAGAGACATTCTGCTCTATGCCATCTCTGTGCCAGTCTGCTTTACAAAAGCTCAGCTATTTACTTCTGGTACATGGCCTCCAGAAGAAATCTCCTTGCCATTTTAAAACTAAAAGCACCAGCGTTCTCTTTACAGGAAGTAACAACAGCTTCTTGTTCATGTGTAGATACTGTAACACCTAAAAATATTTTCCTGGCAGTAATTTGGTGGAGAAAAATAAATGCATTGTATTTCAAAATGAGCTGCAGTGTAATTCTCCCACTGTTAATAACACAGAGTTTTCCCGTCATGGTGCCTGCCCGGGGCCTGATCCTGTAAGATTTTGAATGCCCTCAACTCCCACTAATTTCAGGGGGAATTCAGCTGAGCTCTTTGCAGGCTTTGGTCATATGACCTTCAGAAGTCACTGGCTTTCCCAGAGGTAATTAACTACATTTTCTTCAGAAATCGGTGTATTGAAGAGAGAAGGGAAGGAAGGAAGAGAAATAGCGTGCTGCCAGGGCTTGATTCTGAGGTGTGCTCACAGCACTCAACCTCATTCACAACTTCGCCGGATCAGGCCCTCTGGTTTTTCCCAGTTTGTTTGGATGCCCAAGTGGCTTTTAAAACCCTAAGACTGGTATAAACAAGTTCAACCCCAGCAAACTACTTCACGTTGAAGTAATTTTGAAAAAGAGAACATTAAAAGGAAAAACCCACGGGGTTAGGACTGATAATCCATGACCACACACTGTCTGTGAGGCTTTTATACTTCCTTGCTGAGGAACAGCACAGAAGTGGGAAAAAAGAAACAGAAAAGCTCCGTGGTTCCTTTAGACCGGCTGCAGCTGGGGAAAAGAAGGAAGAATGCCACCATCCTGTATTTGGTCCGTTATTCCACTTAGCCACTGAAGCCACTCAGTTCCCCTCAGGATTTAAGTATTTCATTACATGTACTATGATAACATCACACAATTGCTCTTTAGCCAAAGATACATATGTAAACATATAAACCATTTTGTGTGTATGTATACACATGGGCAAACTAAGTAGGGATGGTCAGGCAAGATTTCCAGCTCTCAGTTCTAAGTTTGCTTGATTTTATTTAGTCACACAACCCACACTACCTAACTGCTGCATGTAGATTAATTGCAGAAATCATCTTTGATGCAAGAGGTGGAACCACACTGCAATTCTACAGCATCACCACAGATGGCCCTATGCCACAGAGGCCACCTTTATTCTAGAGAACTTCAACTTTATTCTGGGTAAGGTTTCTTTTGTGTTAAACGAAACAGGACTAGGCTTAGCTTGGAATACAGAAAGTGTCAATGTTCTTCAAGAAGGAATTTCCCAATCCTAAAATCTCTGCACAGTATTATGCAAAGCTTAGGCCTCTTTAAAGAAATACAAAACCAAACACAAACAAAACACTATGTTGTTGTTATTAGGGTCTTTCAGATCATGATCATACCAGTGGCAATAATGGCCACTGTTGGAGGTCTCAGTTTTTGTTTCTATAACTTTCCCTTTCTGATTTTGGCCAAAAGTGGAGGTGTACAGTCAGAAAATGCTGGTAACAAGTAAGGGCATTATTCTGAGAGATGACTTCGGTAAGAACTGAGGGCAATGAGCACCTCCCAATAAATACTTGGCACCTTGCAGGATTGGTCCCTAGGCTTGCTACCATCATGCTCACAATATGGTAGCCATGTTATTTTAAATAGCTATAATATCTCATTTTAAACAACAGTGATTTGTTTATTTGATGAATTAACAATACTTCCATCAAAAAACTCATCAGTAATTCTGACAGTTTGTAATATTTGTTATTTCTTACTAATCTGGCAAACATATAACCCCCTTCAGCAAGGGACTTTAGAGTCGCTCACTTTAACCACAAGTGCAGTCCAGTTAAAATCAAGAATAAAACACAAGTGCATTGCTGAACAGGGCTCATAGGCAACTGTAAAATCTGGGATGCCAACATCCTAACAACAAATTATCAGCCCCTGAAATTCTGTTCAGTTTGCTTGGCTTGTATCTTTTTTTTTAAAAAAATGTAACCCAACTGTTTACTGGATGGTATAGTTTGTAGTGAGAGAATAAAGTCAACAAGTTATATGCCATCAAATAATTATTTTTCTCTTGGTAATAACTTGAATACAGCATACATTTTTTCTTCTTTTAACTTTTTTACTCTAAATCCTAGCTACATTTGTATACAGTAAAATGAATCAATGATATTTTAGGTAATCACCTTCCTTGACATGTTCCAGACAACCATTTTTATTGTGTGTTAAAATATGTGAATATTTTACTTATTGCAAAGTATCCTGTATAATGCAGCTATAAAATCTTCTTCCTTTAATT
Organism: Crocodylus porosus; assembly: GCF_001723895.1. Lineage (NCBI taxonomy): Eukaryota > Metazoa > Chordata > Crocodylia > Crocodylidae > Crocodylus > Crocodylus porosus. The sequence goes on along the minus strand of NW_017728909.1, from coordinate 32,538,887 downwards.
CAGTCATTTTAAATGTAAATTACCAGTATACAGTACTAAAATGGTCCAATTCAAGAGTTTAATATAAAAATATCAGCACAAAACTCCTTTTTAAATTCTGTTTATTGTGAGCAACCCAAATGTCTGTTTAATTGCTATTAGTTGTAGTATATTAATAGACTTTGTACCCCTACAGTTGCTAACTTGTACCATTTTAGGTATTTCAATGAGATAAGAAATACTAAGTAAGAAAACAGTAAGTATTCAAAGGGTTAATTTGTTTAGAATATGAATAATAAATTAGTTTTCATGTCTTCTTCTTCAGTTCAAAATCCAGCTTTGAGACTGAGGAAGGCTTCCAAATCACATCAATTAAATAAAAGTGATCCTTTCAACCAGTCGCAGTTTGATTACCAATGACTCGAAGGATCTCTTTATGAATGCTTGGCTCTTGCGTATTTATACTTGTATCACCCACTTGACCATCTTCATAACTAAAAAAGCACAGAAACAAAATGAGCATTTACTAATCCACCTGAAAGTGCTCATAGTTTTATTTAATGAAAGATAATAATGATTATATGATTTTATAACACTCCTCTTACTGAAACACTCAGCAATAAAGGTTATGTGGACAGTGAGAACTTTGGAGTGTGGATTTTGCTTGGTGACAGGATTTGCCCTGTATAGAAAAGCCCTGTAGTTCCCATCAATACTACAGTACACAAAGACGTGACAGGGGCTCTGATACTACTGCTTGTCCCCTGGGCTCTGTGTAGCCTGTTGGCAGCTCATCCCCACAGTAAGAGGACAGTATTCTTTGGTACTGTCAGCTGTACCTGAAATCCCTCTGGAATGCAGTGTTATCAAAACATACACAAGCTCCTGGAGTTTTCATCTTCACTAACTGAGCACTATCTAAAGTGAAGATTTGCCCCCTTCCAGACATCGGTAGTCAGCCATTTAATGCAGTTGTACTTGTGCAAAACCTTCTGTGTTGACCAGATAAACTGGTGCAGCTTTCTCCTGCTTAGAATCAGAGTGAAAGATCCTGGTTCAAAATATGATTGACCTTGTCTGCTCTAGTAGCTAACACTGGTGAAGTTGGCTGAGTTTAAAAGCCTGAATGTTCTATGCAGAGAACGGCAAGAGACAGGCAGCTCCAAAAGCTGATTCAGAAACTGTGGCATCACCTACATGAAAACACAAGGGTGTGTCTGAATTCCTGCCCACTTTCCAGAGCATATGTTGAACTCTGCACTTTTGTTCAGTCCACTTGATGTCTGACTCTTTTTTCCAACTGTCTAGTGGATAGGGTATTTGCTAAAAAATGGGAAGCCTCAGCTTTAGGTCCTCCTTACCCTGATGGAAATGAACTCATGTCTTTCATTTCCCGGGAGCGTGTGCTAATTATTAGGTTTTTGGCTGGACTGGGTGGAAAGAGTTCTGGATCCCAGTCCTTGCCATTAGTGACTGGATTGCAATTTGTTTTAGACAGCTGATCTAGCAGGCTGTGTTTTTCTGAGGAATCATGCACCTTCCCAAGACCAAACTGGATTGCAAAGGGGTTTCATGTGGCCTAGAAAACAAAAAAAAGTGCCTGGGGATCACTAAGATCTAAACTGTAAGCACTGTGTAAGGCAGGTGTTTAGGATGATTTCTGATTAGTGGGACCAGGTCAAAGTGGATTGCTTTTCCTGCCTTTGGTTCTTAAAATCCATTTAGGTTTCTAGAGTCCCATTCAGCCTCCTCGAAGATCAAACTGGACTGTACTTTATGTCAATATAGAGTGTACTGTTATAGAATCAAAAATGATAAAGGGAAACATCTGTGTGATAGAATGGATTTGTTTTTCTTGAAAACTTTTACTTCTCTTGGCTTTTCTAGAATATGTTCTGGTAGCACTGCATTTTCATTTTTCTAAGTTATCAGTATAGGCCTATAATAGTGTGACCTATTGCTATGGAGTGGGAACAGTGAAGAGCTCTTCATTCACTGTATTTTTTGTAACAAATGGTTAATAATTTAGCATACACACACAAGCAAATCTTTTAAAGGTAGTCAGGAGAACACTTGCAAAAATTCTAGTCAACATACAAGCAGAAGTTTAAAGCTAAGGAGACACTTTATACTTACACAAAGAAAAACCTTGTACACACATGATCAGTATTGGGAACTACCCATATCTCCCCATGTTTGTGCAGATCAGGTGAGGTTATCACTGTAAGGAGAAAATTTGTGGAGTGAAGAAAATATGCATAGGAACTAGCACTAAATATATTTGCTTATTGTTGACATATTTTGAATAGCATTGTGGGAATGTCCAGTTTTTCACTACATATCTGCTTCATGGTGTAGAAACTGATTAGTTAGCTTATCATAGGATTATTTCAATTTTCTGTATTGCCAGCAAAATACAACTATTTTTATTTTAGATCCGACATAATTTTTTTAATATTATTTTTCAGTTTATCCAATGAACCTAAAAATCAATTATTTGTACAGCTCAAATTCATCATGAGTATTTATTTGCCTTCCAAAAACATGTATTTTGTGAGGTATTTCATAAGGACTAAATATTTTTAAAAATACAGTAAGTATACAGATCAGGCAAACAGAGTGGGTTTTAACTCATGAAGAGAACAAACAGGAGCTAGTGGGTACTGTTCACTAGGGCTGTTTGAAGCTTCAGTCCCTGGTTTGATTCGGCAGAGATTCGGCCCGACTCAGTGGCCAAATCTCCAAATCCAAATTGAATCACGGGACCATTTATTGGGTCCCTAATCTCTCCAAATTGAATTGGAACCCTCCAAATCAATTTGGAGAGATTTGGAAAGATTCAGAGATTGGCACAGCTTTAAATGTTTTTTCTACATACTTCTAAGTACCAGGTGGCTGGTGAATGCTGTGATGCTGGGGCAGGTCCCCAGTGCACCTGGCAGCAGACTGGGAAGTGGCCCAGAAGCACTTCTAGTCCACTTCTGGGTCCACTGGGGAGCATGCTGGGGGGCCCCCTGGGACCCCCTGGCTTGGCAACTGGTGCCTCCTGGGTCTGGGGGGGTACCTGGGGTCCCCCCACGGCCGATCACTGGGCAGTACTTCCAGCTACTTCTGGGTTTGCCACCAAGAAACATAGAGGTCCGCCCCCCCCCGCACTCCTGTGGGACACTCCATCTGCCCCAGCATTGCAGCATTCACTAGCCACATTGGTACCTCGAGGTATGTAGAAAAAACATCTGAAGCTGTGTCTATGTCTGAATCACTGGGTCTCCAAATCAGCATCGAATCCTCAGATTTGGATTCGGCTGAATTGTATCAGGGACAGCGATCCAAATCAATTAATCGAAATACTGTCCCTGATTCGGGCTGAATCCAAATCCGAATCAAATACGGCCCACTTCACACACCCCTACTATTTACCAGAAAAAGTGTTTATTTGTCTGAGTAGTGAGAGGTAGGTTGGGAATTCAAACTAGATAGTTCTCTGTTCTGATTGTTTGATGTTTAATGCTTTTTCACAGATTTCTAGACTGCCTCTGTGGTAAAGGAAAGCACCCTACCAAGACAGCTAATTTGTTAGAAATTAGGAGACTGAGCGGAGGATAACCAATCATTGTGTCCACAGCACCGGCTCTGGGAACCAATATTTTTGGGCGAATGGTCAGTGGAATGCACTGAGACTTAAAGGCTAGAAATTAAGTAGGTATTTGCATGCCTGATAACATACTTTTATAAAAAAAACACTTCAATTTAAGCTTGTATTAACTTGCATTTTAACTAGTTCAGATAGATACAGTGTCCAGAAAAAAAATGTATTTGAAAAGATTTTCACCTTACCTTCACATAAGGCTATGCATTTTAAGTTACGGCTTTGCAAAAATTGAGATTGCTGTCCTTTCTTCTGTGACTGAGATGTAAAAACATTTAAAAAATCAGTAAGAGCAGTTAGGCAAAACTAACAAATGCAACAAAAAGCAATGTTCCCTTCAATAGTTCATTCAGTCACTGACAAAATGGTCACAGTCTCGCTAAAAACATTTATTTTAGGAACTTAAAATGTTAAGTAGTGATTTAAACATCTTGTCCAATGAGAATGGTTCCAATTCATTACTAATTGAAGGACTGCATAGTGTTTTTAGGAGAATCACCTTATTACCAATAAAAAGACTAATAAATAGAGTAAAATGGACAAATGTTCCACTGCTCAAATTCCTAACGTATGGAGTTTTCACCTGTGGCTGACAGACAAATACAGGGGCACAGGTTCTATTATTTAATTCATGGGCTTTAAGAGTATCTGAGCCTTCTGTATAACTGCTCTCCTCAAGTGGTATGGGTTGGGATAGATTTTTTTGCTACCATACAGCAGTAGGATACAGGATATAGTACAAAAGTACTGTAGCATGTGAGTTGGTGCACACCTGCTACTGCTGCTTTACTGCCCATCTCATTCTCTCTGCTTGTGACAGAATACAGAGGAAGATTTGTAACCTACAGGGGATACAAAATCCTTTTGAATCAGCTGCACAAAGTAGTGTGGAAAGGCTCTGTACGCATTTGCATATGGGCAGCTATAGAATTTCCTCCTATAGATTTTATTATCTCTCAATCCAGTGTAGCTGTATAATTACTTGAAATGATCTTGCCTTTGATTTAGCAAGTTTACTGGCTGAATATTTAGAAACTATTTAACATAAAGAAAATCAGTGATGGAATACAATAGATATCAACTCATTTTACAGCATCATCCATTCTAAAGCCCTGATGGCCATTAGTTTAGTAAGGAGTTCAGAGGTTTGGTAGAGGTGATGTTAAATTTAACAGACAATCTTCCTTTCTTTCCCATTTTCATTCCACATAGTTCTGTCTGGAATGCACTGGCACAGAGTGTAATCAGTAAAAGTTGTCCCTGAAAGCAGTTGAGTTATATTTGATTGTAACAGTATCCCTAGTACTACTGATATAGAAGAGGACTATGGGCTTCCAAAAAGGAATATTAATTCCTTCACAGATGTTGAGCTCTTGATCATAATACCGTATGTCTTCAAGATATATGATATGCTACTGTACCTGTGATGCATTACTGCCTTTACTGCTTGAAGCAGGTTCATCCTTAGCTGAGACTTTCTGCTGCTTCTTGTTCATCCCTAAAGACATCAAAATTACTTCAGATACAATGGGGTGTGTAAAGCTTCACCAGCGTACATTATATATGGAGAGTGGAAATAGGTTTTGGTGTGGAATACTTGTCTGCCTATACACTTGTCTGCCTATACACACGCTCCAGTTAGAATGTGTCAGAGCAGACTCAATTAATAGAGTCTGCTCCACGTTCTAATTAGAATACTCCAGCATGGCCTCACCATCATGTGTATAAGTCCCCACACACTTTAAAATTGCTGTGAGGGTGCTTAATCTAAACCTCATCGAATGAGGTTTGGATAAAATGTCCTGTGGCCATTTTTAAGCACGTAGGGCTTTTTACTACATGTGACCGTGAGGCATTTTAATTAGAGCGGCTCTTTGGGAACTGCTCTAATTAAAATGCTCCACCCCTCACCCCTAACCACATGTATAGGTAGCCTGTGTTACTTCCCTCACTACTAGACTGATTTAGTCCAAAGAGCCATGCATTTATACACTCCCTCCTCCCCCCGCCCTTGAGAATAGCCAATGAAGCAGGTCCCAAATCAGTTAAGTGTGAGATTTAGTGCCACAGAATTCAGTTTAAGAGCATGATAAACAGGGGTGGACTTTAGCAGTGCTTCAGGTTAATTGTTCTCAGGCTACTTGTGGTTTAAAGCCCTACATAGTATGAGTAAAACAATTAGAACTTGACTTGAGATTTTAATTGAACCCTTCATCTTTAATATTTTACTAAGTTGTATTTGTTGTTTTGCATGCTGTTTTATAATAATATAATAAGTAATAAATAGGCTTGTGTCTTTCTTTTATTTTTTTATTCCTATTTAAAGGTTTTCTTTTTCAATTAGTTATTTTTATGTGTGAGATAATATCTTAGAGAAGAATCTGTCAGCCAATATAACAAGGCATATTTTAAAGCCCTTGGTTGTATCTTGCATCTCAGACCTTCCTTACACTGCTCCTTTCAGCTGACACACTCTACTTCTGCTGCACATCAGTGCCTATATAAACCCATAGTCTTTGTTTTAAAATATATATGAGATTTGCAAACAGAGTTGCAATTTGTTGGAGGTTTGACTCTCCAGTCTAATGAGTGTTTGAGGCTCTAGCCCTAGTCTCACAGAAGTACTGGTATACGTAGCATTAGAAAGCAAGTGGGAAGATAAGTCTGTGTCATAAAGAGCTTACATTATTAATTGATGCATGTAACACCAGAACCACATGCCAAGACCCTCGAAGAGGAGAAAATGAGGAGGGAAAGTAGAGAGACAGTACAAGAAAAAAGGGGATAGGGCACTATAGACCCAAGAGAACAGATCATGTAGTTACTGATGTCCATTTTCCTTCCTAGTTATATACAGAAATATATATAATCAGCTATTATTTATGCTTGCTCTTATTTTCTTGAAGAGCCTGCCCCATGGCCCAAATGAAGTCAACTTAAAGATTCCCACAGATTTATACTGGGATCTAGGCCAAACTGGAATGAAATCAAGAGCAGCTATTATAGGTGTACTACTAATAGATAAGAAATAGAAAGAAGTGAGTTTGGAGGAGCTCTGAAATACAAATGAACTGTTTGATGTATAAGCATGAAAAAAGAAATACAGACATGCGAAGACCTGCCCTGTTTTCTCATTAAAAAACATTCTTTAGTTTTGAATAGAGGTGCATTAATACATCTTCATTAACGATGTGGACATTGGAGTCAGGAGTGGACTGGCCAAGTTCGCCGATGACACCAAACTTTGGGGCAAAGCATCCACGCCAGAA
>NW_017728909.1:32501769-32530816 GCF_001723895.1 Crocodylus porosus | reverse complement strand
TGGCAGGCTATGGCGAATTTTCAGGTGGCTGCAGCTCCCTGCTTCCCATAGCCCTGCTCCCAGCACCGGCGCCACCTGCCCCAAGTGCAGCACAACCCAGTCCAGTGCTGACCCCAGCCCATAGTGGCATCCCAAACTGCCCCATATAGACCTGGTGGCATGTGCCGCCCCCCAATGCCCTCCCAGGGTGCATGCAGGTCAGGAGCCAACCCCCACCTTCCCCACCTGCCTCGTGGATGAGCTGCTCATGGCTCTGTCTCACATCCTGCCCTGCCCTGGTTGAGCAGTGGCTGCCCCTGCCCCTGCCCCACTTCCTCCTTCACCATAGGTGCCTTGATCTATCTCCTACCCCAAACCCCTTCCCTCCCCCCACTTTTTCCACACCAGACTTACCAGCCCAACGCTGGTCTTTGAGCTGCCTGGCTGCATATCTGAATCAGATCAGTATCGGCCAATATGGCTCCTTAAAAATCGGCCATCTGTATTGGCCCAAAATCTCTATCAGTGCATCCCTAGTTTTGAAATCCGTATGACATTCTAACAATAATTTTAATTTTCTTAACTTAGGAGAATCTTTCAAAATGGAAGATATTTGGGTAAACATGGCCACTTTGTGTGCTTTTTGTATTATCCCATTAGGTTTTAGGGAATAAGAGGCAACTAAAACAAGATGTTATGATATATAGCACAAAAAACCCACACATTAACATTTAAATTGCTTACACAACTGAACCAGAGTGTCCAAAAGGTTTCCAGTTTTTACTGTGAGATCTATCTCAGGATAAGTGAGAGTTTGGTATCCTTATAAATACAAATCAATATAAATGATTTTGAAAAATTTAATTTTTCATTCCTGAAAATGATCCAGAGCCTCCATATTTTACACAATGATATTAATTTAATCCTAGTCCACTAATATTATAGTTATAATTAGCAGTAATTTAAAACTATTTATACATACAAAGTTGTTCCAACTATTTTGAGCATGTGCAAATATTAGGAACTCAGCTTCATATTTTTAGAATATTTTAAAAATCTGTACAAAAGTTTCTTAATATACACTTTGATGTGGGGCTTGCTGAAAAGGCTTTGGAGTGAATTGCTTAACTCATTTGTGGATTTGCCACTTGGAAGTCATGCCATTTTTGCAACCTTATGGAATTCATATCATCTACAATGTAGCGTCTGTCTTATATTCCCTATATGAGCCGGATGCAGCAGGGAACTTTACAATATACTTAAATGTAAGCATTCTATTGACCTCATGAATGAAATGGAAACACACTTAAAGTGTTTTGTGAGATCAGGTTCTATATGCCTATACATAGCAGTGTACAAATGCAAGCAGTGTACTTTTATCATATATTTACACACTTTTAAAAAACAGGAATATCAAATTGGGCTTCCAAGTCTATGTACTTTTAAACTATCGAACACCCAGCAACTTCCATTGATTTCTGTGAAATTTTCTGACCATTTGACATGTTTTAAAATCAGGATATGTTTTTTAAGATCACAAAGGGCAATTTAGAGTCTACTTTTAAGCACCATTTTTTTTTAATCTTGACCTATGGAGCTTAGGGGACAAAGTTATCACAATGATTAAAAAACGAAGCAGGTAGAAGCAGCAGCAAATTAAAATATCCCCCTCCATCTCTCCAGCTCTAGAGTGATTTATAAATATCACCTGAGTAACCAAATGATATGCTTGACAATGGACTAAGGTAGATCCCGATTCCAAACATTGCACCATGGAGCTGAAAAAAAGGGCAAGAATTGTTTAATGTTATTTTTTTTAAGTTTTATAAAAGAAAACTGCAAGGACAATTATCCAATACCATCTGATCCCACTATATGAGCCTGACTCTTCCCAGCTACTGTGTAAAAAGCCTACAAACCTAAAGAGTTTTGGATTCATTCAATAACATCAAAAAGTTATTCAAAAAATTAAATCCCCTGTTAGATTTAGCACCCTCAGGCATCTAACTCAGGGACATGGATTCTGCTACAGAGACCTTCAGTAAGGGTATCTATGTTCTGCATTGTGGCACTTAAGTCCAGTGTGGATCTGGGCCTTCAGTAATGCTCATTGAACATTACTGAACAATAGCGGTGTGCGAAACAGGCTGTATTCAATTCAGATTCAGCCTGAACTGGGGACAGTGATTCGATTCATTGATTCAGATCACTGTTCTTACTGGATTCAGCCAAATCCAAATCTGAAGATTTGATGCTGATTCAGAGAATCAGTGATTCGGCCACAGACAAAGCTTTAAATATTTTTTCTACATATCTTGAAGTACCAGGTGCGGCTCATGAAAACTGTGATGGTGGGGCAGACGGAGCATTCCACAACGGCAGGGGGACCCCCCATTTGCTTGGCGGCAAACCAGGAAGTGATCCAGAAGTACTTCTGGTCCACTTCTGGGTCTGCTGCTGAGCAAGTGGGGGGCCCCCCATGCCCTCCTAGCTCAGGAATCAGCCACGGGGGGGAGGAGGGGGACCGTGGGTGCCCCCTGGGTGGATTGGAAGTACTTCTGGTCCACTTCCCGGTTCACTGGCAAGCATGCTGGGGACCCCCCATGCTCCTGTGGGATGCTCCATCTGCCCCAGCATCTCAGCATACATGAGCCACCTGGTACCTTGAGGTATGTAGAAAAAACATATAAAGCTGTGTCTGTGTCCAAATCATCAGATCTTTCCAAATCTGTCAGAATCGATTCAGAGGGTTCCAGTTTGATTTGGAGAGATGAAAGGGTCTCCTGATTCCATTTGGATTTGGAGATTTGGCACTGAATCGGGCCAAATCAAATCAGCGACTGAAACTTTGCACAGCCCTACTGAACAACATCTCTTGAGGGAAAGGGCAGCCCTGTGTCTGGCACTTCTTCGTCACTATGGGTTCTTCTGTGTACAACGTAAGGGTGAAATCATGGCTATGTTGAAGTCAATGGCAGGTTAGATGCCAAGTTCAATGTTGCCAAGTTTTCACATTAATGGTCTCTAAAGGACCAGTAGAACCTTTGTACCAGGGATGGAGGAAGGAAGGAGCTAATTGCTCCATGTAGGTCTCCATCACTACTGCTGTCTGAAATGCTCACTTGCACATTTGCCCTGCATTCAATATGCAACATGACATACTCAAGTTAAATAAGAATGCTTCCATCTGCTATTTACCTGCAGTCTTGTATTGGAAGCAACAACTAAGCCATTCCTCAGGATGGAGTGCCAATTTTCAATGTGTGAACCACTTAAAAATAAAATGGAAAGTATGAGAAGTAATAGTTTAAGTATCCTGAATTAAATAAACAATTGTTGTAGTACAATGTATTTTATTTGCAAATAAAAACTAAATATTATCATTATTTTGGGGTTTTTTTCATACTCACTGAAATGCAAAAGTACTTCCATACAGATTTTTAGCAGCTCTGAAATTGGATTCTTTGGCTGGTGGACTACTGAGAAGGAGGAACTGATGGGGAGTGTGCATAAATTTCAGTTGCTGTAAAATACAACAGCACACAGAGGATGTGAAGAGATACAACAAGTATTGTACTTCCAGAAAGAAATCTTCCTAAGATACTGTACTAGTTCACATAATATATATTGTTGCACTTCAATTCAGTAACTCAAGAGCAGTCTTATTACCATAACTTTTATTTTAAATCAAGCTCTAAAAATTCTTAGTTTAAGAAGCATATGTAAGTTTGTGATATAATCTCCAACCCAATATGACACTACTGGAATAATTAAACTGAGCTGAGATAGCTTTCAATTAAGACTCAGGCTTGACAGCTACTGATTTACTTGGAATAAAAACCCAGACACAGACATACTTTTTCAAGAAAGAACAAACATATGGCCGGCAGAACCATTCCATATGGCCTGCTGGTAGTCCAGCAGGCTACTGGAAGCTGGGAAGTATGGCCTGCTCCAGAATTTGGGGTCTCTGGATCCTGATAGACACAGAATCAACTATACTCATTTCATCTATGCACAGCCATACAGAAGTAAGACTAAAAGGGATCTCCAGAGGTCCCCTGCCCAAGGCAGGATCATCCCTATCCAAACCATTGTAAGCAATCCATAATCTAAACTCTTCGTAAAAGTCCTGTCAACTCTGACACAACACAGACATAACCTGCCACAGGTAAAGAAAGGAAACCATGGAGCCAATGTCCTGCTTCTATAAAAGCTTGTTAATATATGCTTAAGAGAACCTAGGTACCTAGTCTTGCTACAGAGAAAAGCAAAAACCCTTACAGTCCATACTACATGGTCAGACCAATGACATGGCCATTGGTGGCAGGGCTCCAGATCTTCACTGCTGTGTGAACATGAACCTGTGCTGCCACTGGAATGTGGACCCAATACATGCTGTTGTCCAGCCCAGTGCTGCTGCCTACATGACCTTGAACCCACACTACTACTGGAATGCAGACCCACTGCAGTTGGTGCTAACCTCACGGATCTGACTCCAAAGGAACCTCTGTGGGTCAGACCTAGCCCAGGGTGAGATGGACATCCCTGATACAAGCCATTTTAGTGGCTGTATCATTTTTTTTTATAATATACTGGCTATGTTTCACACAGTCCTACATCTGTGATACACCCCCTAAAAAGATGTTAATGAAAGGAGCTATTATAGTATAAAATTTTAACGAGATAAATTTGAACAGTAAGATGAATACTAAAGAAATTATACAAGGTACAGAAAAGGTTTTGGTGGTTGTCTAAACAAGACACACACAAATACCATGGACCATTTAGCACTGGCCTAAATTTGCTCTCCCTAAAGTCTCTAGTAAAAGTCCTATTGGCTTAAATGGGAATAGAATTATTCACAGTTGAGCCTCCCATAATGATACAGAAACAGATAAAAACCTAAAACTTACCCGGTTCACAGGAAGTTTCACAATATGTGACCTATTACTAGAAATAACCCTGAAATTAAAAAAGTACATGTATAAGATATGATAAACCAGGGCTGTCCAATTTTTGGGCAGTTGGGGGCCACATGCTACATAGACCACAGACCAGGGGGCCAATGGCTGGCTCCAGAGCCTCTGATGTACAGTTGGCCCTCCCTCCCGCCCCATTCCCGACTGCTTGTGTAGCACAGACAGCCCCTCCTGTTCCCTCCCCGTCAAGACACGTCGCCTCACCATGCTGCCAGCTGGGTGTGCCATGCTGGCAGCTCCTCCCTCTGTTGCCAACTCCATCCCTGCTGTGCAAACAGCACAGACACACCACCTTCCCTGCTGCACATCGTGCGCAGGCTGCTCCTTTCTCTGTTGCTGCATACAGCATGGCCACCCTGGCCCCATCCCACTGATATGCCCCTTCCCCCCACCAAAGAGTGGGGTCAGGGAGAGAAGCCAGGGGGAGGGGGAAAGAGCTTGGAGAACTTGGATGCTGCTGCATCAGAAGCACTGAAGGGACTGGGAGCTAGGCAGGAGCCTGTGGGCCACATGTTAGCTCCTAGCAGGTCTCATGTGGTCCGTGGGCTGCTAGTTGGAAACCCTGTGATAAATAAGGAATTTTTCTCTTAGGTGTGTTGACTAATGATCACTGGGGAAGGCCAGCTTCAGGGTTTATGAACCACATAAAATCTCCTTGATTCAGAGCCCACAGAGACTTGATTAAAAGGCTTGCTTTGAAATCAGCTCAAGTTAGTGGGAATAATATGATTATTCTTTTAACTTGATTCTCAAGTGATTATCAACCAACAGGAGCCAGGTCTATACCACTGCAGAAGAGGATGAGCAAGTGGGTCCTGTTTATCCATCTGCTTCTTTATTTCCAAGTAAGGTGCCTAGAAAACAGTAATTGTGCTATTTATTATTGGTTAAAATCCAAAGTTTATAGTTTAAATATTACAATATACCACTTCATATGAAAAAAAAAAATACATTGGATTCATCATTAAACCTATGCCCCAGCTTTGCTGACACCTACCCTTGTACAGTTTTAAATGTGTTTTGACAACAACAAGAATTAATATAGCAATTATTTTCCCTGTAGCAAAATTATAAGCATATAATTAGCATCAAAATGAGTATATTACAGCTAACATTGCTGATTACAGCAAGAACAGTAGAGAACATTTAGTGATGTTTGGCACCTACACAAGGAAATTGATTGGAACTCCAGAAAACAGTCTTCTAGGGTAATTTACCCAAAGTTAATTTAATTGCTTCATGGTATTAGATAGGTAAAATTCCTGCTGGACCAGATCATGTTCCCACTAAAAACTCTCACTGATTTCCTTAGGATAATACAGTGGCCCTTAAAGTGGACTTTAAAAACTACTTAGGCCAGCACTAATTACACTTCATCCTAATGTTAAACTGTCCAAAGTTTCAGAGTATTTTTTAAAACATTCAGTCTAGATTACTACATGTGTACCTGGGATTGCAGCACATTGAGCCAGGGCAGTGCAGACCCAGCTGGCAGTGCCCGGGGTCAGCCTCCCAGCCTGGAGCTGCTCTGCCCCACTCAACATACTGTGGAGGAGCTGGCTGGGGCTTGAGGGTGCGATTGGGGGTGGGGGGGCCTAGCTGGCAGGCATCCCCCCACACTGTAGCACCCATGTACCCCAGTGAGCACCTGCCACCATCTACACATGCATTGCGGTAGAGTTAATAACTCTGCTGTAGCATAGTACAGTAAAAGCTGCCTTAACTGACACTTTACAAGCCAGCATGCTCTACTAACTGGCATGCTGGCTTCTAAAGTAAAAGCAAAACCAGAAGTGCCCACTGTGGCACTTCTGATTTTGCTGAACATCCACAGTCTGGGGCAAAGCAGCCTGCACTGCTGAGCCCCCACAGCCCAGGGCACAGCGGGCTGCACAGCGCCCGCCTCCCTGTCCCTCAGGGCCCGTGGGAGGGGCAGTGATGTCCTAGATGTGGTGGGAGAAGTGGCGGCCTGAAAAGACAAAGATGCTTGTTTGGGCCTCTCAATTAACTAGCATATTTTGTTATCTGGCACCCCCCTCAGTCCCCAGGGGTGCTGGATAACAAAGCTTTTGTTGTACTTGCGTCAGGCAGTACTAACTTATGGTGGAGATAATAATTAGATTACTCCAGCCTAATAATAGCTTTCCACATGTAGATGGTGATGCTTGATGCTTTACTGTAGAGCTAATTAGGCAACTACAGTAAGTGTCTCATGTAGATGCCCCATATGTAACATATATACATACATACGCACACATACATATTATTTATTTGTGTGTGTGTGTGTGTGTGTATTTTTTTATTTATTTATTACTAATATGATAATAATGATTTGCACTTCTAGAAGCTAAAAGCACTTTCCAAACATGGATTAACTTTATAAAACTCTGGTGAAGTTTCACCTATTTACCAGCCTGCCAAAGTAAAGCAGTAAGATGCCTATTCTTATACCAGTGAATAGCATTTTACTTCATGAGTACTTATCAGTTAACGTTAGTGGGACTACTTGTGAAGTATAGTGCTATTCAACAATAGTAAGGATATCAGAATCTGTCCTACAGTGAGTATTCAGACATCCCATGGCATAAATCCCAAGAGCCCTAACTCTCAATACCCGCCAACTGTTCTTAAATGAACAAGGTTCTAGTTATAATAGAAATAAAGCCATTGTCCTAGCACATTGTCACAAAATCAATTTCTTTTGCTTTGAAAATAAAAGACTTGGCTTGGCTTTGATATTTCCAGAAATGCATGAAGCAGCAGTTGGCTATTATTCTGTTACAATGTTCTTTTCCACTGATACTATTTCTTATTTAAGCCTCAAAAACCTGAACTGTATTTCATCAGTTCTGTTTTTTGGCTACTGCATGTTCTTGCTGTTGCATAGCAAAAATAAAGGAGCAGTTCCTTCTTTCCACCCCCAAATACCAACAAATAAAATATCTATCCTTTGCTATAAATTATAATCAAGATATTGAAAGACCTGTATTTACCTGTGTCATTTCTCTAATAGAAGTAATACTATCCAGTGCTCTCATGACTCGGTCATAATTCTTCTTCTGATGTCATATAAAGTAAACAAACATATTTTAAATATTTTACCTCTTTTTTTCTATGTAAAAAACACTGGTTCTGAGCTCCTGTACATTCTGCATAAAACAGCAACTAAGCCACAGCACAACAACTCAAACTCTCTCAAATCTCTATATGCAATTATATCCTTCCATTTCACCCATCCATAGCCCAGGAAAAATCTAGGACTAAAATTAGGTTTGTGGCGTTTCTTTTAGTTTCATTAGAATTCACCACAAGGAATTAGTATATTAGATCTCTCTCTCTGTCTTTTTTTTTTAAACAATTATAACCATATATGGATCTGGCAACTATTTAACTAACTTGCAAACATTTAATCTCAACATTTCTTTCAAACATTCAACATACTACTAGCTATGCTAGGCCCAGTAGTACATCTCATTATTCAACAGAACATGGTACCCAGTCAGCAGACTAAAGGGCTATCAGTGAATCAGTGAAATTCTAGAGCATTCTAGTGTTCCATTATCTGGCCTTTGCTCAGAAAAAGGTGAAATTCATCTTGATGCAGAGAGTCAAGAAAGCTCATGTGATCCTTTAACACAGGGCTAACATGGGATTCAGACAGTTTACTGATTATATTAGTTTTGTTCAAAACTAATTATAAAGAGGATGGAGGTAGACTCTTCTGTGGCAACAGGTGACAGGACTAGGAGCAATGGTCAAATCAGAGCAATGGAAATTTAGGATGAAGATTACAAAGAACTTTCTCAGTCTGAGGGTGATTAAGTAATGAAACAAGCTACCCAGAGAAGTTGCAAAATTTCTATCCTTGAACATTTTCAAGGGCAGGTTAGAGAAGCCAGGGATGCCATAAGCAGGGGGGTGAACTAAATGACAGCCTGAAGTCCCTTCTGTTATTACGTTACTATGAAAAATCCTATGAAAAATTCAGGGTTCCTGGAGCAAATTTCAATCAGATAGAATAGTAAGTAATTCCATAATTATGTTATAGCCAAAACACTTCACTTTATTAATTACTGCTTATGGTAAGGACTATAGAACATTAAACTGACATTTTAGAGAGACAATTGTTTTATTAACAGCAATGTGAGTATAGTGATAGACAATTCTTTTAAATGTAAACTAACATATATTGTTTTTTAGTGCCACATGA
This sequence comes from Crocodylus porosus, assembly GCF_001723895.1. Classification (NCBI taxonomy): domain Eukaryota; kingdom Metazoa; phylum Chordata; order Crocodylia; family Crocodylidae; genus Crocodylus; species Crocodylus porosus. Next base: position 32,521,645 of record NW_017728909.1, on the reverse strand, counting down.
TTTAAATGGACCACAAGTTGCCTCCCCTTTTGAGAGGATAATATATACCCAGAAAAGACAACACACATTTTGCATTTACAATATGTACCCACAAACAACAACCTTCAGCCTTAGCCCTGGATGAAAATTTACTTCTAATTACCTTCAAAACAACAATGATCGTTTGCAATACTTTAGATACAGACCATCAAAAAGCCCAAGGCTGAATTGATGCAATCTTCACAGGTTAGTCTAAGCTGCACAGATTGAACTGATAAGCAAATGAACAGACATTCACTTTTGATTCCAGAAATGCAGCCACATGCCTGAAGTGGTGCAGGGGAGCACCAGGGGCACTAGAGCACGCCTCCCTGCTAAGCTGAAACAGACAGCTTAGGCCAAGGCTAGCCAGCCCACCTGTGAAGGTTGGACTTGGGGAGGTGCAAAGCATCCTGGGATGCTGGGCAGACTGTGAGTTAACTTGGATATAGATGGGATCTGGGATAGAAGTTTAATAAAACCTATATAACCTAAATCAGTTAAGTCTGATACTGCATCCATCCAGGTTTATCTTACCAGTTTTGGCCATTTTGAAAATGGTTTATGTACACTGAACTTCTGTTGTGTTACAGATGTAAACCGGTTCCCAGTCATTTATAGCAGTTTATGTATAATTTCTGTCCCTCACCATAAGGTTCAGTGGCATTATTTTTGAGCATATACCATATATTAAATAGACAGTTGTGATAGTAAAGGCAGATGGCCTGTGAAGCAAGATCTGAGTTTCACATCTAAAATATGACCAAAAAACCATCCTGTTATATTCTGAAGAGATAACTACTTACCCTTGGATTAAAGGCCAGCATCTGAGGATCATTAGGATCAACTACAGAAGGATATGGCTCAAAAATGACAACTTTCCTAGGCGATTCTAATGCAGATCGACACATGGATACTAATAAATCTACCACCTAGAAATAAAGAAAAACCAAGATAAAGAATGGCTCTTAGTATACTATTTCTTTTGAGTTTTCAATAATCTATTCTTCTATCCAGAATTATCTTCTTTCATCTTGTATTATAGAATTTGTTTCTTTAGGAGCATTAAGCCTTTTATTATTATACCAACAATTGCTTTGTCTACAACGTACGTATGAGAACTGAATTCTAACCTATCATTTGTATATTCTGTTAATAATTGTAAATTGCACCAGTTGTAAACCTGAATGTTGTGATAACTGTGCCCTGTGAGTGAGCTGATATTCCTCTTTTCTGACGGCATCTTTTGAAATTCCACATAACCCAGTTTTGATAATCTTTGCATAGCAGTGTGCCTCAGATTTACTGGTGTTATTTACTAACTGATTTGTAAACCTATTCATTGTGACTGGGCATATACAATAACATCTCATTCTTATAAGGCATGTAGTAGTTACAATTGCAAACTAAGGAAAGGATTTCAATATCAAATAATAAGCTTTATTTTCTTCAGAAGTAAAATGTTTTTAGCCATGCTAGATAAACTGTGTGGAACTTCCTGTCCACATCTCTTAAGACTTAATTTATTAAGAAAAAAAATACACATTTTACTAAGTGTATGAGGATCATCTAAAGAGCAAAATTTAGCCTACACTGTTTCTGAGGAAGTAGAATTGAAAGATCAAGCAAGCACTGTACATTGCAGCACTTTTGCCTGAGATGATACCTGGGTTTACTTGATAAATGATGCAACACTATGAAGGAATAAGTGGTTTGTCAAGAATATTGACCAACCACTTTATCTGTTCACAGAAACCCATCTGCTGTATACCATGGACTTATACCATACACAAGCACGAAACAAGTGTTTTATTTAAAAAACATCATGTTACTGAAGTAGAGAACACAGCCATAAGTAAAACTGTAACAGCCTGGGTCATATCCGACTGAAGTCTATCCATCAGCTTTAACAGGTTCTGTATCAGGCCACAACAGACAACTCCTGTAAAAGACTTCCAATGAATAAAGTGGGACCAAGATTTGCCCCCAAATTTACTGCATGGCAAAGTATATTAATTTATAATATAAGGCAAATCTGGCTTTGTCTTGGACGTGTGAGGTGGTCTCTGGGCATAACAGAATTGAGAGTGGGTATGAAATCTCTGGCCTGTGTTGGAGATTCTAATAAATAATAGGAGTAGAGTAAGACTGGGATTAGTTCATATGAAAAACAGAGCTGCCTGTTGTTCTGAAGAATGGAGTTGCAGATATCCTGGTAAATACTGAATCCTCTAGAGCTGCAACAGTGGATTTAACAGCCACTTCAAGCCCAGATTGAGGAGTTCTTCCTTGTTCTTGTAGAGAATTAGCATAGCCTGGAATGTCTGTACTGTGTGATGATATCTTATGTGTTTTGGGGAGGGGTTAAATAAAGCTTAAAATTAAATCAGCACATGCATAAGTAAAAATGAGCTTGGGAAAAAAAGGAATTATCACCAAATAGGAAGACAACAATTTGTTAGCAGGTAAGAATTGCTGTTACTAGCAGAGTAATCCAAAACTGTGAAACCATACATATTTAACAACATGTGCATAATGGTTAATGCTTTTGATTGGGGCTCTTCTGACCTTCCTGACACTGTTTCTTCTATAAAAATGGTCTATTCAGTGCAAGATTTCAAGGGCTAAGGTAAGTTTTGTTTAATAGGTATCTCTGATTCCTCTCACTATTCCAGATAAACTAGATTCTGACTCATAGTGCAAACTGTTCTAAAAGTTACCAGATTTGATCACTTGAAGGAAATAAAAATGAGGGTCCTTTAGGGAATCAGCACGAAAATGAGAATCATAAGGAAAGGGAGAGGGAATTATTCTGCAGTGAGTCATACTGTTTTCCATTCTCCTGTGCTCCCTTAGCATGAATGGAGCTCTTTTTTTCTGATTAAAAGTAAAAATATTCTGGTACTTGAAATTACTAGATATCTCATACATATTGAACAATAAAATTGCTTAAGTAATTCCCTCCCTTAAGTATCTTAATGGAAAGTTGAAAATCACATTAAATTTCAGGATATTCTATTTTCTTTTTAGTGTACAACTCTTATAGACAAAAAGAATGTTTCAAAATTAAGCACCTGGGATGGGATATGCGAAGAAGCCCAGGAGAATAATGTGTTTAACTCCCCATTCCCCCCACATCATGCCCACTTCTCCACCTGAGTGCCAAGGAAAAGGATGAGTAATTGAAGTACTTGGACTATTGTCCTAGCACTTGGAAGCCCTGCTTCTCTCTTATGAACGTCAACTTAATGAAGAAAGTAGAAATTATTCAACATAACATTTAAAAAAGGGGATATTTGGAAAATCCAAACTGTGAAATACAGTAGCTTAAATTCTTCTGTGTTGTACTGTTTTAATTCACAATACTTGTGAGGGAATTTAGTTCTTCTTCTCTTCACACTATTGCTGGTCTATTGGTATCACATGGAAAGAAGGGCATAGATTGATCTTACATGTACTCCATTAATACCCTGTGGGACTGATGTAACTTACTGAACCCTGAAGTCTACTTTAAATTCAGCTGAGCTGGCCCCTCCTCTCCCAGTCTGTCTCTATTTCAGAATGGGAGCAGAGGGAGCTCATTCTAGGGGTTCCCCGGGCAGCTTTGGAGGGTGGCAGGGGCCTCGAATACACCTGCACACTCTCCAGCAGGGGCTGAACTCCCCCCGCCCCAACCAAACTCCTTTCACTCCCTTTCCCCACTCTCATTCTGAAAACAGTGACAGGCTGGAAAGCAGTGCCAACAGAAGATACTGACAATGCTCTGTTTTGAATCTTCTTCATCTAGCCCCTCATGCAAAGAGGGTTCAGACTTTTGCCCAACCAGACATTTTTGAAGCAGTCTGCAACCATGCACTTGTATTTGGTCATAGCTATATAGACCACTTTCTATGGCCAGATTGGGCGAAAATTGTCACTTCTCTCTGCACCCTTTCAGGGGGTGAAGTGGTGCAGCTACACTCACCTTTGATTCTTGGACCACCTAAGCGTTAAAACCAACTGCCTCAGTGACAGGGGCAGTGGCATCACTATTTAGGTAGCGCTGAGATTCCTGCTAATCTCTCTGCACTCCAAAGACATTAACAACTCTCTTTCCTTTTTAATATAGGTCTTGATATTCCACTATTCAAACTATACTTTCTTCTACAATCTTGCTGTTTGTTAGCCATTCCTGGTAAAGTCTCTCTTCGGTTACACAGCCCTGAAACTCACATGTGGTGATATTAACTCAGGTGCAGAAATGACTGACAGTGAAGTATTGGGGGCACTGTCAAGATGTTCAAGGCGGCTAGATTTTGATTTCTGAATCTGAATAAGAGATGTCCATTGAACTATAATGACTACAAGACTAATGGCATAATTGACTATTTTTGCCTAGTTCGTTTTTTTTTTAAAAAAACTTTATATCATCACAGCATCCATTCATCAGTGACTCATGGTTGGTATTGCAGCTATATAAAAGTTTTAGCTACACACACACATATACATGCTAGTACATTAGTGCATATTCCAATTGTTGTACTTGTTTTTTCTGTGATTTTAAACTGAATAATATAGTGCTATCCACCTAGCATATAGACAAAGTTTCTAGTTTACTTTAACTGGAGGGAAATACGAGTTGTGTTACATATGGTGATATGCCATCTGCAGCCCCCTTTTCATGGGGACGTCTAAATTTGAGATACCTCGGTCCAGATCTACAAAGGAAGTTGGCTGGCTGAAGTGAGCCTTAAAAGAAATTTAGGCCCTTGACTCCAAGAGTGAGATCCACAAATCCCAAAGCCTCTGGGCCACACATCCTCTTGCTTGTTCTTTTCCTCCTGCACCTACATATCTCCCCATTCGGTGCCCAGAGTATCACCTTGAAAAGAGTGCTAGAGAGAACTATACTAGGAAGTCAAAGAGATACAGGTTCAAACCCCATTTCAGCAAAGGAAGCTTAGAAGCTGAGTCTTTTGTTTCCTCAGTACGTACCCCAATTATACAGCTAATGGAATTAAAACAGAAAAGAAGTCTGACTGTGAGTCATTTTCATTTTCACTTTCACTGAGTCATTTGCAAAATGCACATTCACTTTTTCTTTCAGCATGGTCGTGAATATGTAGCTATGTTTCTGCCTACCCAGTGAGTAGCCTACTAAACATGCTCATCTATGTACTCATGCTTACATATCCACAGTGCCAAGACCACCACTTACATGGCCAGAAAACTGCCATTTAGGTGCACAAAAACCTCAGCATTCTGCTGTAGGTGTGGGTGTGAGGGGGCCTGTTTTGACAGGAAGAACACCTAACACAAATGGTGTTGCTCTTCACGAATTACACCAACATTAAAAACCATGGCTGGAGGAGGAGATGGTGGTCATGCAAATTCTTAGATAATACCATACAGGTTACAGCCAATCACCAAATAATTTTGGAGATTGAAGGTATTTAGTTTCTTCAACCTGAATGGGTGGGGATTACTCTTTCTCCCCACAAGCTGGAGGCAAAGCTGGTTTGGGGAGGTATTCCCCCAAATAGATCTTCCTGTTGAAGCTATGCTACTGTATAGAAAGAAATGCAATAGGTGAGTCCACACAAAAAGATAATGACTGTAAGCTTATAATGAGAGTGCTCATCCGGGAGGGGAATACCTAGGTTTTAATTCCAGTGCCCAGGTCTGTTTATGCATTTTATATGTAATAGTTATTAGATAAAAGAAATCAGTAACATTTATAAAATGAACACTATCATCTAAAAATTGTCTCCAAAAAGATAAATAGAAGAGACTGTCTGATTCATTTCAGCAATCCAGGTATCCAAATTGTACTTATCAGGAGTTCAGCCTAACTGCTTTGGCAGAGGTTAAAAATATCTACCATTGGCCTAGTACTGCTTCATTTCCTATAATAGAAGCAGAATAAGGAGACCACTCAATACCTTTTGAAGTACCATCTATAAAGTATGTGTATCTCTATGACTCACTGCACACAATGCTTAAACATTAAAGAAAAGAGATCAGTGGAAAGTTACAAAAAGTGAATTAACAAGAGTGACTGTATATAATGAGAGGCAGTTTTAACATTAAATAGTTGTACCTGAGCCCCAGTTGCAATTTCATCTGCAGCTTCATTCATCACTCCTAGAGTTTGAAAAGCAAATACACAGAGTTCCCGTTCACACACAGTGGGCTAAGAAAGAGAAAAAAAAGTGTGTTTTTATTCCATTTTTTACTATTATTTTTGTCATGAAGCACCTCAAATATCAACCACATATATTAATGCCTTTTGAAACTATTTCTATTCCCATACACAAATTAAAGTGAAGACAAGGTTGTGAACACACATCAGTAGTTTAAAGTATGTCATTTTATATGCAGAGCTATTGTAATTAATTAAAAGCCAAGAATTTTAAACTTGGGAAACTCAAAGTTCAAGTTTAATTCAGAAATCCAAACATGTTATGGTACACAAATTTACATCTGTAATATCAAGTAACCTTAAATCTACCTTAACAGTTCTCAGATAGCTTAAGTTCACAGCTGTCTTCTGTACAGATTACACTATTTTTTTCAATATTTTTTTCCCGGACAAACAACAGCTCCTCTTTAAAACTGGAAGTTTCTCCATTGCAATTTATTATGTTGTTACTGAAATTACATGCAAAAAATTGAATTGAAATTTCATTCCAAATTTCTTAAAGCCTTCATTTTTTAGGGAATTTAAATGTAATTTCACTGTAAATTTGCAAAAAAAAAAAAAATCATTCTATGGTATTTTCATAGAATGCAGTCCATATTCATGTTTTCATGATGTTTATATTCATTTTTTGGGAAAATATACAGTATCTTCTTGTATGTAAGAGATTGTTTTTAACTGCAGAACTCACATAAGCCTGCACTACAGATCACTGGACTGTTGTTTCCTTTTTATTAATGATTAATTCATTATACTGTCACAAACATTTACCAAACAGAAACAAACTTATCAACAATAAGTTAGCACAAAGTAAGAACAGAAACAAAAAAAAATGAAGATAATTAAGTTTTCAGTAAAATGAATAGGCAAGCCTTCTCCAGAATTTTAAATAGAATACAATTTATTAGAAAACCATTGTTAATTGCTGAAAGACAGTTAGTAGAATTACATATTTAAGGCCTGCTTTATGAATCATACATTTTAAATGTTCAAGATTAGTGAACAGTCAGTTAGGACAAATAAACATGTGGAAATAGGATAAAACCCTTCTTGGAATTTATTATAATAAATGAGAAAATTCAACTTTAGTAACTTCTCATTTATCATTTAGTCAGTCTATGAAATTAAACAACTACTTATGAAACAAAATTGTGTCAAGTACTGAAGTTTTACCACTGAACCAGTGTGAATTCCAATGCTGTGATAACCACAGAGGTATCAAGTCCATGACTATGTATGCAGAAAGCACCCAGAAAAAATGAAAAATATATCAAATGCTATAAGAAAAACAGAAACTAACTAAATTCTGTTTCAGGAAATTGCTTCACTAGTAATAAGCATCTGCTATAGTTCTGCTCATTTGTTTCTTAGCCCTTAAAATATGTGTTGCTTGGGTTTCAAAGATTTTAGACTTCAATAACCACCTAAAGCCTACAGCACTGAAATATTCTCATAGCAATTGCTTCAGAAGACCTATCATCTTTCAAGTCTAATAGTGTGTCACGCATTTGATTTATTTTATCTGCTATGTTACATTGCATTAGGTAGCAGACGAAGCCTAGCATGATCCAATTCGCTGTACCACTGCACACTAGACAAAATGTATGCATTATTGTCATTATTCCTATGCTTAAACATTCAGAGGATAACTTAGCCATTCACTTAAGTAGCTGAGCAACTGTGCAAGCATTCCCACCTTGTTTTTGTTTAATCAAAAGTGCATTCAGATATAGTGTGTTTAGACTGACCGACAGAAGACCAACATACAATGCAAAAGCATTAAAGTTACTGTAGACACTTGTTTGCAGCAACAACAAAGCAAAACATTATTACTGGTAACATTTCCCAGGGAATGTATTCAGATGATATCCCCCATAGGAGTAGATCATGTGTTGCTACCAACAGGTGTTGACAATACTTTCATGTGTGTATTTGGGGAAGGACAATATTATACATTAAATGCATTAAAATGTATTTTCAGTCCAAGTTTGAGGGCTGTATATTTTGTTTGTTTTTGTTCACACCTTTTTAACTTCAATGACAAATAAACTTTCTTTGAACGAAGTTTGTGTCAAAGGACACACACTTTAATAGTAAGCCTTTAATATGTTAAGATCCTATATTGATCCTATCTTTTTACTTTTCCAAGTGCCTCCAACACAGAAAAGAGGACCAGACTTAGCTCTAAACTGAAAAAAAAAAGAGCTAGGAAAAAGTCTCTCTTGTAACCCATAAATAAAATCTGCCAGGTCTTTATAGATGATAAGGAGGTAAAAAGAAACAACACATCCACTTTTTCAAAATCCTTTGCTTGCCACTGTTTAATCATGCAGTGGTTCTGAGAAAAATACAGGAAATTGATCATTAAATGTACTGTATAGTCAAGTAATGTAACGGACTGTTTAGAGACCACATCTCTTTTGTGAGTAAAAAGTGATTATTTTTTATGCTCATCAACTGCTAATGATATGGCCTTGAGACTATGTCACAAAAATAAAGAAAAGGAAGACAACTAATCCACTTTTACAGTAGCAATTTTTCAGGGACTTGAGCCTGGTGGAACAGGATTGCACTTAGATATCTAGATACAACTTGTATCAACAGCAAATCTTGTTTTAAAGGCTTCAAGAGATAGAGGATTCACTGCATCCCTAGATAAATTGCTCCAAAAGTTAGCTCCCCCTACTGTTAAAAGTTCTGTCATATTTCTGGTTTGAACTTGTCTAGCTTTAGCTTTCAATCACTAGTTCACATTATATTTTTTAAATCACAAATTAAACAGCTGATTTAAGCAATCTCTTCTCCGGGAAGATACTTTTAGACTAAACATCTGCATAGGTATCTCACTGTCCTCCTGAAAGTCTCTTTTTAAAATTCTCCTCTGCTGCAACTGTTAGTCAGCTCCAAGCATTCAGAAGTTGTAACTTAGTATTCTAAAAATCATTAAGTTAGTTTAAAACATCCATGAAATTTTTAAAAAGTAATGCATTTGGGGTTCTTTTGATTGGCCTCCTGCTGCTGGACTGTAGGCCTTTGCTGCTGTTTTAGTTAGAAGCTTACTTAAAAATTAAATTTTGGGCATTTTTGTGTAATAAATGATGTCCAGGAGCTAGGACTTTCAGAAAGTCACAAGGCATGTGCAAAAATGGTAAGAGTTGGCAACATTGTATGAAGTGTACAAAAATCTTTTGAAAATGGTTAGGTAGCTGTTGTGACTACTGCTTTTTGTGCTGACTTGTGTTCAACATGCCTTTTTGTGGTATCTGCTTCTTTCCTTTCAGACACTCTTTCCTTGAATTATTAACTCCTTGTGCTAGAATTGTCTTTTGTTCCATGTTTGTACAGAATCACAAGGATTGGTATGCTTAGCCACCACACAAAAAAATAAATATTACCTCTACTAGTAGATCTGTTAATATTAAATCAATACAACTTCATTTTGTCTGTCTGTCTGTCTGTCTGTCCATCTATCTATCTTTACTGTAAATTGTTTTCTAACAACCTTGTTGCCTTGACAAGACCTGAGAGATGTGGTATCTTAGTCAAGATCTGTGATATACAGGCTATTACAGATTTAGATCATCAGCTTGAATTGTACCCTGAAATGAATTGGAAGGAATCCAATGCAGTTTATGGAGTACATATGCTAAGATTCACCACTAAGTATATGTGCAACTGCATTCTGTATTCTGAAGAGCAATACTGTCATTCTCCTGAGATAAAACAAGCCAACGACAAAATAATCAGCCATCTGAAATATATTCTATTTTTAACCGGGATGCAGAAAATAAATGTAAGCCACTTACATTACTTCCCTAAACCTGTTATCTGAGTGAGAACCATCAGTGCTGAAAGGCCATTCAGAGGGATAATTATTCCAGTGGGGAAAAGCTAGGGGAGAGTAAGAGCTTAGGCTGCTAACAGGCTGAGATTGCAGGGGCTAAGAAACAGAAGGCACAAATGGTATCATTTTGGAGTCCTGTAGGGATATCTGACGGGGGGGTGGGGTTCAGACATTCCCATTCTACATTCTAAATCACCCTCCTGGGAGTGCTACAGCTGTTCTGAACAAAAAAGACCAATTGCAAAGTCTTCTGTGTGATACAAGGTAAGTGGCTCTATTGCAAATGGTGGCCATAAAAGGCTGGTGGGCAAATGTTACACCTACAGATATTTCTACATGTGGGATCAAGTGAGTGTCTAATATAGTTTCTAGACAATTTTTCAATTAAAAAAAAGAAACCCTTATAGTTCATGTTGATTTATCTTGTTATGTACTAAAGCTTTATGTGGCTGTGATTAGAAGAGAAATGTGTCATCCTCTCGTTATCTAAGGGATGCCAGAAAGACACTAATGAGCCAGGAACCTGACTGGCACACCTAACTACTATTGATCTAAAAATAAAAGCGCAGGGAAGGCTTCTTTACAGAAGATGTCATAAATGGTAAAGGTGAAATCTTTAACAAGCTTCTCACTTTTTCCAGTGAAGGAGCTGGTAGTGAAGATGAGGCTTATCTTCAAATAGAAGTTCATTCTACTTCTCTCTTTTAACCATGTAATTATTGGGCTTTTCCTTAGGAAGAAATTGTCTCTGGTTTTATTTTGATTCCATGTTATGAATGTCAATATGATGGTGCAAACCCCAGTATTCAGAACATACTGAAAGAAATATGAAGAAAACATATGTGTTTGTAGAATTTGCTGCAAATGAGCCTGGAGCTTTGAATGTATACTTCACAAGTGGTTTGATGAACAGATGAATTCTTAGACTGACTAGTGAGAATGATTCAGTAGTCTCCAGTTATGAATCCAGTGCACCTAAAGATCAATTATATTCTAAACAACTGACATGCCAGGTGCCTGTACACAAGCATGGAGGGTACTCTGACATGCTGTAATTACAGCATGTTGGAGCAGACTTGAATAATCAACTCTGCTAGAGCATGGCAATTAATTAATTGAAACGGAATCTAGAATATTGATTCCCCACCTGTGTTGCCTATGAAACTAAGAGGATACAGTGCAGTACAGATCCATTTACAATGACATTCCTCATGGCCACAAGAAACTGAAAAGTCATAAATTACATTGACAGTGGGAGCAAAGTATATTGCTTTCCACAGTGTATTGCCTGATCAGTACTGTTGTCCATGGGCCTATTATAGTACACTGATCAAGGCTTAACAGGGTTTTCCTTTGGCTCTCAGGCCAGACTACTATGAAAAATAGTATCCAAGTTGAAACTTAAGTGCCAACTTTTCAAATGTCTGTACTGAGACTACATATATGTATGTGCATCCAAGGTGTTTCCATAAATCCTACAATCTTGGCTGCATCTACACATGAGACTTACTGCAGAGTAGACTAATTAGCTATGCAGTAAATCCTCACTGTCTATATGTGTACTGGTATTAGGGTGCAGTAAACTAATGAACGCCACCATAAGACTCTCAGGGATAGTATTATATTATAGTGGAGTAATTTACTGAACACACGTGTAGCCCCTGACAGTGGGAACAATTTACAGCCAGGAAGCCCAGGCAGCATAGGGCCAGAATCCTGCCTGCTACCTAGCCACATGGCTCTGTACTTGCGGCAACCTCATGATCCAGCCAGCCCTGATGCTACCCAACACAGCCACCTAGAGCCTGGGACTGACCTCCCAGGCTCCCTGCTGGCCCAGGGTTGGTCTGGCCCAGCTCAAATTGCTGCTGTTTTGGGTGCATGTGTAGATGCTGCACCCAAGAGCAGTTTACTCTGGCTTGAACGGCTCCGGAGTTTACTGCTTCATATTAATTGCATGTGTAGATGTACCTTCTGACTGCATAACTACCAGTTGGGAAAAAAGGTATTAATTGCTCTTTGTACACATTTTGTACAGACTATTTGCATGTCCTGCTTAAATATTTAGGAACATATTCTGTTCCAAGAAATCAATCCTCATTAATTACAATAGGAGCAGGAAGAAGCATCATTTGTGGTTATAGCTCTGAACAGTGTCCTCTCCTACCTCTGTGTCAGAACACATGGAGACATTTAATTAAATTAATAAGAGGGAAAATTAAAACTCCCTTGTCTTTACACATAGCATAATGAGATTGGGGAACTCATTGCCATAGAAATCACAAAGGTAAAGATCTTTACATGTATATGGTTACTGAGAGTATGAAGGGCTACAATTGACAACAACTTCTGTGGAAGGATAGAAAATTTTGCACTTCTGGGTTCAGGCCACTTTATCAGAGCTCAAAAGGAAACCTACTGTGGGAGGCAGACTACCTCCCACCTGCTTGTTAAAAAGTTCTTATACTTTTGGAATACTTATTACTAGCCTGGAATGGATAAAAACCCATTTTATTTTAATTTTAGAAAATCAGATTTTTTTAAAATCAGTTTTTAAATATAAATTAAGCACACATTTCTAAAAGTAATTCTATGTAAAATTAAATTTTAAATTATGACAACTTATACTAAGGCCTGAACTTATTTTGTTGAAATCATTTATATTAAATAACCTGGAAACAAAGTATTTCTTAAATCACTAAATAAGCTCTTGAAAGTAAAAGCCTCTTCTTCAGGGATTGAGAGAATATGTTTTGGATTTCAGTTTATTCAAATAATTCAGTTCAAAGTTTTGGACATTTTGGAGTTTAAAAAGTAGGAAAGTTTGACTTCATCTGCCAATGTATAAATAAAAAGCATGTTGTGAGAGGTTGAGCACTATTAATTCGAAAATCTTAAAGGACATGGTGAACATGAATAATTAGTTCAAGTTCTCAACTTTAGATTGTTGTTTATTGAGTCAGTTGGTTTTAAACATAACATGTTTAACAACTTTTTGAGCCTATCCAGCACATATATGGTAACTTTATTTAATAATAAACAATTTAAAATGCTGTTTTGTGCAGTTTACTTGATTGTCATGTTTCATCCAAATGTACCTTGAGACAATGAAACAAAAAATAAATATGATTTTGTAAATGACACAAGATCCTTTTATTATTTCTACAATACCAAGTATAAATAGATATAGATATCTAATTGCTTAAATCAATGGTGCTCAAACTTTTTCACCAGCAGAGTGGATGGGCAGTGCCCAGGCCATCTGCAGGCCAGATCCTGCCGATGGTCCCAATCTGGCATGATGTGGTCATGGCAGAGCCCCATATAGCCATGTGGAAGGAATGTGTTTCAGCCCAAACTTGGTCCTGTGGAGGGCAGGGGGGCGTGTCCCAACCCCACGGGATAGGGAGAAGAGAAGTGGCTCCGGGGCATAGCCCAGCCCTGTGGGGGAAAGGGGACATGGCTCAGCCCTAACCCAACCTTACAGAAAGAATGGGGTTTGACCCAATCCCAAAGGGGTGGGAAGGAAGGGACCATGAGCCAGCCCCAACCTGGGTCCCCCAAGGGAAGGGAGCATGGCCCATGCAGCCTAGGGGAAGGGACGTGGCTCCACCTCATCCAGCCATGGGGGTAGGGGGAGGCGGTGTGACTCAGCCCCAACCTGCTGTGGGTGCTTGGGGTTTGGGAATTTGGCATCCAGGGAGGGTGGACATATTTAGTGCCACCCGTCCCCTTCTGTAAAATTTCCCAGTATGTGGGGAGACCTGCAGGCCAGGTACCTATGGCTTTGTGGGCCGAATTTGGCCCATGAGCTGAACACCCCTGGCTTAAATAAATGGCTCTGTAGTATATCCTCTTCATTAGAAAATAATCCAAAAGTACCCAGAAAAGATTTAATCTATTTGTGAAGCCACATGTATTGATGAACACCAACCAATAAGAATCTACCTACCTTTACCCTAGGGACAGACATTCAAAAAGCCTAAGTCTGAATTGATTCAGTGTTGCAAGTTAGTTTAACCTGGCAAGGTTAAACCGATTTGTAACTGCACAGACATATCAGACATGAAGGCAAATGCCTGCAGTGGCTCAGGCTAGAACCTGGGGGGCGCTAGAGCACCCCTCCCTTTGCTTGCACAGTGCTGAGCTGAGGGGGACATGGCCAGGACCTAGCAGGAAACTCTGATTATTCCCCACCCTGCCAGGCAGCCCAGCAGGGAATGTTTACTACCCCAACTCAGTGTTTATCAACCCAATGAGAAAACAAAACCTCTCTCCATTAGCTAGTGGAGCTCTTCTTAAACAGCTCTTCCAAATAAGGACATGAAGCTACCTGTTGCTTAGCTCCAAAAAGCCTTTCTGCCTGTGATTTCCCACAGCACGGACCATAGCCAGCATGTGGTCTATTAGCTAAAGCTGAGGTGTCTGCGTAAGGCAGAGGGCAGGGGGGAATAATCCCTGCTTAGCAGGAAGAAGCCAGGCAGACACTCTGTGCCCACAAGTCTCTGCCAGAGCTCTGGCCAGGGAGCAGAGGGGAGGGGCCAGCTCTGCCGTGGAACAGAGAGCCCCACCCAGCCCAGAGAGCATGCCAGGATGCTGGGGGTGTCTGGTTTACCTTAAATCAGGAAGTGGTCTGCGACAGACATTGCATAAACCAGTTTGACCCAAATCAGTTAAGCCTGGTACTACATTCAACCAGGTTTATCTCAAACCAGTTTCAGCTGTTTTCATACTGGTTTATGTGCACTGAACATCTGTTCTGTTACAGGTTTAAACCAGTTTCTGATCACTTAAACCAGTTTATGTACAATATCTGTCCCTAGCTTTAAGAAAATAACTAATAGCTTGAATCTATTTCACCTTCACAAGCATAAGTGCCATTTATATAGCCACAAAACTTCAGTTTTCAGCATTTACCGTATGTACTCTAAGAGGACCCTGAATTTAAGATAACCCTCCCACATCATTAGATTCAATACATAGAAAATGTATATATTTGTTATACTTTTCCATGTATACAATATACTTATTGGACTCATCATGCAGGGAGATCAAGCAGTTTGCCTCATGCTTTTGCCTGTTTTCTTGCCAGACTAAGGACCCCCTTCCTTCCCCAGGCTCTGTTCCCCACTTCCCCCGAGTCTCTGCTTCCCACCTTCCTGCCTGCCTCTGCTCCATGTTGGCAGGCTCTGACTCTGTTCTAGCCTTGAGCACTAAGCATGGCTTTAGCACAGTCCCTGTGGTAGCTGTATGGGAAGTGTGCTGCTGTTATGCACTAGGCTGTGGCCATGCTCTGTGCCCCAGGCTACAGCTTGAATAGAGCTTGGTGGTGTGGAGCAAGGGTGACGGGGGAAAGAGAGGGGCAGGTGGGGAAGTAGAGGCATGGGGGAAGATGGGGAGAAGAGGCTGAAGGGGGGAGATGGTGGAGTGCAGAGGTGGTAGATGGGGATGGGACGGGCAGCAGCTGTGGCTATTGGCCATGAAACCAGGTAGGGGCTGGAACTCAAAACATAGCAGCTGCCTGCCACTCTCCACTGCCCTAATACTTAATTCTAAGATGAGGGGCTTTCCCTCCCATGTTAAACAGGAAAAAAAACCCTTATCTTCAATTAAGTAAATATGGTATGTCTAGTTGACTATACACATATAGCTACATTCATCCTGCACTTCCTTAATTAGCAATTTTAGTAGGCTACACTCTAGGTGTATAGGTGCCTGGCCAAAACAGAATTGTCCAGGCTTGTCGACAGTGCCAGACAAATCCTAAAATTTCACTGCTGGAAAACCATGAATAATGGATTTCAGACAATTAAAGGATGACAAGGAGAGATGGTCTTCCAGC
The DNA here is from genome assembly GCF_001723895.1 of Crocodylus porosus. Lineage (NCBI taxonomy): Eukaryota > Metazoa > Chordata > Crocodylia > Crocodylidae > Crocodylus > Crocodylus porosus. The sequence goes on along the minus strand of NW_017728909.1, from coordinate 32,505,763 downwards.
CACCCTGTGATTCATAGAAATCATACAAAAGTGGGTTGGAAGAGACCTCCAGAAATCTAGTCCAACACCCTGCCTGAGGTAGGATCATCTCTCTCCAAATCATGCAGTACAAATCTAGTGTCTAACCCAGGTGTTGTCAACTGCTCCCCTAGGAGTACTCAGAAAAGTCCTAGGAGGTATGTGGCAGCAGATGGGGACAGAGTGCAGCCACTTACCAGCCCATGCCACCACCTCCCAGGAGCAGGGCCGGGGGAGGGGGGCAAGGGCATCAATGCCACTCTGTAGGCTGCAAAGGCACTGCTCAGCTGGCCGGACGTATGTGGTGGTGGCCACCATCATCCACCACCCCATACCACTGCTGCCGTCCACCACTTTCCCATGGCCGGTCGCACAGGTAGCTCTGTGGGCTACTGATGGGTGGTGCATGATTGGCTGGGTGCAAGTGAAGTTGTGGGGAGGAGCCGCACTTAGGAAGAGGCCCTGGCTGGCACCTGTGCTGTTGAGGCCGGTGGCTCTCACCTTCATCATACAAGTACCCAGGACCCTGGCAGGGCAGGGGATCGGAGGGGAAGGGCCTGGGCTGCCGTCCCAGGTGAAGCACCTGTACACAGGGCCGGCCTGGGCCAGGCGTGTGTGGGGCCAGGTCCTGAGGGGCCCTGAGGCCCCCTGTGTGTGACTGGTCCAGTGAACAAGGAGGATCTGGCTACATGAAGGGGTTATCAACTGGGGAGCCTGAAATCTGGGTCTCCAACCCTAGAACAAAGGTAATAAAGAGATAGAGAGTTCACAACTGAATCCCTAAAGATCATATATTTTCTCTTGAAACCGACAAGTAGTATTAATGCTTATTACCCAAATGCTGAATCCAGTGATTCTCAACCAGGGTGCTTTGAGATTATTTTATGGGTGTCATACAATCTTAACACTGCAGGTATGTACATACCTATACAAGATTCACAAGATAAACCCAGAGATTTCAAACAGGAATCTATAATGCCAAAAACATTCTGACCTGCTGTGTTCCTTCTTGGTTCCTTGCAACAGAAACGTTCCTCTACTATTCTTCCGTAAACAAAAAATGGGAGAAAACTAAGAGCTGCCATTTTCTGAGGGGTACCTTAAGTCTAATGAGGGTTCCTTGGGTTTAAAAAGATTGAGAGCCACTAGTTTAATCTTTTATGAATTCAGTGGAACTCCTGTGTATAAAAAGATTCCTGAAAAACTAGAAGTTAAGTGATTCAGGAGTGCAAATTTCACGTGTATACTACCTTGTACGTCTACAGACCTTTCCATCACAGGACCCATGAAAGTGTGCATTTGCAAACAAATTCAAATGGGAGACTCAGTAGTGCAAAATCTGGCTGCCAGAGACACAAATGAAAGCTATCAGGGACAAGCCAATAACAAGGTAATGACAATAACAAAAAAGTTCAAGTGTCATCATCCTCAACTTTGATCTCTCCTACTCTGCTATGAGGACAATGTATTACTTCTGAAAAAGTGGTTCTCTGGAGATCAAGGTGTGCTAAAGGGGCTAGTGAGAAATACCCATTACAGCAGCAGCAGAATGATCAGTCCAGCAGCACTAGAAGTTGCTACTTTGGTTAGAAATGAGTAACTTTTTTTCTTACTTCATGAAACAGAAAGGGAAGACTTCATGTGCAAGTTCAACTGGTCTAAGCAGCAGGGCATGAGACAACTCTATGATATCAGGGAGGCCTGTTCTTTATTATGGACGAGCAAATTATCTGGGCCTGGCTATACAGAAACTGATGCTCTTTACCTGTTTTGATCTCTATTATTTTTACTCTATCTGCTATCTTGCTGGAGCACATTCAGCAAGTACTGCTACTGACAAGAACAACTGGCTGCGTGCAGTGATGAACAACATTGTCTCTTTTTTTTAAAGACTTAGGTCTTCTGAAATATGAAAATTAATATTTATCACACTGAATTAAACTTCAGCAGATAATATTGGCCCAAGAGAAAGAGTAAGGAGGGGGTAATAATAGACCCTCTTCTCAAAGCTGTGAGCAACCTTTCTGGAAAACCTCACTGGACTTGTGTAAATACACGAGGGACACTGCTGTACCACAGTGGCTGACAAGGTATAAGAATTTAGATAGACTAATGTGTAGTCAGGAAAATAACCTTGCCTTGTTTTCGCATTGTTTCACAATCTGCATTTCTTCTTTCTCCGTCCTTTCAGAGTTTTATTTTGGGCATATGAATTTATTCATTTCAACTTACAAGGGTTTTCAAGTACATATTTAATAAATGAACAGATGACAATGGTTCAGGCAATGATCTCAAACTGAGAAGGGTTGGACCCAGTCAGTACTTGGCTCTCACCTAAACCTGCTGTAGCGATGCTGAGGGGCATCTTTCCTCTGAGTAAACAAGTTTGCACTCAAGTGGCAGGGGATAGGATACTGCTAGAGGTGCCTTTTTTAAAGAAAAGAAGTAAAAACAAAGTGTTGAGTACTTGTGGTCATGAAGGCTCCTGGGGCCTGTTGGCAAGAAATTCAGTGTCAGTTCTAAGATCCTTGCTGAACTTGCGGATTTGGCATATCTACACTATCCTTTGTAGTTAAATGATCTACTATTACACCTCTGTCCACTCCCTCATTGTATACTGTTTCTGGCACGCTGATATCCGCCTCTCAATGGCCTGTTAAAATATACGTATACCAGGGGAATGCAATACTGCCCCCATGAAAGTCAACAGGAGTTCTGCCATTTACTTCAATGGGATTTCAGCACAGTGAAAAAACATCATGGATACTAAGCATTCAAAAACCGTAAGGATACCTCTATTATTACAAAATAATCAGCAAATTCTTCAAATGCTGTAATTTAACATATTTTAAGATTTGCATCCTGTTGCTGAACACTTAAGAAGCTCAAAGGTGCTATATGTCAAAAGAAAGGATATTTGTTTTCCTGCGCTTTTGCTGTAATTCCCTGCTGATTTCAATGCTTGCTTTTTTTTAGAGAGAATTTAATCTGAGATTTCAACACAAGATGGCACTCTAAAGGAGAGATCTAAATTCAGAATTGGTAACCCACATGTTTATATCATTGTGCTGAATATTAGGCCTGTGCAAATAGGGAAGTATTTGATTCTGATTCGGCCAATTCGGACAACAGTGATTCAATCTGGAGATTCAGAGCACTGTCCTGAATCAATTTGGCCCCATTCCCTGCCCAGCCCCAGCCTAATCCCAGCATTTAAAAAAAAAAGCCCCATACTCACCAGTTGCAGCAGCGGCGATAGAGGCCTCTGGGCACTCATGGCAGAGCCCTCCCCATGCAGCATGGGGCACCGAGGGGCAGTGGGGATCGTCCCCCTCCCCGCTTAGCACCCATGTGGCAACTGCCCCATGGCGTGAGTGCGGCATGGCTTGGCAGGGCGCCACATACTGTCTGGGAGCTGGGGCTTAGCAGTGCTGGGCTCCAGCTGACAGATGGAGTGGCCCCGCTCCCAGACAGGGTGCAGCGCCCTGCTGAGCAGTGCTGCACCCATGCCATGGGGCAGCTACCACGTGGGTGCCAAGTGGGGGGGGCAATCCCTGCTGCCCCCAACGCCCTGCACTGCATGGGAAGGCTCTGCCATGACCCCTCAGAGATCCAGATCCCTGTTGCCAGAGCCCGTGAGTATGGGGCTTTTTTTCTTTTCTTTTTTTTTTTTTTAAGTGCTTGGAGGTGGGCCAGGCCAGGGCTGGGCAGGGCAGCTGTGGGGACTTCTCCCATGGCTCCTCCAGCTGGGATGTGGGTGCAGCAGTGCTGGGAGCAGGGGCTAACCCCTGCTGCCGCTTTTCCCCCTTCTGCCTGGAGTGGGCCACATCTGCTTCCCTCTCCTACCGCCCCAGCTGGGCAAGCAGCAGCAGGGCAGACCCCCGCTCCCAGTGCTTCTGTGCCCCCATCCTGCACCCCTCCTCCCCTCCCGAAGTAATGCACCCCCGCACCCTGGCTGGGCAGCTTGTCCCAGCCC
>NW_017728909.1:32485604-32501669 GCF_001723895.1 Crocodylus porosus | reverse complement strand
TCCCTCCCTCCCCCCACGGCCCTTCCCTCCCCTCTCCCCTCTTACCAGCTGGAGGCAGCTGTGTCAGGCGCCTGTTTAGTCTATGGCCAAATCACTAAAGAAGCCAAATCTTTCCTGAAGTTTTTCCAAATTGACTGAGATGTTTCAAATTGTTTCAGAGCTTTTAATTGGTCTCCTGATTCAATTCGGATTCAGAGATTTGGTCCCCAAACTGGACCAAATCTCCTCTGAATCTAATCAGCTACCAAAGCTTCATACAGCTCTACTGAATATCATCTGATAGTTTCTTGCTCTGTGTAACTGCTGCTTGAAGTGAAATCTATTTACATGAAGCTGTTTTTTTCCAATGGCATTGGCTATTGATGGAGAAGGCCTCCAGCAGAGTTTGTGGACAGTATAAAAGAGAATATATTCTATTTTAATTAGTGTTATATAAAAGCAGAGTATAATACTATATCTTTATTCTACTTGGTTATTATATTTCTGTGTTCTTATTTATTTTATTTCTATGTTTTGGTTTGTAAAATGCATCTTTTCTAAGCTGTAGATATAAAATAATTTTATCTGCCCCCGTGGCTGAAGAAGATGAAAATCCTGAACACCCGAAGTGTGTGGGTGGCCCAAAAGACAGGAGTGTTGCTCCTGCAGGCATTATTCTGACTTCTTCCGATTAGGCTGAATAGTCATTCTGGCTATGGCTTCACTCCCCATCAATCACTCTGGTATTGTAAACATTAACTTATTCAGGTTCTCCCTCTTCAGTTTCCAGCTCTCACAAGGAACTCTCATATATAAAGTCCAGAGGCATAACCAGGTAGTTCTGTGCTACTGATAGTAGCAGCACATATGGCAGCATCTGAAATGGGGCTCATGGTGACAGCAGCCATGTAGCTCAGTGCCTGCTGTTTTTCTGGTGCCTGGTGATGCCCTCAGCCCTAGTTATGCAACTGATAAGTTCATGAAGGGAAGTGTTTCTTCTACTTTTTAATTAAGTTTTTTAAAATCATTTTGATTACAAATGCCATGCACAGTATCAGCTACCTGTCCACTGATTAGATGCAGAAAATGAATTACCAGGTGAATTTTCTTATTTTTCACAAGGACCCAGCCCTGTACCTTTTCCTTTTAAATTCACCCTTTTTGTCTCATTTTACTTATATCCTGGGGTTACTTTGAAAATCTGTCAACAGCTCCTATGCATCATGTCTTTGAGTCATGTCTTTTTTGTGGTATAAGTATGATGTCGTAGCTGTGATGGTCTAGAAATTATGTAAAAGGCAAAGATTTCTTAGGGTGATTATCTTTTATTGGCTGAAGCGTATATTTGGGATAGAGTTAGAAACATTTGTATTTCAAAGCTTCTTTAACTCTATTCTAAATATATATATTCAGGGGTGGGCAAAATATTGCCCGTGGGCCAGATCTGGCCCATGAGGCCATTCTAGGCGGCCCGCAAGGCCCCTAAAAAATTTAGAAAATTAATATTTCTCTGCCCTTGGTTCCTGCCAAAAATGACAGGAACCAAGGGCAGTAGGATCCAGGGGAAGCCCTTTTGGAGTCCACCCGGCCCCACCCCCCCAGCCAGAAGCCCCAGCCAGGTTCCCCGGCTAAAGGGGGAAGGTGGGGAGAAGGGCAGGGAAGGAGCCCAGGGAAAAGCTGAGCATGTGGGGTGGGGAGGGAATGGCCCTTCTCCCACCCTGTGGCTGATGCCCCACACTGCAGCTACTTGCAGCCCACCTGGGGCTGCCTGTGCCTGCTCTGGACAGCCCCATGTAGGCTGCAAGTGGCTGCAACAGGGAGCACCAGCCACGGGGTGGGGGAGGGGCCCCTTCCCCCCCCCACTCAGATTTTCTGCAGGCTCCTTCCCTGCATGAAGGAAAGTGGCCCTTCCCTGCCCCATGGTCAGTGCTCCCTGCTGCAGCTGCTCGCATCCCATGCGGGGCTGTCCGGAGCAGGCACAGGCAGCCCCAGGTGGACTGTGAGTGAATGCGGTGTGGGGCATCAGCCACTCCCCCGCACTCAGCATCACCTTATAACCCAGCCCCACTACCAGCCTGGGCCCCACGCAGCTCCAGGCTTGCCCGTCGAGGCTGTGCATAGCGACAGCAGCTGTGGCCTGCCTGCTTGCCATGCTGGGCAGTGTTTACCACTGCCGCCTCTGTGCCGCCTAGTGCATGATCTCTGGGAGTGCAGCAGCAGCCAATACTGCCTGGTGCGGCACGGCACGTGGTGGGGTCACAGCTGCTGCCACCATGCACAGCCCTGACAGGCGAGCCTGGAGCCAGCATAGAGCCCAGGCTGGCTGTGGGGGCAGGTTACAAGCTGGTGCTGAGTGCAGGGAAAAGTGGCACCTCACTCATCCCGTGGCCGGCACCCTTCGCTGTAGCCACTTGCAGCCCATAAGCGTCTGTCCTAAGCAGGCACAGGCAGCCCCACAGGCAGCAGGGAGTGTTGGCCATGGGGTGGGTGAGGTGCTGATTTTCCCTACACTCAGCACCAGCTTCTTCCCTGCTGGCAAGCAGGGGGTCAGGGCTGTGCACTGCCTCCCACCTGTACTGCGGGGCTGGGGACACTGGGAGTGAGTGGGCAGGGAGCCAGCACGAGCACAGGGCCTGCACCAGTGTCCCAGGGCCAGTACCGGCGGGGCCCAGAGCAGGGTGGCAGGAGCCTGGGTTTCCAGCCAGCAGGAACTCTATGGAGTTGAGCCAGCTCCCCCTCTCCCTAATGATGCAGCCCAGTCCAGCTTCACAGATCCCTGCCAGCCTGTGCCTCGCTTTGGGCCCTACCAGTGCTGGCCCTGGGATATGGAACCAATGTCTTAGGACCAAAGACATTTGGACATTAGTCCCAAGATGGTGACCTGGGGGCAGGGCACCTGTCAAGGGGCGGGGCTACCTATGTAGTCTTTGACAGCCTACCAAAACTGGGTAAGTGGCCCTCTGCCCGAAATAATTGCCCACCCCAATATCGTTGGTCCAATAAAAGCTATTATCCTAAGAAATCTTAGTCTCCCCTTTTAGCATTCTAACAATTCCTAAGTAGACTGAATTGATCCCGCCTTATGCTGGGAGGTTGAAGAGTTAAATTCTCAGACTCCAATTTCTGACTGTAATTTCTGACCTCACTCTACTGATTTCTATACCTGGATTAGAAGCTCTGAGAGCTACTGAAATGCAAATAATAAATTATAATATTAACAGTTCAACTGTCTCTAAGAAAGCACTAGCAGAGCATTATACAATAATTATAGGTTTTTCCAGATGAACCAAATAATGGCGCTGATAACTTTTCAGAGAATCTTGCTATATTTAGTGTTTTACTTAAAGCCCCAGCTCTGAGAATCACATGATCTTGTCAGAATCTCATCTTTCCTTTTTTTAAAAGTAAAGACATTTACCTACATGCTATTAAAACTCAACAGGAAAAATAAACTGAATAACAACAATTATAAATTTCATGTTACGATTATTATCTTATATTAAAATAAGTGTTGCTATTGTTATTATTATTAGTATTCAGAGAATCACGAAAGGGACCTGAGAGGGTCATCTAATCTGACTCTGTGCTCAAGACAGGGGCATTCCTGTCTAAATCAACACAGCAAAGATTTTGTCTAACCTCATCTTACAAGCTTCCAAAGATGGAGATTCTGTAGCTTGCCTCTTTTTGGTGAGCTAGTTTTCATTTACTATGAATGCAAAACATGCGTATGGAGACTTATTATACACAGCAATTGAGGAGTAGGTGATACACTTCAAATTCCTGCCCTCACTTACACAGCTCTTAGCACAGATATAGCAACTTCTTTCTCTCCCCATAGCCCAAAACCAAGCCTCCCCTAACTGTTGCTATTGCTAAACAGAAAATAGAAGATGAATCTGATAATAAGATGACCCCTCGATAATTAGATTCTATGTATGGAAAAAGTATAAATTTGATATAATTTTCCTGGTATAGAATCTAATTATTGGGGGTTTGCCTTGATTTTGTCCCCTTCCCATTGCTATAGCAAAGAAAATAAACCTGGAGGGTCAGGTAGCCTCCTTGTCCCCTTCCCCTCCCACCAACTTTTCTCCTGCAGCCCCTTCCCTTCTTCCTTACTGTTCGACCCTGCTTCCCCTGGACATATAGAAGTGAGGAGCAAATTTGAAAACAATAACCTGGCAATTAAACATGGCTATAGCAATTTGCACATGGTACCCAGAATTGATGCATGTTATCTTTCTTTAAGAAAGCAGACAAGACTCCAGAAAAACCTGCAGCCAAGACTCCTGAGAAGACTCCAGCCAAGAACCCTTCAGAAAGTCCAACCAAGAGCCTTCAAAAAGTCCAGCAAAGTCACCTCAAAGAAGTCCTTCCAAGTCAATATGATTGCTATTTACAATATAAATACATTAATGTAGCTATATTACTCATCTATAATTGATTGAGTACAAAATTCTGGGTTATTTTTGGTGAAAATAGGGTATCGGGCCTTGGACCAGGAACCAATCCCCTATTTTTAATATTGTTCCTATGGGAAAATTAGTTGGTTCTGAGTTGTGACATTTTGACTTAAGACATTGTTTTCAGGAACCAATTGTGTTGTAAGTTTAAGGACTGCTTGTATAAACTTTTTTTTCCCTTTTTGTTTATATTTTGTGTGTCAGGCCAAATTAGTGTCAAATTTCATCCACTGAGCAGAGCCCGGTCATTTAGATCCATGTGGTGTTACCATCTTTCCTCCCAGACTCTTCAGCCTAGGGTTGCAGATACTCCCACATTCATGTGCAAGCCCCAAGCCCAGAGGTCTTGGGGTTCAGGTGCCCCCATCTCTTGCTTGCCCTTAGCCAACAGGCAAAAGAAGCAAGCTAGGGAGAAATTTCCCATCTCCATAAAATAGGTGTGTAGCCAAGATCTCTCTAGTCAGATGAGAGGGTAAGGAACTTTACTTGCCTTTTTATTCCATCTTCAAAATTAAGGCCAGTTTTTAATGTGCAATTCTTTTCTCCTATTTAATAACTCTTTTTGTTGTTTTGTCTCCTTACTGATTGCATGTGCTAAAGAGTAATCTCAGGATGAGTGATATTCTAGGCCAACTCATTCTACAGAAAAAGGGATCTAAAATTATTTCACAAAGCAAGGGGAATCCACCTGAAACTTGCAAAGATTACCTTGCTGCAGCTCTGAGGTCTAGTATAAGAGCAGTAGACCTGAGACTTACAAGGATAAGGAGTTACCCCAGGGCAAACCTTGGTCTGTTCTTTGTGGTAGGCAGTGGGATATCAGAGAGTAACTTGGGGCTCAGTGGTTACCCTGTGGATGGATCTATAACTGTCTCCAGCTTATTATTTACAGGACTGTCTCCTAGTTTTTAACCTTTTTATGATGGATTTCATTTCTAGGGCTCATACCAAGTTATTGGGCCACTAAGACAGATCAACTCCACTCAGGGGTTTTGTAGGCAAAAAGAGCTTTCAGTCATTAATGAACTATAGGGCATGTTTACACAACTGGAGTGGTAAAAAGCAGCCTTACTGTTCTGGAAAATCACAGCCTGCCATTGTAATACAAAAGTACAGGAGCCTAATTAAAGCAGCAACTCTGAAACAGGTATCTTCCATATTCCAGGAAGTCTGACATGCAGATAAATTGTTTAAATTAAACTACACAAAAATAAGTTGTTTTATGCTGGTATCTTAGGAAAGAAGCTAAGATTTTAGGGATACCAAAGGAAAATGACCAGACTAAAAACATTTAGGAAAGAAAACCATGCTGAACTAAGGAAAAAGTTTGTATTGGGAGAGAGAGAGATTGACTGAAAGGCCCTGTCCAACTAAAATGAAAATGCTGTTTAAAGAGTAAAAGCATATGAAGTCAAAGCTTTATTTAATCAGTCTTGCTCAATGTCTTCAACTGCCCTAAGAATGAGACAACGGACTTATATAAGTCATTAATAGCCAGCACAAGAAATTATGAAGTATGGAAGTTTCAATTGTCACAAAATTATTATAAGAATGTAAATATTGTGTGATGGCAAATGTTACATTTTTTACGTAACATTTCAAGTGAATTAATTCAGTGCTTGTGTAAGCTGTCAGTCTGACAGTACTGAAACCAACAAAGCCAAATTATTTGCTGATGTAACTGGTCTAGCTCCACTGATTTCAGTAGAATTTCACCCATTTTACTGCTGCACACGGTTAGGGTGACAATATTTGGATCTTGGGGAGCACTGGATTTGCAGCTGAATAAAGGCTTCAGCAAAACTGATGACCACACGGCAGAATGAGATATTAAAAATAATACTGCAAGGCACTTAGGCAAGCATTTTCCTAATGATGTCGTAGTGTTATAAGACATATACAATACGCCTGTGTAAGGAGGACAGGATGCAGCCCACCAGTTATCATCAAGTGATAAAGCAGAAACAAGACCTTGGAGATGAAGGAGTCAGTGAGAAACAGAAAGTGACCAGAGGAAGCGGGTTCACAAACTTATGCATGCACTAATAGCAAAAGGACACATAAATGAATGAAATGCATAGGTAATTCCATGCTAATGAAGTAAACAGTAATCAGAGGCAGAGCTTGAGATAGGAGGGAATATGGGTGAAACAAACGAAGAACAAAGGTGGAATAAATGTTAGTGAGTATGAACCAAGGTGTATAAATGTGGAAAAAACGAATGTTCACTGTGGCTCCCCGATTTTTTGGGAGCTAGTCTGAAGCTGTCTCCATTTTGAATAAAGCTGTTGCAAGCAATGTGTGCTGGTGTTTGCTCCCTGAGCAACTGGATCCATAGTAATTGGATCGTAGTCTCCCTAGTTATTGGACGCTGCATGGAGTTGGGATCTAACACACAAATATGTTATGTTTGTATTAAACTTACTTAAACGTAAAAAACGTTTAAACAATGTTCTTGTTGCCCATATACATATATCCATTTCATATAATAAAATCATAGAGAAGTAGGGCTAGAAGGGACCTCCAGAGGTAATTTAATCCAACCCCCTGCCTCAGGCAGGATCACCCTTATCCAAACCATCCTATACAATTCATAGTTTGAACTCTACATGAGACTTCTATCAATGCTGAGAAAACACAGACCCAACACCCTAACTTACCACAAGTAAAGCAGGGGAACCGTAGCAGCCAATGTCCTGTTTCTATGAAATGCTGTCAACATATGCTCAAGAGATCTCAGGTAGAAGGCTATACCCCCTGCTACAATCAGACTGACCCTGAGCAGAGGGGCAAGACCTTGTAGCCAGGAACCTCCAGCTTTGGTCCCATTCATATATTCAATAATTAATATATTTCATTAATATATTCAATAGGAGGCCAGCAGCTTAATTAGGGGACCTGGAAATGAGTATGTTTTATGTTTTAAAGCATAGAAACCCACTGTGAAGGCACCCCAACATCCTGAATTCCAAGCAGATATTCCAAGTTTGGAATGTAAAGTTCCACAGTGAACCTAAACCTACAAAGAAGTGAATGCTAGTTTTTTAAAGTCAGCATTCTTAATACACAAATGATATGACACAATCAGAAACACAGGGGAAAGGGACTTAACGGTGGGAGTCTACTACATTTTTTGAAAAAAAGAAGGATTACTCCATTTCAGTGTCCAGTCAATGTTCCACTTCACTGGTAAGAACCTGACCAAGGGTGCCAAATTCAGGTGAAGGCTCTGTGATATGAACATTCATCCAGAAAGAATTGGAATGTGACTATGTAATCAAAGAAACTACAAAATTAGCAAGCTCTGATCACCACAAAAAACCTAAGTCAAACTAGGTTATCACATTATTAACCCACAGAGCCAACCTGAATAGTAAGATCTATAAATGGAAGATGGATGGATTCCTTTGAATCTTACTTTAGGTGAAAGCCCTCTTCTACTTTGCATAACAAGCTACTACATTTGCCAAGTGCTGCAATAACTTCAAACACAAAGTTCTCTTTCAGCTGGGCCACTCTTTTTCCTCTCCAGTGTGTAAATAAATGTGAAGATCTGACTGAAATAAGTTTGAAGTTTTTACATAGTAGCAAACTTCAAATTACACAGCCTTCACCAAAGGTCTCAGGGGCATGAAACATAGTTTTCTTTAAAATTTTGTAAATGAATATAAGTTGAGATTCTTCCCTTCTTTCTTCAGAACTATAAAGTCATTAAATGTCTCTGTATTGCTTATTGAGCCACTCAAGCATAGCTAGAACATGACAGATTTCTTCATGGCCATTTCCTTCCGTCTGGGGTGATATAAGGACAGCTGTTTTATTTTTGCAATACTTGCTAGGTTATACCAGTTGTAAAGTGATTACAGAGGATGTGTACTGTGGCCAGCATGCTTTTTCCTCACTCTTACTTCCTATAAATTCACTGAGATGCTGACCATCTTTCAAACTAAGGACTGAATAATTGTGGTATGTGTTAAGTATGGTCCATCAAAAAGAGGATCTGGGGAATTTTGGAGTTAATTTCTCTTCTTGACTCTGTTCTTCAGGGACAAACAAGTGGATATTATTAAACTTTGCACCAAAGCAAAATTATATAAAGATAAGCTTAAACAATTAGTAAATGTAACTTCAGCCCTACTACATGTCTGAACACCAACAGGCTTGCAATGAAAATCCAGCTAGTTATATGGGCAAACCCTATTGCTTTGTCACTGCATGTCTAAACTACTGAAAACACTGTGGTGACACCTTACACATGACTTGCCATGGCTGTCTGTCTTGGAATTCAAAAGGAATAAAATAAGAGCGCTAGGAAATCATCAGGTACTTATCCACAGGATCTGTACACTGTAGACATTATTCAGACATTTTTAGGAAGGCAGGTTATTATTTTTAGAAATAAGGATAGAAAACAAAGCTCAAAAAGTTCCATGAATTCACTAAAATCAAATATCTGGGTGCATCTTAAATTTAAGGGCACTTTCTTTTAGAAGGAATACAAAACTGATTGAAGCATATACAAAATACATTAATATTGCAAGTAAATGTGCATTACAAATTATTCAAATAGAATATTGTGATGTAGTTTATCCAAAATAACTTGAGTATAACAGGTTTCTATGGTTCATAGCTATTTAAGACAATACAATGCATCCCTTAATCTGTCAACATTCAACTTACCCTCAGCATGGGGCCGTTCTGAAACACATGTGGTTCATCACAAACTACACAGTATTCGTTCAATACGGGTATCCGCTGCTCAGCAAATTCAATAGTCTGAGAAATGAAAATGAGAACAACATCATCTGCTTAAAATAATTAACAGGCAGCTCATGCTCCAAAGTATTTCTAAAATGGATAGATATCATATCTTACCTGCACAAGAAAGCCATGGTCTCGTACTGGAATGCATTTTGCACCATAATTTGGCTGAAAGGAAAAAAGTGAGGCACTTCAGTGCATGGAGGCTAATTAGATTTTTAGATTATTTTTTTGTGGAGATGCTAAAATTGTATTTTTTTTCTTTGCAAATCTGTCAAATAATATTTGCATCTGGAGAGATCTGCAGCTTACACAAATCGTTCAAAATAAATTCATCTGTCTTTTTGATATTGCCTATGCAGCTTTTGCTTTATCAGTCCACTGCCAGCTTGTGTATCTGGACCTAACCATTCCAAACACTAATCTCAACAAAAACCACAACTGCTAAACTCCATGCTGGTGTACAAACATTAAACAATTGTTTTCAAGCAGAGCTGAATGCTAGTTTTAAAAATTAAGTTTGTGTATTCTCTCCCCCTGCATATACATACATATCAACTATATATTTAGACTCACATTTCTAAATTCCCTTTAAAACAAAAACAAAATTGAACTTCCCTTTCTCTTATGCTTTACTGATACCCCTTCCTTGAGTATCATCCTAGTTCAGGGGTGGCTGACCCATGGCACACAAACTATAAGTGGCGTAGGCAGTTGCTGTGTGTGGCACTCAAGCCCTGGGAGCTCAGAAAAGAGCGGCCAGAATGGAAGCAAGAGAGCACAGAGCCTCCACCAGGTACAGCAGAATAGAGGCAGTATGCTGCTGCAAGAGAAGATGTCAGGTTCACTGCCAAAAGCTGAATGAACCTTTCCCTTGCCCTGCAGCTGCTGCCAATTTTAAGGCTCACGGTATAAAACTGCAGCAGTTGCAATACCAGGTAAGCATTAATCGAGAGGTATTGAGCCCTCCTGCCCCCATTTTGGCACTCCAGGACACAAACTCTATCAGGTATGGCTTTCAGGGGCCCAGATCAGGGCAGCATTTGAGAAGGGTCACAGCTTAACATGTGGCATGCCTAAAAACTAAGGTTGGCTACCACTGTACCTAGCATCGTTGTTGCTTTCTTTCAATTTACAGTGACATATTAGGTTATAAGGTGGCCAAAGGGTATGGAACACTCCCACCTACCATCTGTCTCAGTCCACCATTTTACCTTCAGTGAAACTTACATCAGGCTATTATGCAGCTTTTTTTTACAGGCCTGTTTTCCATCTCATGACTTTATTTGCAGAACTTTCCCCTGACTCCATGTAGGAAATGGCTCTAAAACTTATTTTTCTAGATGTCATGCCAACAATTTTGGCAAGATAGTGAAAGGTTTTAATACATGTATTGCCCATGTCAGTCTTGATGGCACTCACTCAAGCCAACAGAATTGCATCTCATAGTATATAAGCTTGGTTTTTTTCAAAAGTAATATAATAATAAAAATATTTTGAAGAGTAGTTTTTATTATTATAGTCTGTATCTCTTCTTGCAGTATCACTGATGCCAATATCACTAATGACAGCACCCAGAACTTGAACAAATCTTCATTATCTTGCCAAAGTTAATGTTGGAGTTTCTACTGATTTCAAGTGGAAGCCTGTTTAGGCCTCCAAAGCAGGAGCATCATCAAAGTTCAAAAGGAAAAATGAATTCCAAACATGCGGTATGGTTGAAACATTTTTTTCCATTTCATCTTTAGTTAATGTTGGGTGTATAAGCTACAGAACAATCAAGTAGCATGCACATAAACAATTCTCTTGAATCACACCGTATCGGTGCCTTTAGATACAGTGAATACTGTCCATAAACAACTTACTAAACTAATTTACCATGAAATGAAACACATTCAGTATAATTTAATTAGAAGAATACAATATTTTGCAATTATACAGAACCTTTCAACCAAGGATCTCAGAGATGTCTCAAGATAGGAAGCTCAAAGTAGTGTGAAGCTATGGGCTAGATCTAAAACACTTAAGTACCTTAAGCAGAATTTAGGCACCTGAACTCCTGCTTGATACCCAGCAAACCTCTTACTTGCCTGATAGTCTATAGGTGTCTGAGATTTCTGTCAAAAACTTACTTAGGCATCTGAACTTCTGCTCTTGCAAATGCCCAGGGGTACCTCCATCTGGTTTAGCTGAACATCTCAGCACCTATCTGCTGCCTGAAGCCATTTGGAATTCACAAAAAATGCATTTCCAAGCCCTGAGGGGCCCAAATCAATAAACATATCCAGCACATCTCTAATGCATCCTGAGTTCAGCGCACAGCATCACAACCACAGTGATTTTTCATTTGAAAACATAGCTGGTAGTTGTGCCTCTGCCTGCCTTTTCGTATAATAGGACAGTGTACTTGCTCAGGAAGTAGGAGACCTGGAAAAGCAAGTTGATTCAAAACCCCATCAGCCATTTCCCAAGTGAGGACCTGGACCACCATACTATGAATTAGTTTGGGATGGCGGCATTATCCCTCCTATGCATATTCTTCAGTGGTTGCTTTATGCCAAAACATGTAAGTAGTTCCTAGAGGACAGACTAGCATTTAGGACTCGCTTTATCCCAAGGTGAGTGTCCTCATCACAAAGATAGAGTCATGCTTTCTCTCCATTTGGGCCCATGAATGTGAAATTCCCATCTGCCTGCTGCACAGCTTTCCAGGAGGGGTAGAGTGAGCCAGAATTCCAGCCCATCCTGTAGCCTGCCAGTTATGGCATTTCAAACTCCTCAAGGTGAAAAAAAGCTTTGAACTAAAGTCTCCCATTTCCTGGGCAGCACCACAACCACCCATGCTTTTAAAGAAAACAGTAAACTAGTTGTCCATATCTAATGGGACCAGTTAGGTGCCTAAGTGCAGGAAGGGGTTGGGCCTCTGAATCCCAGGCTCACATACCTAAACCCAGGGGAGAGGTAGAGAGAGAATGCACCAGTTCTGCATTTCTTAATGGGTAGCTTAGGCTTCCTCTGCTCCAGGTTGTGCCTGTTTGGGTGAATTCCACTTTGAGAAACCTCAATTTCCATTTTCACTGCCTAGAAATCTTGGGCATCTAATTCAGGTTGGTACACTACAATCCCAGAGCTCAGATACTGTACACCATCACATCTAACTGCTTCTGTGGATTGAGCCTGGGTGTTCATTAATGGTTATGGATAGAACCCAAGTCTCTTAATGCCTTTTCCCACATCTGACACTTGAGACAGTCCAGTACCTTGAAACAGGAAAAAAAGATCAGATCTTACTCTAATATTACAGAATCTCTCCCAGGTTTTGATACTCAGTTATAGGAAGAACTACGTTTGAAATTCATTTACGTGCACTGAACTTCTGTTGTGTTAAAGATTTGAACCAGTCATTTATATCGGTTTATGTGTAATGTCTATCCCTAGCCCTTGTGAATATGTGTAAGCAGATTGCTGTACCTTTGGCACCAGTCACACCACTCCTTGCAACTTGTTGACCTGAGCAGTTGAAGCAGTGTTATGGCTTAACTAACCTGTAACTGAAATAGGCCAGTAGCAAATTACTTTGTCTACAGAACAACAGGGGAACCAGGAAAAGAACTGCCTGCTTTCCCTTATTCAGACAGATGTAAAATCTCTATCTTAAACTAAATGATTTCTGTTAGTACAGTGTTGTAGATGTTTACCTATAGAGACCTGTATTCGAGTTAATTTAACACCAAAGCTTCCTTTCTGCATCAATGATTTCATTTAGGTATATTCTGCATACAAGTGAATTTTGAAAACAAATGAGAGGGATAACAAACAGGATAATGATTATTACGCACAGCAGCTTGCAAAGGTGATGATGACGATGGTGTTAAGATACCAATAAGCCCTGAGGTAAGAGAGAGCCGCCTGCCCTCTGCAATGGTCGGTTCCTTGAAAAGCTCCATTTTGGATGACTTTGGGGCACTGGAGTAAGACTTGCTGAGTAACTTGTGATTCTTCAGTCCATCCAATTCTTCCATTCTAAGATTACTGGAATAAGACCTGCTTAAAAGTTTGTGGGGCTTCAAGGTGCTGTTGTGCTCACATCGAGGATCCCCAGAACATGATCTACTTAGTAGTTTATGGGGCTTTAGAGTGATGCACTCTTCTTGTTTGACAGCTGTAGAGCAGGAGCGGTTCAACAGTTTGTGCGATTTAATAGCCATTGTCTGCTCAGCCCTAGGATCACTAGACAGCGAGCGGCCAAATGTTCTGTGAGATTTTGTGGCGCAAACATTGTCAGCCTTAACTGTGCTAGAACAAGTCCTTCTCAGCAGCTTGTGAGTTTTGGAGATGCCATCTTGTTCTGATTTCAGTTTTGATTTGTTTTTACCACAGCCAGGTGGAGGATAACTTGGCGACCTTCAAAATAAAGAGGAGAAGAAATTAGCTGAGCAACAATCAAAGTCTCTACAAGATAAACAAGTAACTACATGTAACAAAGGGCCAAATCTATTCTACCTATTAGGCACATAACTGGACTTAAGCATCTAAGTGCGATTTTATTCTACCTGGGTGAGCCCCAGAAAAACACTTAATGCAAAAGGTGGGTAGGTCCTCCTTTTCCTTGCTGAATGCGTGTGACTTAGTATTAAGGCTAAGAGGACAATGTATTACAAAAGTTAGATGTATTAATGTGGTTTTCAGGATGTGAACAGGCTGGAATAGAATCAGTTTAGAATCAGAAGACCCAAGAGGTAAGATATAAATAGAAAGCTTCTTTTTGGAGGAAAGCCAACACCTCCCCTTGCTAAGTATGGTGCTGAATGAAGAGGATGTTACAATAACAGTTCATTTTTCTTGTTATTACCTGCGCAAGGTAGAAAAGATGTGCAGAGGGGACTTCACCTTTTTCTCCGACAATTTCTTGTGCGTACAATTTGATTTTTCTTTACTATTTTTCCACTGTTGTGTAACAAATGTCTGCATGATCCTGAGAATTAAAAAAATACATTTTCCTCATATATTTCAGAGTCAATATTAAGGTCTGTTCATTCATCTCCTTATGCCACATAGGACCCTCATTTTAGTAACAGCATTTGACAGCTACATAGGAGAACACAGGACAATATTTGTGTTTAACTATAACTATTTTATTGTGGGAAACTAATGCACACAGGGTGGAATTTTACTTTCCTTCTTGTGTCAAAACAACAGCTTTCTAGCCGGGTAGGTGGCATTTTTAGCACTTACACACAGACTGTCTGAATGAGTAACCACAGACACATATACTAAGCATATACAGTAGGAAGTAGTGGCCATGCTTGGTCATGTATGCATGCCCATTCTGGACACACCTGTATCTAAGTCAAAAGAATGCAGCTGGTCCGAAACTCATAACTAGCAGGTGTTAGACTTGAGAGAAGGAGGTGCTCCCCTGGACAGCCAGAAGATGATATGAGACCAAAAGGAAGAGAGCAAGCTAGGGGATGTTCAGGTCACTGAGATAACTGTTGCCCCAGAAGGGAGCAGACCTTCAGGTCTTGCCCAGATTCTTGTTCCCATTTGAGCAGAAATTTCTCCAGTACACTGCTTTCTGTCCACTTTACCCAAAGACTATTAAGTGCAAGGGGCAGTGGCTCAGCTTCAAAAGGAGCATGAGAGAGGGGCTTGGATAATGCCTGATGTGTAGTGTGGTAGTTATAGAACTGTGCTAGGAAGCTAGAGAGATACCAGTTCAAGTCTCCTCTTGGCAAGGGGGCTGGGAGCCTATGTCTCTGGTTTTCTAGGCAAGTATCATAACCACTTAGCTACTAGAGATGAAACAAAGGGGGGCAGGAGAAGAAGCACTTTAGTGGGGGAGAAAAAGCATTAGTTATTCCAGGACCTACACTCAGGTTACAGTGCACATACCTGGCTGGTGTATAGTCCTATTGTATATGCTCAGTCTACACTCACGTACTTACACATCTCCAGCGTAAGGCCAAGGCAAAAATGGTGAGGGAACTGGCTAGAAAACTGCCATTTAGACACGCAAAGGAAAATAGAATTCCACCCATAATGTCCAAATCATGGATACATCCTGCATAAGAGAAAGCTGGAAGATATTCGAAAGTGTAATTTTACAGGACTGATAGAATGCAAGGGTGTTTACAAATAGGGATACATGTCTGGTAAGGTTACAGTGGATGATAGTATTGGCCTAACTGGAAATTTAATTGTTTTAAAAAAATTATTGTCCAGAGGAATGAAGGACTATGAGACATGACTATTTAAAATGTTCTGCTAAATTAGTATGCACACACACAATTACATTTGCTTGACAAAATACCCTACAAAAGAATGAATTGTGCATACCTCTTGTAAAAGCACCTAATATGTGATTCAAGATTACTGGAATTAATGAAATCCAGTGTTAGGTGATTTCAATTATTTCTGGGTGTCACATTATCCTAGTAATGTTAATGTGACTGATTTATTTGTAAGGTTATTAAAACATTAAACAGTTAGCTCTTAGGTGCCACCCTGACCTGCCTTCTGCCTGATTTCAGACTAATGTGGTTTAACCATGTCTCAGAATTTTGTATTGATAATTTCTTTAAACACCAAGCAGTAAAGATGTTTTTTCAGGAAACAAACCCTGACACTTTTAAAAGACTGAGACATTGAAACATATATTCCTGTTGCTTAGCATTATTGACTCATCAGCATTGTAATTAAATGAATTATATCATGGACTGTGCTATATAAAGTGGCCAAATCTTCTCAGGTGTCCAACGTGGTTGTTAGTATAAGTGAAGCAAAACCAAGAGATCTCTCAACAGTCATCAGAGCCCCATTGTGCTAGGCACAGTACACAAGATTCCCTGTGTTAGGA
>NW_017728909.1:32481073-32485504 GCF_001723895.1 Crocodylus porosus | reverse complement strand
CGTCTCCTTAAGGAGCGACCACTCTCCTTGGACACCTGGCTCCCCTCCCCCCGGGACCTCAGCGCTTCTCCAACTATCCTCCTTAGCTCGTTGAAGTCTGCCCTCCTAAAATCTAGGGCCGCTGCCTTACTGCATGCCTTTGCCACCTTGCGCTGGATAGTGAATTCCAGCAGGTGATGATCGCTGTCGCCCAGGTGGTCGAGCACCCGCAGCCCAACTTGAGAGCAACTGTAGGCTGAATGAACACCCCAGCTGCATCACCCTGCCCAGGTTCTCTGGTTGTAGGCTGCCTTAGGCCTACACACTGCCCCACCTCATCCCATTCTGCCCACAGAGGCAAGGGCAGGGAACAGAAGCTGGAAGGAGGAGCAGGAGCCAGGACCCTGGCTGCTCTGCAGTAGGGAGCAGTGGCTGGGTGAGAGCCTGCAGGTCACAAAACTTCTCATGAACCTGATGCAGTTCAGAGGCTATGAGATGGACAGCCCTGCTCTAAGTAGCAATAAGAAATTGCTAAGAAATGCATATTGGCTTCTATTTCACCCTGGAGAGCACACACATACCAGTAGACTTTCCCTATGCTTGAAGAATGGTTTTTGTGTCCGAAAGCTTGCAAAGAACAACTTTTCCAACTATATTTTGTCTAATAAAATATAGCACATTTACCCAAAAAACTTTGTCTGTCAATAAGAAATAGAACATTCTTAGATGCAAACTCTCTGAGTCCTCTCACTTTATATATACTACCTGAAGTGCAACACAAATGGTTGCAAATATATTTATATGGATCAGGATTGAAGATATTTTTCAGTATTATCACAACAGCATCTGAAAATGGGAGACATATGTAAAGTTGGGAGCTATTTATCTGAATCAGATCTACAACCCATCTGTTAACTGTGGTTTACTTTATACAATGCAAGAGCTAACACAGCATAACCACAAAGTTGCTACAAGGCTTTAGATTCTTCCCAGAACTTACTTTTTCAGTTGATGTCCCAACCCAAATCTTTCCTTAGTAGAGATCTGAAATACATCCACAGTGGGTACTAGAGGAAAAAAAAAAGAAGTCAGTGATGCATGTGTTTCTATAGAAATGTGTATATTAGTACAGGTTAACAGAGAGAATTGATTATTGCATTAGTCATTTGGTACTTATGGGCCACAATTCATGCTGACATCTAACTATAGCAATGTCAATGAAGCAGTGATGAAAACAGTAGTATTACCCAAGTCTCTGTAGAATATGGTCCTTTTTGTAGTATTGGGTGGCAATGCATTTTATGTTATATTTCAAATGCATTCACTCCCTCTATTAATGGTAATTTTTTTTCTTTTTGTTTACAAAATCTTTACTTATGTTAGGGAAAGGTTAGACAGAAGAAAACTTAACTTTCTCTTTGTTAATTACATGTCTCTGATCTATCTTAAGCTTCTCTTGTCCAAGAAAATAGCTCCAATTCAAGATTCCCCAAGAGAGTCTTTTGAATCTCTTCTTGTACTAGAGGTTGGTCTTTGCTACCTTGAAAAAACATACCTTTTTACTTAGTCATTTTATCTTTACTTTGTGGCGATGTGAAGTTTTGTCCTTTGTTCCGTACCCTTTTGTTTGTTTGTTATTTACTAGTCTTTAACAGCTCTCAGAAAATATGGACGAAATGCTACTCAAAGGCCACGTTTACATGAGACACCGGCTGCACAGTAGCCCAATACTACTCCTCAGTAGGGGTATGTGAAACAGGCCATATTCAATTTGGATGCAGACCTGAATTAGGGACAGTGATTCGATTCATTGATATGGAGCACTATCCCGATTCGATTTGGCCAAATCCGAATCTGAAGATTTGATGCTGATTCGGAGATTCAGAGATTTGGCCATACACACAGCTTTAAATGTTTTTTCTACACACCTCAGGGTACCAGGCATGGCTCATAAGTGCTGCGATGGTGGGGCAGATGAAGCATCTCACAGGAGTGCAGGGGTTGGGGGCGCATGCTCGGCAGCAGTACTTCTGGTCCACTTCTGGGTCCGCCGCCAAGTGTGTGGGGGACCCCCCCATGTTCCCCTGGCTTAGAGATTGGCCACAGGGGAACCCTGGGTGCCCCCCAGACCCAGGAGGCACTAGTCCTGAGCTGGGGGAGGGTCCTCCATGTGCTCCGTGGTAGACCTGGAAGTGGAACGGAAATGCTTCTGGTTCACTTCTGGGTCTGCTGTCAAGTGCTCTGGGGACCCCATTGCACTACTATGGGATGCTCCCTCTGCCCCAGCATCACAGCATTCATGAGCCGCCTGGTACCTTGAGGTATGTAGAAAAGACATTTAAAGCTGTGTCCATGTCTGAATCATTAAATCTCTCTGATTTGATTCAGAGAGATTAAAGGGTCTCTTGATTCTATTCAGATTTGGAGATTTGGCCACCGAATTGGGCTGAATCTCTGCCAAATTCAATCAGCAACTGCAGCTTCGCACCGCCCTACTAAGCAGTAGCATCGTGTGGCAAAAACTGTGATGCTATGCTACTGCACAGTAGTATTAGGCTACTGCGCAACAGTATCACAAAAAAGCATTCGTTGGTGCTACTGCACAGTTACTCAGGTTACTGAACATTCATTTAGCACTTGTTTATACAAGTAATAAATAAATGCACAGTAACAACTGCACAGTAGTTCCGACGAACACGACATATACACAGGTAAGCAACGGGGCCAGGGCAATGCTGTGATTAGGGGGCCAGTGCACACAACCACAGGAGGCCTCAAATGCCTCTACACAAATGCTCATACTATGGGAAACAAGCAGGAGGAACTTACCCTCCTGCTAGCTGACACCAACCCAGACACAGTGGGGCTTACTGAAATGTGGTGGGACCCAACGCATGACTGGGCGGTGAATATCAAGGGCTGTAGGCTGTACAAAAGGGACAGGACAGGGAGGAAAGGCGGCGGTGTGGCGCTCTACATTAAGGAGGAATACACATCCTTATCAAGTAGCACAGAGTCAGAGGAGGGGCACGTGGAAGTGCTCTAGGTTAAAATACAAGGCAGTCAAGGGAAAAGAGACTTAATGGTGGGGGTCTACTACAGACCACCCAACCAAGGGGAAGAGCTAGACCAGGAATTCTTAAGTCAGCTCACGGAGGTAGTTAGGTCAAAGGATGTGGTCATCATGGGTGACCTGAACTTTCGAGACATCTGCTGGGAAGAGCAGTCAGCCGGGTCTGACCACTCATGTAGGTTCCTAGCCAAAATGCAGGACACCCCTCTAACCCAGCAGGTGCACAGCCCCACCAGGGGAGATGCCTTGTTGGACCTGGTGCTGGCCATGGGTGACGACCTGGAGAGGGGGCTGTGGGTGCTTGACCGCCTGGGTGACAATGATCATTGCCTGCTGTAATTCACCATCCAGCGCAAGGTGGCAAAGGCCTGCAGCAAGGCAGCAGCCCTAGATTTCAGGACGGCAGACTTCAATGCGCTAAGGAGAATAGTTGGGGAAGCACTGAGGCCCCAGAAGGGAGGGGAGCCAGATGTCCAAGAAGAGTTGTTGCTCCTTAAGGAGATGATCCTCCAAGCCCAAAGGGAGGTAATCCCAACATGGATCAAAGGGAGCGGGGAGGGCGCAAAAGCCCCGAGGGCTCACCAAAAGCATTTGGGACTGTCTTCTAGCTAAAAAGGAGACCTACACCCAATGGGAGGGGCCATCACCAGAGAGGACTATACCTCAGTTGCTTGGGGCTGCAGGGGGGCAGTCAGGAAGGCCAAAGTGGAGATGGAACTGGGACTAGCTTCCCAGATCAAGGACAACAAGAAGCCCTTTTTTAAATACATAGAGGGCAAAAAGAAGGTCCCGGGTAACACGGGGCTCCTGCAAGACATGCTAGGAAATATGGTCGCCACATCAGATGATAAAGCTAACCTATTTAATGACTTCTTTGCTTCCATTTTCCTGAGCAGGGACCAGATCAGCCCCCACCACCAGGCCCCCCATAGGCCCCAGGGGAGGTGCACCTAGGCCAAGGGTCAAGGAGGATCTAGTCAGGGAACTTCTGGAGGGACTGGATGTGTTTAAATCAGCTGGTACAGATGATCTCCACCCCAGACTGCTGAGGGAATTAGCTGAGGTCATTACGGGACCCTGGCACGGCTTTACGAGCAGTCGTGGTGCTCTGGTGTGGTGCCAGAGGACTGGAAGAGGGCCAATGTGGTTCTCATCTTCAAAAAAGGGAGGAAGGAAGACCCAGGGAACTATAGGCCAGTTAGTCTTACCTCGATCCTGGATAAGCTTTTTGAGAGAATTATTCTGGCGCATATCCACAAGGGGCCAGCAGGGGAGATTATGCTTGGGGCAACCAACACGGGTTCATTAGAGGCAGGTCCTGTCAGACCAACCTGGTAGCCTTCTACGACCAGGTCACCAAATCCTTGGATGCAGGGGTA
>NW_017728909.1:32436533-32480973 GCF_001723895.1 Crocodylus porosus | reverse complement strand
AGAAGCACCTTGCTGGGGTCGTTTGACCCCAGTACTCTTTCCTGCCATGGCAGGGGTCAGCCTTGATGATCTGCTCAGGTCCATTCTGACCCTGCTAACTATGGAACTATGAAGTAGCATCTTATGTAGATGCGGTCAGAGTTACATCAATACAGATGTAACTTCAAATCAACAAGGTTTCGCTGCTTTTACTCCAGTATAACTGAGAGTAGAATCAAGCTCTCCAGCAGCTAAAGAAGGCTTAATGTAAGTCCATGGGGTCCATACGATAGCCGCTGTAGCAAGGTATTCCCCATCTCAGGACATGGATGCAAAATGAAAATACAGCAAGTTAACTGAATGGATGACGCTTGGTAAATGTGTGTGTGCCCACAATTATCCCATACTAAGTAAAAGCTAACCTGGGGCACCTTAACCTTGGTTTAATTTAGGGATAAGCTGTCCCTGTTACTGCAAAGGATTTGTGGGTTACCCTGCATGAAATTGCAGCAAATTAACAGGCGAAGACCAGAGTACATCAGTGTTCCTGTTAATTTTATGTAATTTGATTGGTTCTCTGTTCCCTCATAGTATTAGAGGTATGTTTATCTCCCTCTTATCATTTCAGAACTTTCTAAACGTGTAGAAGGTCTTATGAATTATTGTTTGGGAAGGTAATTCCAGATGGAAACAAACAAAGTGTGCTCCATGAAAATAGCTTATTTATCCAAGTTTTCCTGAAACATTATAGACAGTAGAATTATGGTTTTCTTTCAGCCTATGGATCCAAACTGCAGTCAAGCATCTTGTCTTCTTCCTGCTCTCTGAATTTTGAAGAAAACCAACACAAGTTTCAACTGCATTCATTTATTTGCAAGGTTTGTTTTCTAACAACATTTCAATACAAGCTCCACAATGCTTGTCATTTGTGTGCATCCTGTATGAAGCTCAATAGCCAATGTTTGTTCTGAACCCCCAAAGAAGCTTAAACGTTGCCATAAGATATAGACTCCTTAATACCTTCCCACTCTCAGAACATCCATGTTTTACTACTCAGAAAACTGCAAACATAAGGATGAATACAAACGTTTAGCTCTGAGATTAATAAATATTTTTAAAGGATTTTGGTAGAGAGAAGTGAGAAGATGGCATCCAGCACCGGCTGAGAAAAACTCAGCTCAGGTAAGAAAACAGATATCACAAATAACAAAACTTTGATGAACATCAACGTACCATGCTTTTTATTATACCAGAATTTCATAGAGTTTGGCACTGTAGTTAACTTTCACCAGAATTAAATTATTATTTTAAGCATCTACTATTCTGAAACTTTAAAACTAACTAACTAACTAACTAAAGCTACCAGGTCCTATTAGATATACTTAGCAAGTACTCTTTTGAAAGATGGGCTCATTTGAGGAAAGAAGAAAGGAAGGAAACAAACATGTCTTCGGTACCCCCAAATTTCCTTTGTTTCAATACATCCATCCATCCATCCATTATTTGTTTAGCACTGATAAAACTAGTACTACTATTCAAATGATGCATGTGCTTGGATTTTCAGAAAGAATGGATAGTTTAATTAGTAGTAGTTTTAGATTTACAAGTTCACATATTTCAGTGCATAAGATGATTGCCTGCAGGGTTTAATAACCTTTTTTCACACCACAATCTGATATACTATAGTTCTGAATGGACAAGGAACACTATCACCTATTTTTTTAATTTCCTCAAAAAACATTAACAATTGGCTACTTCCAGAATCAGGATATCAGACCAGGTGTACTACATAATCTATTATAGTAAATGCTAAGGTTTTAATATTGTATCTAGTATTCAGCATGGTACAGGTAACTGAAAAATACCTCATTCTTTGCACAGCCTATACCTTACTGAAGCAAATTTGATTTGCGTTTTAGATATCACATATATGTAAACATATATACGTAAAAACCTACAATACATACATAATTTGTGAGACTATCATGTATGTTTACAAACAACTGAAAATGCTAAGTGTTGAGGACTTCCTCATAATGGAAAGTGTTTGGCAGCTTTCACAATAGGTGATGGTAACAATCATTTTTAAACAGGAAACCAGAGATATTGTATCAGCATATAAAAATCCTTCCTACTCTTATGCATGGAAAAAGGCATATTGAAAGTAATCTGGTTAAGTAATAAACTACAACAGAACTTTCAAAACTCCTGTATTGAAATAATATGTCTGAAAAAGCAGCCAAACTCATTTTATTTCCCCTTACGCACATGGCACATCTGTTTCTCCCAGTAGCCAATGGAAGCCATAAAGGGGATGTCTACACTGCACATCTGGCGCTCCCAGAAGTATTACTGTCCATTCTGGTCCATCTACCTGTGCCCACCTGCACATTCCAAACCTGGAAATAACAGAGTGAAGCCACTTCAGCCACACCTGCTGCTGCTTCCAAGGATGCTGGAGACAAGACAGCACAAGAGCGGCAGCAGAAGATAACCTACCACATTTCTGATTTGGGTTGAGTGCAGACAGGACTACTGGGTACAGCATGCTTGAGAGCAGACCTCACCAGGAGCACCAGGGACATAGTGTAGACAGACTCAGAAAAGAAAGGTAAATATACCACAAGATCACAAGAACGTCTTACTCAACAAAATGTTTCCAGAGCAGAGAGTGGGGTAGGGTTCCTTTGTAAATTAATAAAGAAATAATAGCTCTCTTGGCCCTTTTTTGGGAAAAAATATTTAACTGAAACTACAACACCACTAAGCTTCTAGGACCAGTAATTGAAAATCATCTGTCTCTGCCCTTGATCCCGCTTTGACTATGCACAGCCTAGTAGTTTAGCTTTATGAGGCGTTTACACATGTACTCTGGGAGTGTGCATGTGGGGGTGCTTTAATTAGAGGGGCTCTGAGAGCTGCTTTGATTAAAGTGCCTGGAGCCTCTCACGTATCAGCGTCCTTGCTCTTAAAAATAGCAGCAGCATTGCTTTAACTAAAGCTTGTTCAACAAGCTTTAGTTAAAGCACCCCACCACCATTTTAAAGTGCGGGGACACTGATACACAAGACACTGGAGTCTGCGGCAGTGCAGTAATTATCACACTCCATCAGACTTGATTAATTGATGCTGCTCCGACACATTGTAATTATAGAGCATTGGAGCTGCCCTGCTGCTCATGTACAGAGACTGCAGGAACCTTACTGGCATTTAGGATCTGGCTGGAGCATATCCAGTCGAACAAGGATCTGCATTATTCATTCCCCATAATTGTGCATATTGCAGCAACGATTTAATAGTGCAGCTTGCTATCGTAATTATGAAAGTTATTTATTTATTGTAAAAAGATATTTTAAATTCATAAGTACTTTAAAATAGTAAGATACTATGAAACAAGACACAAAGCCATGCCAGAAATACAATGGTAATATAAATAATGCTTATCTATAGGAGCAGAACATAAGCTTACCGTTAGCAGCTGCAGACACAGCACTCTCTAAAAAATGGCATGTCGTAATATTTTTCTCCAGGCACATTATGACTGGAAACATATCTTTATTGTTCAGGGACAGAATTCTCCCTCAGATGTAAGCCTGAACTCATAACCTAGATTTGGCAATATTTGTATTCAGTTTACAAGTTCTCAGTTCTGACTCTTCTCTCTATATATATGCCTGAATTTGAATCCTATACATGAACACATCTGAATCTAGAATCTGGATTAGTTCTTTATGATTCAGCCCCATCTCTGTTTCTCAAGAATATTTACTAACTGTAACACACTGCAGAATGAGTTAACAGTGTGATATTTAAAATGTCAGACTCAAATTAAAGCTAGATCAGATACTAACACAGAAATCACATATCAACATCAACTTTTAGGTACCGCGGTCAAGCTTCAAAAGTACATGCACATACTGTGCACACATTTGATACCAGCGCAATCAAAGATGCTTGCATATGTATGTTGGAAGGCTGGGCCTACCATGAGGAACATGGTTTCTAAAATCCACAAGAATTTATCACAAGTCACAGATCCTTATTTCTTAAGCCACAGGCCCCTTCTCAGTACCAAAGATGTAAATCTATATAATAATTTGCAAAACAGAGGCCTTAGTAAGGAGCATATGAATATGTCACCCAGTACATCACTTACAACTGAGGATACCACAGGAAAATTACAAATGTGACTAACCTGGACCATTTAAGTACTGTGTAAGTGAACAGTGCAATCGCACTATTATAGGCTCTGTGCGAATTACATCCCAAGCCACAGCAATCTCTTCCTAATTCAAGATAAAAAGAAAAGGAAAGAAAACAACAAAATAAAATCCATTAGCTATTATTAGGAACTGTCCATACTTTGTCAATCAATCCTAGTACTGTTGAAAGCGTTGTGTGTGTAAGTTCAGACGAGCTATTGTTTTAACCTCTCTGCCCATTGATAGGATGGATTTTCTTCAGCATTTAACAAGATAAGCGGAGTAAATTAGGCCATGCGGATCTCCATGACACAGCAGCTAGACTGCTTCTGATATCCAAACTAATTCTTTTTAAAGCTACCTCTGCAAAGGCATGCAGATTGCCATGTAGGCCTACACATTGACTATGATCCAATACAGAGGTTCAACAGGGAGCAAAGGGAGTAAACACAATAAAAAAAAACAGATAGCAGGAAAAAAAACATGTGGTACATCTCCCTGTGTTACTGCCTTGTTACATAGTAAGCTTAGGTGGCTTCTGGAGCTCTTAACCTCCAGATTTGCTGCACATTAACACCTTTTAGCTGGTGCAGAACACTTGTTATTCGTTATGCCACTCCAGGACAGGATTATCTCCAATTTGCCTAATTTTGTTGTAGTTCCATTACTATGTGGCCACTTCTCATTGCTGTTGGGAGTGTTGAAGTCCCCAAGTTGAAGTCCTCCAGTATCCCAGAATACTGTGAGTTCTAAGGGGCCTGATCCTTTCTTCTCTGGAATTCAGCCACCGCCTGCTGCCCCACACTCAACCAGCTGGGCTGCCAGCTAGCCAGGTGTCACCTAAGATCCCAGGTGCCTGATCTTTTTTTCCCCCAGAGCACCCAGTGACCATGGTGCCTCCTGCTGCCACTTGGACTGGCTGAGCTCCCACTAGTGAGTGAGCGTGTTCCCTTAGCCTTGGAGAAAGACAGATCATGATCCTCAGAGCTCAAAGTGAGTGAGCTCCAGGGCTGCAGAAGCTGACACAGCGGCTTTGCCGTGAGCAGAGCTGTCAGGGCTTAAGCCTGGTGGCCTTGCCCTCAGTACAGAGCTGCTGTGTCAGTTTTAATGAGGCCTGAGAACCCCATGGAAGTTGTTTTCCTGAGTTGCTCTGGTTTCACTAGAACTGACACAGCAGCTCCGTAGTGAGAGCCGGACTGCCAGGCTTAAGCCATGCACTGAGCGTAGAACCTGTGTCAGTTTCGGCAACACAAGAGAACCCCTGGAAAGCTGCTTCCTCTGGCCTCGCTGAAACTGGCACGGTAGTGGGCCCACTCTGCCCACCAGGAGCAGCAAGCAGGTCCTGCTCCTTGTCCTGCACCTGCTCACCAAGCTTCTAGTGGCAAGTCAGAGCTGTGCAGGTGAAGACCTGTCAAAGCAGGTTTTTCACTTTACTGTATGACTGCTCCACTAAGCTGAATAACACTAAGCCAATTAACATTTGATCAGCTTACAGTATAAGGTCTAACAAGGTCCTTTAGTAATTCATTCACAGCAGAGGCTGTGGACAGATTGTTAAACCTTCTAAAGGGAAGAACTTGGAAGAACAGATACATTCTTCCAGCTAAACTGTTACATGTGTCCACTCCCATTCCTGAATGAAACATTTTAGTTTCCCTTTTTCTGGCAGATATTAATTTCAGAACATCTTAAGATGATGTGATTTAACAGCTGTAAAATATAATTATGTCATTAACAGTAATTTCAGAACATCTTATGCTGATATAATTTAACACCAGTATAACTGCTATATCCGTTCACACTACATGTTAAGTCTTCATCTGGCTCCAGGGCAAAGCCAACCATTGCATCATCCTATATGCAATGTTTACATGGGAAAATGATACATCTGTGCAGAAGGTAATGCTGTTCCACCCTAAAGGAGCTTATTACAGAAGTATGGTGTGGAAGCAAGAAGCTAAAGAAATGATGCCTCCAGGGAGAAAGGGAAGCTAAGCGGTACTGTTCTCTGATTCCTTTGTCATTCAAATCTCTCCTTGGAAGACAACGCTTGTTGAAAGTGAATCTAGGTGATCCTCATTCATGGCCTTTTTCCTTCCAGGAACATACTGTATGGCTCAATATAGGGAAGACCCTGTTGCAGCAAAAAAGCAATGCACTGCATTTGCATCAGTTAAAACTTTTGCCATTTGCAAGGCACATTCAAAAGTAAATATAAAAATATGAATGTAGAAAAGAAACAAAATATCTTAGTAATGAGTTTCCTATTGGAAAATAGAATGTCTCTACTGGGAACTGAAGAACAATCAATAACGTGACAAGAATTTGTGAAGATCAAGCGTCCAAAAAGGGGAATCTCAGTGGGTGACTACAGAATCTGATATGTGACAGAATTAAATGGGTATTAATGTTCATTATATAATTATAGGATTAGATTACTTACATCAAGAAAGCTAACATCAATATGCAGATCAATATCTACATCATCAATGGCTCCATATTCCCTGAAAGGAAAAAAAAATGTATTACAGTAGAACAATCTAAGATACTCTTCAGTATAAGAGCATTTATAATAGGAGAGCACTTATTAAGGAAGATAATTATAAAATGCTATACAACCAGTATAAAATGGATATTTTATACTGAGTTAGGACATTTCCACAGTGGGTCACCTTTTGCTGGACAGCAAGGTAGGTCAGTTGCTCCAACATATTTTGCCCGAGCAGACCAATGCTTTCATACTAATGTCTATCAATTTTCTGCTTCCATTACTATTCCACATATCATGTACACTTCATCATGAACCAGAAAAAAAATGAAAACCCAAGACAATATAGGTTGTGTGTTGAGCTGTTCATGGCAACATCAAACTGCTTTTGACTTAAGGATTTTGAATAAATTCAGTTGCTTACCTTAACTTTCACAGGTCTAAATAGAGAATTGAGAGAGGGGTAGTTATAGATAATTTTTACAGTATTTTCCCATTTTTATTTTTCCATGGTTTGTTAACATTTTGTCATGACCCACAGGATAATTTCTTACCTACCTCAAATGAAGTGCCTAATATATTCAAGCATACCTAAAATGTTGTCTGATTGAAAAACTTCAGCTGTAACAGTTTTAGACAGAATAGGTGAGATGCAAATTGTTAATTTAATACCCAAAAAGGATTATGGATTATAGCTGGGGTTTTATTTGCTGTAATAAAAAAGAACCCAATCTCTAAAGAGACAAAACAACGCTAAGAGTTTGTAGAGCTTTTTAATGGATAAAGGTACCTAATGTACTTATACATCTTTGAAAATATCAGAAGACAGCGTTCCTATGTGGTCTTAATGTCAAGAACAGGGATTTGATGTTAGTCAAAGAAAAGCTTTATGAATATCTGTTATTTTGGAGAAACTGCTGCAGAATAAGTGAACCTCCAAGACTCCTTTTCTTCTTCATTTTGGCTTCTTCCCTTGGTATTGCTAAAGACTCTTGAAAAACAGCTGGAATGCTCCTTTTCACATACACTAGACCAGCAGTTCTGGACTGGGGGGGTACATGTACCCCCAGGGGGTACACGAAGCCTCATCAGGGGTATGTGAGATATATTTCATAAGTTGTCTGACACAGGTCGAAGGGCCTAAAAAATTAATTTCCCATTGAAAGGGGGTACGTGAAGTCTCATTCTGAGACCAAGGGGTATGTCAACTGAAAAAAGTCCAGAACCGCTGCACTCGACAGTATACTTTTCTTATGTTCCCTTTACATCTAAATTACTTAAGCACGTAAATATCAAGAGCAGAAATATCTGTGATATCAAAAGTTTTCTCTTCAGTCTATAACTATCCACAGTTCCTTGTCACATTAATGAGGCAGAATTCTTTGTCCCTACTTCTTCCCTTTTCATTGCTTATTTATCCCTAACTGGACATAAGAAAAATCTCCTAGCCTTTGTGTGTCCCCTGACACACATTCTGGCAATCAGGTAAGAACTAAATGCGATACATTCATTTTAAAATATGAAAATATTTTGTTGCTATTCTGTCTAACTACATCAGCCAATTGGCCTGGCAAGCCAATGAAAAGGACCAGTCTTAGCGCAAGTATCCACTTCATAGCACTTAAGTTCAAGTCTGTACTGAGAAAAGCCCTGACCTTTCAAAGAGTTTTTCAAAGGTAGGATCAGAATCTACATGAGACCCTACTAACTTTCTAGGCTTAAGTGTTGAATAAGGGTTTAAATTCAAGATATAGCAATATTCTATGCATCACGTGGCTAAAGTCACTAACATGCACTGAACTGCAACCTGTACAAAGCTCTCCATTTTTTTTTGGCTGAATTCCTAGAACCAATGCCCAAACTCTACAATCCTGAGTAAGGTTTATTCATGCAAGCAGAAATTCAGTGGGCATGCCAGTTTTACTTAAATGAGTGAGTGTTGAAGAATCATGCCTAAAAGTAAAGCAGAACCAAAGAACATGAAAAAGATTAGCAAACAAAAAGGAAAATGTACAACTGAAGGAAATTAATGCTTACTAAAGCTGCAACCAATTGAGAAAGGATTTTAGGAATGTAAAAACTACTCATGCTCTAACTTCTCAGAGCAGCAGTAGCTAGGAATCACTGCCATAGCCTATTGTGGCTACCATAACACCAATGTGGTAGGAAACCTTCTGTGAATTTTACTAACCTGAAGAGCTGTGAAACTCATTCAATAAACATGCAAACAGACTGAGGTACAGTCACAGAATCATTTGGTTAGAAGAGACATCAAGGCTCACCTACTCCAACCCCATGTAGAAAGGCAGGATGGACTATTCTTAACATATCCCTGTCAAATGTTTATCCATTTCATCCTGAAATCATCCAGTGAAGGAGTCTGGTTCATGAGGACATTAATAAGATACAAGGGTTTGCCTATCTTTAATGCGAATTCAATGAAGAATGGTGTAGTGTTTATGAATATCACCTACATAACCCTTTTTCATCCTTAAATTTCTATGGCTAATGGACAGTTACAGACAGAAAGGGAAGAGGAAGAGTCTATCCTCTTAGAACTATGCTCATTCAGTGGGTGCAGCAATATCATCATTAACTGGACTTGGTGGTGCCAGGGAAGTAGTGCTCCAGAAGAGGATAAACCCAAATGCTGAATGTTGTATTTTGTGGTAACTAAGGCTTTATAAGTATTCCCAACACAGGAGGCATGAAAGTTTTCCACGTGCCAGAAGCAGCCACTGATTCCAATGCCTAATCAATTGAGCCTTAGGAGATCATACAGTTTACAATGAAGCAGATTACTCAATAAATTAAAGCAAATTAAAGTTTGTAACAGGTTACATTTACTGTTGTAATTTTAAGAGCCTGTGGGAATATATTATCAAGGTGTACATAGCTTCACAAGAGAATAGCAGTCATCATGCTGGCATCTAACTGATTATATCATTCATTTCCCATGTCATGTTAACCTGCTCGAATTTTAATTCCCATTGTCCTCTAAATCTAATGAATTTCTACTTAAGAAGGATTATAATGAAGATATTTTTTCATTTAGAAATACTGTCGAAGGAATTACATTTATGCCATTAAAATGTACTCTCATTAAATTCTCACATAGTTTAGCAGACTAGTACAATTTAGTTTTAAACAATATCTCTTTTCCTAGCCTAAAATAGTAAATGTTGTCCTAGAAAGGTTAATTGAAATAGTTACAAGGAACATATAAGCTTTTTATGTTGTGTTTTTTTGTATTTTTAGTGATATTGTATGGTAATTGCAACCTTTTCTTTATCCTTTTCTGTAGCCTAAATCCTGTCCACTTGTCATAAAGTCCTGGTATTCTTACTTATTTTCTTATGGAAAAACAGAATCACTGAGTTAAAGGGATTTAGGGAGAAGTCATTTGGTCCAACCTAAAGAAAGTTCAAGGATACGTAAGGCTATCCCCAAGAGAGATTTGTCTATTTTGTTCTTATAAACATCCCGTGCAGGAGATTGTGCAACGTCTTGAGGCAGACTGTATTACTGTTCCACCCCCTTAACGTTAGACAGGTTTTTTCCTAATATCCAACCTAAGTCTTCTTTGTCAGAAATTAAACTTATTTCTTCTTGTCTTTCCACTGCTGGCCATGGAGAATAATTAATCAATGTCCTCCTTCTGACAGCCATTTCCATTATCATGTCCACCTAAGCATTTTATTTTCAAAACTAAACAAACCCAGGTCCTACAACCATTCCTAATAGGTCATGTCTTCTAGCATGCTTCATGTACTGTAGAACAGACTATGACAGAATAAACACATATTTTAAATTACTATATTTATTCAATTCTAAGACAAGTTTTCCCTCCTCATTTAAAACCCCTCATATTAGAATCACGTATGAGGGTGCTGGGTGGGAGGGGGGCATGCTGTTTCTGTGGCTTGGACTCCATCTCAGGGATGTAGCGGCAGCCACAGCTCCTGCCTGCCCCTATGCTGCCTCTGCACCCTACCATCTCCCCTCCCCCATGCTTCCCCTGGTCCACCACCTGCTCCTCTCCCTCCCTCCCTGCCTCCCTTA
Organism: Crocodylus porosus; assembly: GCF_001723895.1. Classification (NCBI taxonomy): domain Eukaryota; kingdom Metazoa; phylum Chordata; order Crocodylia; family Crocodylidae; genus Crocodylus; species Crocodylus porosus. Next base: position 32,470,242 of record NW_017728909.1, on the reverse strand, counting down.
CCCTTGTTCCTCACTGGCAGGATCCATCCATGCTGCAGCCTGGTGCACTGAGCAGAGCCCCAGCTTGGCCTCTGGCAGTGGCACACAGCCTGCATGGCTGCTATGCATCCACAGGAGCTGGGAGCTGGGCTGGGGCCATTCCCAGGGTCTAGGCTGCAGCATGGATGGAGCGTGCTGGCATGGAGCAAGGGGAAGGAGGGGAAGGGAGAGCGTAGGCTATGCGGGAGGGGGTGAGCAGAGGCTGGGGCAGGGGAAAGCAGAAGCTGAGGGGGAAAGGAGGGCCTGACACTGCGGGTGGGGAAAATTATAGCAAATATATTTTATATGTATAGAATCTAATTACTGGGGGGTTGTCTTGAATTCAGGGTCACCTTAAATACAGTAAGTTGCTACTGAACAATAACTGTAAACAAAATACAACAGTCCAGCCCTACAATGAAGTCCATTGGTCTTGACTTTACTGTTGGCAAAGCTGGGCTTGAAGGTATTGTTCCTAGTGTACCCAGCTGAACTAGTAAGTGCAGCAACAATACGAAGCAGAGTACTACATTATTACTGTTAACTCATAGCGTTCATTCACATTGCTTTAGTCTGTGAGAGGTAGTCTCTTAATCATGACCCTTTGTATAACCAGTGATTCCTAAAGGGTTTGTAGAGGCATGCTCACGTGTCACAAGAGTGACAAAAGTGTGCTGTGAGATCCTATTAGAAATAAATGCTGTCTGGCACCCTGCACCTGCCCCAGCTACTCTAGCAGTGCCTGTGGTTGCAACATGTTAAAGATGCTGGAAAACTTGTTTCTACTCTCCAAGTTCATACTGCTAGTTGCTGATTTTTGCTTTTCTCCAAGACACAGAATTGGTCAGAATTTGACCCAGTAAAATGATGTACCTGAGAGATACTGCACTAGGTCCATAGATCTCTCTTACAGCTGTCAAATCAGCTTCCAGTTGTGGATGCTTGTGAAGCTCTCCATCATAGCTAACCTGTAGAAAGAAAATATGACTGAATAATTTTGCATTCACTGATGGCAAAATAGTTGTAATTTGTCAAATGCAATCACTGTTTTACTCAAGTCGGAGCAGAGGCCAGAATCCAACATTCCCTGCTTTCAACAAGGGCAGTGCTCACTTTCGTGGACTACAGTTAGGCTCCTCCTGCCTGCTCTCCTTCAGATCCTGTGACTCACATTCTTTTCCATACAGTGGCCTCAAGCAGGGGTTTTCAACCTTTTTGGGATACTGTACCCCCGGTGGCCGGTCAACAAGCAGGAGGGGAGTTCCAGTGGTGGCGAAAGTGTCAGTAGTGGTGAAAGTGTCAGTGGTGGTGCTGGTGGCAGAAGTGGCAGAGGTGCAGTGGTGGTGGAAATGGCAGCAGCACCCATTGCGAAGTACCCCCTAAGGTCTTCCCAAGTACTCCCAGGGGTACGCATACACCCAGCTGAAAATCCCTGGCCCAGAGACATGGAGATGTTCCCAGCTCTGTCTACCCCATAGCCTAGTAGTTACACTGCTCTGTTGAGAATTAGATGTAGACTGAAATGCTCTCACAGTGAGGAAGGGCCTTGAACCAGATCTCCCATTTTCTGAACAAGCATCTTAATCATGAGGATACTGGGCAAAAGGTTTGGTACTCTTATACTCAACACAATGTTGTTGTTAAACAGTAGTTATCTTTGTTTAAGATTCATAGACATATGAAGAGCTGATGTATTTTCTAGAATGGGAACTCAGCACTGTTACAGCAACTGATCACTGTTACAATTAGATGTCTATTAGTTGTTCTGGATCACACATGAACATGTGTAATAGCTCATGTCTATCTGCCTAGAGACAGAGACTCCCTATAGGGAGTATAGACATCTCAGAGGTTTTATGGCTGTTCACAGGATGGATTTAGATGTAGGCATAGAGTCATTTAGGTGCCTAAATGTTATAAAGTATCACATTAACATTTAGAAGTATAATAGGGTTGGGTATCTATGACATCTTCATAGGGAAGGAGAACAATGAAGCAACTTTGTGGATGTTTACATTGCCACTGGTGTGTTAGGTGTAGTCTGTGACCATCTAATATATCTAGTTTCTCTAAGGCTATGAGGCACATAAGTCCCTAGTATGAATTGCAACAGGAGCATAGAAACAAAACTTGAACACGTTACATATAAAAATGAGACAAAGGAGGCATAAGATGCATGAGACAAAGGGGGCAATAACTAGAAAATATCTGATACCAGATTCACTATGTTTAAACATGGAAGATGTTCCCAGCTCTGCCTATCCCATAGCCTAGTAGTTAAAGGCTGGATACAAGTGAGTAAGTAGGGGCTCAAATGGGACCTTGGCAAAATGTAGAAAAAAATTAGAAAAAAAAATATAACCTTGTCCAGTAGCTGTAAAAATGCATCCAAAGCCTCCATTCTGGCTAAACGCACTTAGACTTGGGTTTACGAGCATGCTCCAAAATGATCCATAATGAACAGCTAGAGGACTGGTTTTACAGGGGATGGTGACCAAAATTCTTCAGCAACGGAGCATGCAGTCCAGAGGGGAAAGGACTCAAAGAAGCAACTTAACTCTAGGAAAAGGCCACAGAGCTACAGGACCTACAGGAAGCTACAGGGTGGCAGAAAAAGGAAATGAGGAGGGGAAAATGCAAAATACATCCCATGGAGAAATACAAATGTAGAAAGTATGGATAATAAACCAGATAAACTGGAAACTGCAGCCTGCGAAAAGAACTACAATCTGATTGGCATCACTGAGACCTAGTGGGACAGCTATAGGACTGGAATGTGAACATCCAAGGTCGCACTTTGTTTTGCAAGTACAGAGTTGGGAAAAAAGGTGGTGGTGTTGCCTTTTATGTCAAAAACACATGCACTTGTTCCTGGATTCAGGAGGAAGAAAATGGCAAAGCATAATGCATTTGGGTGAAGATGAAAGGTGAAAGACATGGCATCGATATAATGGTGGGGATTTATTATAGCCCACCTGATCAGCAGGGACCCAGGTTTTGCATTTCTGAAGAAAAAATATGGAAAATGATAGATTTTTCCCTTTGCCAGAGGAAACAGCAGATGTCTCATTTTGCTGGAGAAACCTGCAGATTTTGCTGACAGAGTTCCAGCTTGCAAGAGGCTGGAAGGGAGAGGGAGGAGAGCAGTCAGGCAGAGGGCGTCATGTGCAGGTACGCATTCATACATGCGTGACTGCCAGGCAGCTTGAAGAGCAGCTCCTGCAGATAAGTGGGGGTGGGGAGGGGAAAGGAGGGAGGAAGTTGAGCAGGGCTGGGATAGGGGCTGCTGCCCAGCCGGGCAATGCATGGGGCTTGGGACCCAGGGCTGCAATGTCGGGCCACAGGACCCCAGCAGGGAGTGGGAGGGACCACAGGTGGTTCATCTGGGGGTGGGAGAGGGGCAGCTCCCCACCTCTGTGCACACTCCTGGGAGGTAGGGGAGACCCATGCTGCCCAGATCTGTGTGTGGGGCAGGGGTGGAGGTGGGGCAAGCTGTCTGCTCTGGGCTTGGGCTATCACCTTGCTGCCCTTTCCTGGGTCTCTTCAGGGTCCCTTCCAGCCCGAATGTCTATGAAATCTATGAATCTATGAAGCTGGCAGAGAAAATCTCAGAGCCCTTGGCAATGACCTTCATGAAGACGTGAGAGATGGGCCAGGTACCAGAGGACTGGAAAAGGGCCAACGCAGTGCCCCTCTTTAAAAAAAGGCAAGAAGGAGAACACTCAGCCTCACTTCATTACCTGGGAAGTTCCTGGAGGATATCCTAAGGCTTTTTTTTTTAAGCATCTGGAAGAGGAAGGGCCAAGTGTAAGCAGCCAGCATGGAATTATGAAACACAAATCATGTCAAATAAACCCAATCTCTTTCTTTAACAAAGTAACTACTTGGGTGGATGAAGGGAATGCCATGAATACTGTTTCTGAACTTCAGCAAGGCTTTTGACAAGGTCCTGCACAATCTAAATAAACTGGAGAAATGTGGGCTGAGTAAAATTACACTAAGGTAGATAGATAACTTGCTAAATAGTCATAAGTAAAGGGTAATTATTAATGGGTCCATGTAAGAATGGCAGAAGGTTTCAAGTAGCATCCCAAAGGAGTCCATCTTGGGCCCGGTGTTGTTCAATGTGTTTTTAAATGATATGGATGCTGGAATAGAAAGTTTCTTGAGCAAATTTGTGGATGACATGAAACTGGGAAGGCTTGTGAACACATCAGAGGATATGAGCACAATTCAGAAGGATCTTGACAGATTGGAAAGTTGATCTAGAACTAACAGGATGAAGTTCAGTATAGACAAATTAAAGGTGCTATACCTCTGGAGAATAATCAAAAACAAATACAAAATGGGGGACACGCAACTGGATAGCAGCTCTATAAAAAGGACTTGGGAATCTTGGCAGATCACAGACTCAATATGAGTCTGCAGTATAATGCAGCTGCACAAAAGGTGCATGCAGTTTTAGGATGTATCAACAGGAGCATTAGGTACAAGACAAGAGAGATGATACTGTAGCTCTACTTAGCATTGTTTCACCCTTATCTGGAGAACTGGGTGCAGTTTTGGGCTCCACATTTTTAAAAGAAAATGTAGAAGTCAGAGAGGGCAAAGAGGTGGGCAATAAAATGGCCAAGGGCTTGGAAGGCAAGTCATACGAGGAGAGGCTGAAGGAGCTAGACATGTTTAGTTAGTGGAAAAGATGCTTAAGAAGATACATGATAGCAGTCTTTAAATACCTGAAGAACTACTATAAAGAAGAGGGAAAGTGCCTGTTCTCTCTTGCGGCAGAGAGGAGGACATGGAACAATGTTTTAAAGTTGCAGCAAGGTAAATTTAGATTGGATATCTGGGAAAACTTTTTAATTGTTAGAATAGACTGCCTAAGGAAACTGTGGACTCTCCATTACTGGAGGTGTTCAAGAAGAGGCTAGGCAGCCACAGGCCAGGGATGATCTAGGTATAGCTATGCCTATGTTCTAACATGGATATTTCCTGTGCTTCTGGGCTTTGCTGTTTGTCCTCATTCCCTGTTTCTGTTATGTGTGTCACCTTGCTCTTAAGCCTCCCTCAGAGTCTGACCTCTGCTTGGAGTCAGACTCATCACCATATTTGGGGTCAGGAAGGAATTTTACCCCATGATCAGATTGGTACAGATTGTGAGGGGCATTGCCTTACTTTGTAGTGGGGTGTGTGGCCCTCTACGCAAGGTCTCTTGAGCGTGTATTGACAACATTTCATAAAAGCAGGACATTGGCTGACATGGTTCCCCTGCTTCACGTGTGGAAGATTATATTTGTGTTGTGTAACGGTTGATGGTAATCTTATGTAGAATTTAGATTATGGATTGTACAGGATGGTTTAAATAGGGATGATCCTGCTTCCGGTAGGGGTTGCATTGATGGCCTCTGCAGGTCCCTTCCAGCCCTACTTTTCTATATTTTTATAACTCTATATGCACTAGGACCCTACTTCTAAGAAACAGTAGTCTCTATCAAATTTGACATTTTCAATGTAATTAAATAGCAGTTATCTGATTCCCCTTTACAAATGAAAATTAGCCAAGGATAAATTTGATTACATTTAGAATTCATAAAAAAATATGGAGCACCAATTCAGCTGTGTAACAGTAGCACAGAGTTCCCAGAGGTACTACCACATTTATGAAGGTGAGGGACATAAACTAAGGAATCAGAGTTATTTTAAAAAAATAGATGATGATGTTCTAGAAGGAGTTCTGATCTTGCCCCCTGTACTGAAGAAACTGGTCCCACTCCAGGGAAGTGAGAAAAATTGCTTTTCCTGGGTGGTGGACATTTTGCTGTGTCATACAGAAACAGCTGTCACCGAAAAAATGAATCAGCTAAGGGTTTCAGGACTCAAGAAGAAACGAGGATCTCTTCTGAAGTAACCCTGAGGGCTTATCTATATGGGAATGGTAATTCAGATTATGAATGGATGTCAATTTAAAAGATAATGGCTATGGACAGGAATTCATTTCTGAAACTCTTACCAGTAGAAAAACAGCTTGGGAGCTGGAGTGTACATAGTTTCCAGTCTCTGGGCTGGAGAGCTACACAGAGCTGCTCCCTGTGCTATTGTCACTTTTAGGAGAACCTATTAATTGACTGTCTGCTCTCTCTCCTGCCAGGGTGTCAACTGGCATTTGGTAGGGGCTGAAAAGCAACAGTTGCCAGACATCCCAGAGAGGGTCCCAGCCCCAGGAGAACATTCCCCTCCTTGCACTGGGATGGGGTCTGCATTCTTCTGTGGTGGGAACCCTCCTGATTTCACTCTTTGCAAACCTCTAGTCCAACCAGGAGGAGTGCAGGGGTGGTGGTGTAGGGGGGTAGGAGAGCATTATGCTGCATGGCATGGCAACATGCCTCAAACTGCTCCAGGTTGCCCCAGAGTAGCCTTGGAGGAAGGGAGGGAGGGAGAGCAAAGGACCATGGGATATCAAGTGTCCTCCACACCCAAGAAAAGAGTAGGTTGGAGTTAGATGGGGAGGAGGGAGAGCTTCCTGGTAAGTATCCAATATAATGTCTTGCAGAAGAGCCAGTTCTTATTCTGAAAGAGCTTAATCTACTTTGTGAGTTCACTAATTCAGAGACAGTTAAATCAGAAATAGTTATCCCAGAGAGTCACTCTGGAATACCTCAAAAACCTTTACTTCACATTTAATTTCCGTTTCAAATGAGAAGACTAACTTTTTTTGAAGAAAATAATGTGACACCACACTTTCACTCCAGGGTCATTTAACCAACATAAATCCTGAAGGGATGTACTAATAATTATGGACTCCTGCTTTCTGCAGAAGAAAAAGTGAATCAGAACTTTTTTTGCTGTAAACTCCCCTATCCACCCCCAAGCTGGTAATTCAGGGTCAAGCTCTTGTATCAATATTAAGTAAAATCCAGCTAGAATAATCAGGATGTTTGGCTGCTCAATACAACTGCATTTTCTAACACTGGGCAGTTAAGGACTGGAGAGGGTAGATCATGTTATGTTCCCTGCATGTTGGCAAGGAAGAACACTGTACTAGACACACATCTACAGGGTGTTTCCATCCTTGTAATAGAGCCCCAGCCACATTTATGAATACGAAGAAGTGACTGGCAGCTTTGTACACGAGCATCTGCAAGTGTACTCTGTATTAGGAGAAGAAAGAACACAATTACTGATCTGCAATTAGCTTTTGCAAAAATACAGAAATTCAAAGGAAGACCTAACAAAGAATCTCCAAGAGAGGGAGCAGTAAATCTAAAAGATATGAAAACTCTGCCATATCTACAAAGCTTCTAGAAAGTCTCAGACTTAAATCTGAAGCACAATTCATACTTTTTTGTCTACATAAAGACACTAGGTAGCATTTTTAACAAGAGATTAAGTGGTTTACATGCCTAAACCCCAATGAAAATCCACAGGATTTAGGTTACAAAATTACTTCACTTCTATAAAATATTTACCCAATACATCCTTTGAAGGAATTATGTACATAGGACTGGGAAGGTAATACAATATTTTCACTTAGTAACAAAATATTGCGTCTCTCCTTCACCATCCCTCCCAAACCCTTTCCTATTTTCCACTGTCACCTCTCACTTCTCATTATTCCCACATAAAAATGTCAGGGCTACCGCTGACTGGTGGTTTTATTTCCATCTGTATTTCCCATCTTGCTAAAACGGCATTTATCATAGCCTAAATGTATCTACATTTTTCTTGCTTTTAATAATGAAAACGTTCTGGTTCAAATACTCAGAATGTCATACCTTTACTTCCAAAATGCTATATAGGTTTATCTTCCAAAACCCCACTTAAAGCACTTAAATCACTGGTTTCAAACTATGCACCTTGTTATCTGTACCCTGGATATCTATTCAACTATTTAATCTGCCTTCATTCCACTGTCTTCCTCTCCATCTCTGCAGTTACTTCAAAATTAACCCACTTTCATTTAAAAGATTTAAAACTCTTAAGGGGCGTCTCATATTACCAGCCATCCTATATGCTCCCTTTATTCCTCTCACAGTTTTTCCATTGCTTTACTTCTTCATGCCTTTTCTTATTGAGTGCACAGAGACAGAACTCTTTAAATTCACTTTGTCTTTCTGGTCACGCTGTTTTAAACCTTATCTCAAAACCTATTTCTTTTCTTCCTATTAATGATATTTCTAACAATCTCTTACAGTCTTTCCTTTTTTCACTCATGATATTTGGTGGTTCATTGTTTTATTTTTGCGAGTGATTGTTGAATTTTATTGCTGTCTTTCTCTTATATTCTTTGCTTGACAGTTTTTACAGCCAGTGGCACACAGGGGAACAATATGACTAGCACATTGTCTGCCTGCCTTTGACTCTGAAACCTCAGTAAGCAGGTCTCAGTTACAGCTAGCCTGAACTCATGCTTCTGGACTAGTAGAAAGGCATATTAACCATGTTGCCACCACTTCTTGGTACATTAAAAATATACAGTGTAACATAATGTAAAGTTATTTGCTCAAAAAATAATCTAAGAAAAAACATTAGCATTTAACAGCTATTCTGTACCTTATAGAATGATCTGGTGTCCTCATCCTCTAAACCCTATGCATATTGCTAACATTTATTGGTACCCTAACCAACCATTTTCTGACATCAAAACTAAACCATAACTTTGCTCACAGAACAGTTCTGTGTAACCCTATGCTTACACATGTGTATAAAACACAGAGTACATTGTTGGTTCTCTAAATCAGTGTGCCAGCTACTATGCAAAACTAGAGTGCTGGAGAGTGTCCTGTTCATCTGCAAGCAGCGTACTACAGACTGGACATTGCAGGGGAAGGTACCACTGGTGCTGCTTGACCTCTGCATATTCAGTGTCAGAGCTGTTGAGGTAACTACTTTCATGAGCACCTATAGGGATTTACTTCCATTTTGTTATAAACAAGCGATTTTACCAACATAAAAGACAAGCTATTTCTTTTAGACAATACTTGCAAGGCAAAATTCCAAAAGCTGAGTAAATAAAGTAGCCTGCTTAAATGCTCACACTGATGTCTCAAAAGGAATAAGTATGAAGAGAACATTTTCATTTTGATTACATAATGGGATGTGATAATAATGAATTCTGCTGAGGGATCATGATGAAAAGACACTAAGCATTACTATTAATTTTTAAAAAAATAATCAGCATTTTTCAAGGTGAATTATGCTGTGGAGCTCAAAAAGATAATTTATAATTTCCTAGGTCATAATAATTGTGCAACAACTATTTTTACCATTGAAATGCAATGTTGTTGATTTTACCTTATAGCAACGGAAAACAAATTAGGGCTCATTCTTGCTTCCATTTATGTCAATAGAAGATCTGTTTTAAAGAGCAAATACTTTATTTTCTGGGAACAGTAAGACAAATTCTGTTTTTGAACACCTCCAAGTTACAGCTCGTTGCCCTGTTCTTTACACTGTCCAGATTTGAACAGCAATATAAAATGCAAATTACATGGTCTTAGATCACATCCTACATCCCAAATAGCATGAAGCACAGAAGTCTGCAATATTTTTAGCTTTAAACTTGTTGGAAATGTTCACCCTTACCTGTCCACCATAATAGAACTCTTCAGAGTCATTATCTCCTTCAGAATCTTCTTCAACTGTACTATTGTGTCTTGACTCCTTATTTTAAAAAAACAAACAGAAAATAATAGCAGAATGATTTTTTTTCTTTCTTTCTCTCTCAGACAAATGCCTCACACAGTTCTTTGAAAGAGATTTCAAACAATGTTTTTGGAAATGATATTATAGGTTTGATTTGACAACCACCAAGTCAATAGCAAAATTCCCATTAATTGGGTATGGAAAATAGTTGCATATCTTTGCTAGATGTTATCCTGTGGAGTTCTGGGTGGAGGCAGAATATATATTACATTAAGACTGTTTAGATTAGATAAAATAGATTGATCCTTATAAACCAAGCTGTAACACTCAGGGAAACAGGAATCTGGCAGCTGAATAAAGCTATCAGAATCAAGTCCTGTATGATCAGACTGAATTTAAATTGCTTTATTCATTCACAACAAAGGTTCTACAATTCATTAATTTTGAGTCTTAGCTAATGGTCTTACAGGACACAAACTTACTGTATTCTGGAAAATCAATTATAAGATTCTCTGTTTATGCATCCGTAGCAACAAACAACATTAAAAGCCTTATATGGTAGACTCAAGACCAGGGAAGTCTTGAGTTCCTAGCTCAGATCATTTTTCATACAGGACTCCCTGTCACATCTGCTAATAACCTCCATTCTGATAAAAGTGGTTAGACTTCACCAGACAAGATCAAACATAATTTTCTCAGTAGGTCTAGGGCTCTTCTAGTTAGGTATGGATACTAGATTCTGACCCTAAGTAATTTACTTAGTAGCTTATTTTACTATTAGAAACTGCATTTAAGTCAGTGGAACTAATTATGGAAGAACATGCTAATTAGGGCTATGCGAAGCTTTGGTCCCTGATTCGATTCGGTGGAGATTTGGCCCAATTTGGTGGCCAAATCTCTGAATCCAAATTGAATCAGAGGACCCTTTAATCTCTCTGAATCAAATCGGAACCATTCAAATCGATCTGGAAAGATTCGACAATTTGAATATAGACACAACTTTAAATGTTTTTTCTACATACCTCAAGGTGCCAGGAGGCTTGTGAGTGCTGAGATGGTGGGGCAGATGGAGTGTCCCACAGGATCGCGGGGGGTCCCCAACACAATTGGTAGCAGACCCAGAAGTGGACCACAAGCACTTCCAGTCTACTTCCGGGTCCACCAGGGAGTGTACAGGCCCCCCCAAGTCCCCTGTTACCCAAATCCAAATCAAATATGGCCCATTTCACATATCCCTAATGCTAATCAGCTGAAAGAAGATATCACAATCTAGTCCTAAAAACTGAGTGTTTTCTTAATATCAAACAATTGTTTAAAGACAGACTTCATACTTCTTTTCCCATAATCCACTTGTGATTCATTGCCTCAATGTTACCGAGAAACTACCATAAATTAGTACATGATAAAGCCATAAAAACACATTTGTCTTGTTTAATAGATAATTTTGTTCTATATTATGTACTATATATACATATCATGTACAGACTTTTCTTAGTGGAACAGAAATCATCTGTATGAATCAATAAGGAGAATATTCCTCTCAACCTCATAGATTCATAAAAAATCAGATATTCTATCAGTTCTTTATAGCATGAGATTTTAATCCTTTTTCTTGCCTTACTTTGGGTTCTGTATTCATGCAGTATATTGTGCATGTGTAAAGAGAATGAAAATCGTATTTTTAGTCATTTTCACAACATTTTTTATGATGGCATAAAAATCATTTTTTGCTGTTACTTTATTGGAAAAAATACTTCAGTGTGCTTTATTTAATAACAACCCAGCTCAAGGAAAAACATGCTGCAAAATAGAAGCCAAATGAAGATGGAAACATCCCAGTGCAAAAAACCCCCTAAATCTTTAAAAGAGTGCAAACCGTCCTATAAGATATAATCACATGATAAAATAAAATGTACGATTGTCTGACAAACAGAAATGGTCAATCTTAAAGATTTTTATTAAAAGAAGACTTTTCCTTGGAGCCCACTTTATCTAGAAGAGTTTAGCATCTGCACCATGAAAATTCAAACATACCGCATGCACCTACGTGAGATGCTTTACTGTAGAATTGACTAATTAACTCCACAGAAAAGTGTCACCATCTACATGTGCACGCCTATTAGACTGGAGTAAACTAATGAACTCTTCCACAGGATAGTACTGCCCAACACAAGTACTATCCTATGGCAGAGTTATTTACTCTGCAACAATGCACATATAGATGGTGAGCAAGGCTGGCAACAGCTCTGCTGGGAAGCTATGCACTGGCTGGGGCCAAGACCACTTAGTGGGTGTGGGTGGGAGGGGGGTGCGGGCTGCCTCGGGTGGGAGCAAGTGAGGCTCATCTCCGCCCCCATGTGGAGTGCTGGGGGTCAGACCAAATCAATTGGCGAGCACCTGTCCACAGGCTGCATCTAATTAGTTAGTGGGCCTCATCCAGCCCACAGGCCATATTTTTCGCACCCCTGATATATGTTCTGGAGACAGTCCAATGCTGTTTACTAGCTGGATTAAAAACATTTTCCCAGGTTTAATAGTCTCTATGCAAAACTACAGGAATGATTTTGATGTCCACAGCAAACTGCAAATTTGGTTATGCTCTGTAGTCTGTTAATCTCCCTGCTGAGGAAAATATTGCTCACCTCTCCATTCTCCCTCTGTAATTTTGATTTTATAGATAAGCAGCAATTGACATCACTGGTTTTCTTTAATTCTAAAAAAAGAAATAAAAGAGAAAAATAGTTAATAACTGTGAAAAGTCTAAAATCATGTTGTCAATGTAATTTAAAAAGCAGAACTGAATTATCTACATTGAGGAGTAGGAGGAGACTAGAAATGCAGCATCACCTACAAGTCCTGACTCAGGACTAGGACTCCATTGTTCTAGGCACTTCAGAAACACAAAACAAAAAGAGAGGATAAGCAGCTTTTGAAAAGTGACAAAAGGTTTGCAATCTAGTATTATAAAAATAAGAAATCACCACACCTCAGGTTCTAGAATATAAAATAAGTTCAATTTGTCCAACAGCTAGTTTGTCAGAGCCTTGTTTTTCTTACATTTTCTTAATCTGTAAACTAGAGTTAGGGTAACACATCAAATTTCTAAATCAGAATGTTTCAAGGCATCTCTCTGAAATAGGCAAGAATAAACCTTGCCCAGCAGACTATTTCTGGTATCTTTAGGAAGCCTAGTTGCTAAAAAATCTAAGACATCTCTACCAAGCAGTTACAAACTGATTTTTCAAAAGTTTGTAAACCTGGAAAGATGTGGACAGATTTTCATGGGGATAGCGAGACACATTGTTGAAACCTAGACCACCCCCTCCCCCACTGCCTAAAATGTAAAATATTGTTCTAAAGCAAGAAAAAAAGCTTATAAATGAAAAGGGAACCAGAATTTTTGCCACTGTCATAACTTTTTCCCCTCTATTCTGATCCTCAGAAACCACTGAATCATTTTGGCTCTCATTTTCCATTAAAAAAACTTCTGAGGTGGAGATCTTGCATGAAAAATGTCAACTTTAACAATTAAACTTCAGCAAAGTTGTAAGCAACTGAATATTAATTCTTATAATGGGAAGTGCTAAACACCTTAATAATAAACAAGTGCATAGCACAGTATTAAAAAAGAATAGCTTCAGCACATAGTGCAAGCCATTCAAAGAATGAGAACACATTATAAAAACAGGACTGCATTGATCACCAAAAGAAATATTTTAATTGCTTCTATTCCGAAATGCATGAGAATACCCAACAATAAATTTGTGAGAAAATAACTATGCAGCTATGTGTATTGACATATCACATTTTATGTATGGGTCACATCTTGCATGCCTGCACAAAACATTAACTTAACAAAGCACTCATGACTCTTAATGTTACCTGCTGCAATTCTCTGGAAAATTATTGGGATTGGCTCTGTGGTAACTAACACATCTTCATCGTTGTCGGAACTGGACACATATGTGTTATCTACAAAAGGAAAATATACTTTTGAAGACCAAACTCATTAACACCATCCAAGTATGTTTCCAGACCACACACCTAGCATGCTTCCATCATAACAGAGGAACCACTCCATAGGCAAGAAAAAAAATCACAGTCCATAACTTTTCAATACATAATTCCTCTGCTAAGATTGTTTACCAGGAAGCCAATTATAGAAGGCCTGAAGAGCCACTGTTCACATCCAGTTTCACAAAATCATGATCTAAATAGCATATGCCCTGAATGAGTTAAACAAAAAAACACTGAAGCAGAACACTCCTAACAATCTCTCAGGTGGATCTGATTCTGACCTTTTCTATGCTGTCGACTTGGCCATGGATTGTGTTTTAGGCCTGACTAGCATTCAGACCTGGCTTTGTGTTCAGATTGAAGGCTGATTCAGAACTGGCCTTGAATGTATAAAAATCATATAAGAAGTTCTCATGTGACACTGGGTGATCATATATACACAAAACCAAAAATTATAGAAAAATGTTTGTCTGATATAGATTACAGAAAGCCTCTCTCATCCTAAAACCTGTAGATTTGAGTTTTAATCAGAGATTTTAAATCCACTCTCCAAAAACATGGAGTACGAGGAAGGGGTTGAACTGTAGGTCCCTTGAGCCCATCTGTAGTGATGAGTAAGAAGGTGCAGGGTATTCTTTGTGAGAAGGATCTCTGCTGGAAAAAATTGCCACTGAAACATTAACCAGCCACTGAACACGTTTTGTTTTCTATTGAATTAGTTAGTTTTATGGGTTGAAAATAATACATTTGGTTAAAAAAAGAGTCAAAACAAGGACTCAGTAATGCTGATCATCCTGGTCCCAATCCAGAAAAGCACTTAAACAAGTATTTGTGCTCATTGAACCCCTTTGACTTTAGTGTGACTATCTAACTGCTTCTAGTTGAAGGATAAGATCATATAATTTTATTATTACTACTATTAATATGATTTAAAATCTATATTGCAGCAGGACCCAGAGCCCCGAACAAAGATCAAGACCCAATGCTGCTTAAGCACTTTACAGATATATTGTGACATGGACCCTACCCTAATGAACTTACTATCAAAGATCAGACCATGACCTCATATGGCAGTTACCACATATCCCTCTCCTGAAGCTACATCAGCTGATCTTTAGCTACAATGCCCCCCACCTCCCTTGTGGATAAGAAGCTACATTGCCACGTGCGTATGAAAAGGATGTGACTCCCTAGTTCACAAAAGGAAGTCATGTAGCTATGTTCATTCTCATTCATATAGAGACCAACAGAGCCACATGCTACCGCACACCATTGCCTGCTATTACTGCTACACTGTCCTCACCAAGGCCTTGCTTGGATAATGTGCAAATAGGTCAATAAAGGTCAGCATCAAATTAATATCTGCGAACTAATGTACCTCACTCTTGAATACCATAGCCCAGACAATACACAGCATGCACAGGAATTGTTTCAGCTGTTCAGCCAGTTCAGTTTGTGGTGGGTACAGCTTCCCACGTATTGCCACCCTGTATTGTATGCTCTGCCTCGGAAAATACATTTGAATGACTGTGCCCCTTTGACAGGGAACTGTGCATCTATTTGTGTGTTGCACCAGCCTTTCTCATTGGTATGACATGAAACATTCACAGTGTTGGGTGTACATCTGCATGATTATTTCTGGGTATGTAGCACATGCAAGCTTCCTTCTGATATGTGCGTACACAGCTTCTCCACTATGTACTCTAACAAGTTTGCATAAGTCACAATTTGGGTCTAAATATGCCAAGTATGTAAGGATGGGAGAAAGCAAATCTATGCACTTGTACTTAAATTAATATAGTGTAGCATATAGCAGGAAATATAAGCATCTGTACTGCATAGCATGCTAAACTACCTACAGCATATAAAATGACTAACATCTACATATACCAAAGTAAAAGGATACTCCATTACATCTTTTATAGATTTTTAATTATAATCTTTTTCACAGCACATTGTTTGTCATTCTCTTTGGGAAACCTGAAAATACATTTTGCACTGCCAATTTTTTCCCCTAATGGCAACTCTTGATTTTTTTTCTACTAGTAAATCTAATGGAACTTGAAACTTAAATTTCTCTCTCTCTCTCTCTGGTTTACTTTCTTGGCCCTGATCCTGCAATGAGACCTGTGCAGAATATTCAATATGATGCCTGGGTGCACGGACCCATTCACTGCAACATCAGGATCCTCAAGCCTCAGGACATTATTATAGCTGGTAATGATACCAACTGATTTTTTAGAACAGAAGGATGTTTTCATTAACACAATATGTGAGAAATCCACACATCATTGGCACAACAGACAACAATACCTCATCAGATAACATCAACCAGCATGCATCACTACGGACATTTATTCATTTATTCAGTATATAGTAATGTCTCTCACAAGGCTCAGGAAGTTCGACTATATTGATTCCTATTAATCAATAGGAATCAATATAGTTTTGCTTACTCATTGATGTTATACACCATAACAGCTCCTTTGGAACATAATTCTTTTTATAATGTGTCAATATGATGAAGAAAACATTTCAAAGAGATTTGCTGGAGCCATTATTGCATTTTCTAAAAATATTAGTGATGCTTCCATAATTTCAGCAATGTGTAAACAACAGTGAGGCATTATTCTCTCAACACCATTGCTATTTATGTTCCTCAGCGTGGTATATAAGAACAGTTTTAGCTTTTACTTTGTATCTGAAAATTTACAATAGTTTCCATTATTAAAAATTCTTGCATCTCATTTTGATTTTAGTATAAATGATTAACAATCAACTTTTTTAAAAAACCTCTCAGAAGTTTGTGAAACAATTTGTCCATATTAAGGTGATATCAACACTAATACCAATGCCATATTGGTGATGAGATACACATAAAGTAATGCATGAAGCTAATATCTCCATGATATCTCTGATGTTTTTGTGTGTACATAATATAGGCAGAGAGGGATAGTTGCATATTTTAGTCTGAAGTGAAGAAAAAAGCAAGCAAGATTTGCACTTTTACAGACTAAATCAGAGATGTATAGCGTAAGCTTTCATAGGCAAAGGGCTTACTTCATCAGATGCTGAGAAGGGGCTGAAGGAATAAGAGCTGCTAAATACAAAGGGTAGGGAAGGGAGGAGGAAAAATGAGATGAAATGCTGAAACAGGCAAGGTGGGTAGGGGAGAGGAAAACAAACAAGTTAACCCAGTGAGGGACACAGGGTTTATGGAAGGTAATCCAGGTAATGGGGTAAGAATCTGAAGCACACTTCAAGGTCTGTCATAAATATAACGGCATATTGAGAAATTCTGTGCCAGCCACTCTCAATTCATCTACATCTCTACCAACATCATATATATTACCGCTTGTTTACAATGCCTCTTTGCTGACTACTCTGGACAAAGAGGGCAACCCCCACGTGTAAAAATGAATAAACACTGATCTGACCTCAGTTCCACACAAGCCCGTGGTAGAGCATTTTAACCTCTGTGGACAGTCCCCTGATGACCTCACAGTACCTGTTCTTGGACAACAAAACTTCAGAATGAACTTGACCAGGAAACCGGGGAACAAGAAATCATCCCTAGACTGGACTGCATTAAATTCAGTCTAAACCAGAGGTGTCAAGCTCATCCAGCTTAGGGGGCAGTCTGTGGGCTGTATCGAGCCCACAGACCAGCCTGCATTCTGCACCAGCACTGATGATGCATACAGTGCGTGCCCTCAACCAGCCCCCTGAGCTGCATGCAATGCGAATACCAGCTCCTGTTCCAGGCACTCCATGCTGCACATGCCAGCCCTAGCCCTGGCCCCATATACGGCGCATGGCACACTGTGCCGGTCCAGGGTACATGCTGCATAAGGCACCTGGACCAGTTAGGGCATACACTGCATGTGACACCTGCACTAGACCAACCAAAGAGAACTTGGTGCAGTGTGCAGGTCTGTCTGTGTACTTGACCCAGACCAGCCCCGCATCCAGTGTGCAGAGCTGGTCTGGCATGGACACAATGTGAAGCACATGTCCTGAACCAGCCCTGCGCACTGCACACAGTATGCTTTGGCTCCAGGTTCATGAAACATGAGTCAATTGGGGTCAGTCTGGGGCACATTCTACAAGTGGCACGTGTCAGTCCAGTCCTGCATGCTGGATCCAGCACATGGGGACTGTCTATGGACCTGATCTGGAGTAGCCTTAGATCCAGTGTACAGGGCTGGTCTGGCATGCTAATCCAGCCCCTGTGCCAGCACACCAATCCAGCCCCTGTGCCATGTGACCCCACATCAGATCGGCTCCACAGGTCGCATGCAGCATGTGGGACTGGGGCTGGGGCCGGCACATGCACTGTGCAGGGCCGATCTAAGACCTACAGGCATTACAGCAGGCTGAATAATAGGGCTCTGCAGGCCGGATCTTTAACACCCCTGGTCTAAACCAGGATGGTGGATTCTCACTCTATTACTAGATTACCTTTCATAAACTCTCTGTCCTTCAGTAAATTAACTGCTTTTTTTTGTTTCTCTTCTACTCACCTTGTCTTTCCAGCAGTGCCTTTCTTTCCCTTCCCCACCTGACCCTTTGTATTAACAGGTCTGTTTCTGCAATTCCTTCACAGCATCTGATGAAGTAAGCCCTTTGCCTATGAAAGCTTGTGACACATTTCTGATTTAGTTAGTCTGTAAAGGTGCCTTTTGCATAACACATGTCATATATGTGACACGACATGAGTGCTTTAGAGCAATTTACCCTGGATTTTACTCTGTAGTAAATGTATGCTGTAGGAAGGAGCAGACACACAAAAATAGCTGTCTCAAACTGGCTGCCTGAAGCAGTTGCTAATACAGTGCTTCATCACTAGGTGGCAGGGAGCCAGTTTGTATTGAGCAAAAATCTACCCACAGGATTAACTAACAAGGGGGATGACGATCTGATCTGTATACTGGCTTAATTTAAAATGTCACATTCTTAAAGATGTGGAGTGTTTTTTACCAGTTTATGGCCATTTGTCATTGCTTTTCCTATAAAGCAAAGCCAATTTACTCTGTAGCAAATGTGTCATGTTTGTGTCCTATATTTACAAATTTACCTGAAGTTTTCTCTTTAGTCAAGTTAACAACCAAAATCCTAGAGTAACTTGACCTGTTCAGCATTCATGGTCTATTAAATATAAGAGCAGTTTGCATGGTGACTATATTTTTCTGATATTCCTCTTACGTATTTCCAAAAAAAATATGCATAACCACTTTTTAGTCTCTATTCACCTCCTCCACACCTGAACCATAGAATATGGAAGTGTGATACACCTGCCAGCTAAAGAACTTAAACCCTGATTTTCAAGGACTTATTCACCCGAGTAATTGTATGCTGTCCCTAAAGGAACACTTGATCTGGTAGTAGTACCCAAAAGATCATTCTCCACCTGGAGATTGTCCAAGCACTCTACTATTGTGTTCAATGTCCAACACAACTCAACATGACCATGACCCTAACCCCCACCATCTCTCCAACATATACCACCACCTTTCTGATAGGTAGTGCAGGGGATTGAACAAAGAAAGCAATACAATCTAGTCAGGTAAACTACAACTAGGGAGTAGCAAACACTCCTCTCTTCCCAATTAAGGACCAGAAAACAAGGTCCAATAAATTAAAATATTTTTTTAGGGATAAGAATTATAGAGTAGTAGCAAGAATATAATGAGATTTCTGTGAACTGTGAGAGAAGTCATTACCAATGGGAAAAAATCCATCGTGACTGATGTAGTTCATAACATACTGAGTATTGCAAATCAGCTTGTTTCCAAGATGTATGGTATGGACAGGCATAAACAATTAAATTTGAATCAGTAAATAGTCACAGATTTTAGTCCTCAATTCCAAAGTAGTAATATTATAAAATGTTAATAACCTAATGATTTAAAATTGGGAGGGGAAGGGAAGGTTTTATGATAAAGAATATATGTTGAGTTTTATATCTTAGTTCGTTAATCTGTAAAAGTGCATGTCTACCCTGCTTTCTGACTGACTCCAGACTAGCACAACTAACTAACTCTCTCTGCTAAAGAATATTCAATCAGCTTTAGAACCAACCTGGTTCAAAATCACCCAGAGCTATTGTCCTTCAAGACATGCTGCAAATTGCATCTATTACTTGGATTTCTGCTGAAGAAGGAATAGGGGCTGACACTAAGTGGGGAGGAAGGGAGATGAGGAATTTATCAGGAAGTGAAATTTGTCATTTAGGATTAATTGCTAGTCTTTAGCTTGTAATTTAGTTTTAGGGGGAACTTCAACATTTAGATGCTTGCCTTTATGAAACTGTAACAATGAAATACACTATCACTATTTACTGCAAGGAAAAGTTATCAATAAATTACATACATATTTTAGACTACTAGTACAACAATTCACAGCTGGTTCTATTTAGCAATCAATCAATATTATGAAATATAACTATTAAGCATTGTGCTTTTCATTTCTGAATATTTTATGAATCTCAATTTCTGCAGTCATTACATATGAAATAGTTTTCCCTTTAATGTCTTGCTGATTCAAAAAACTAGGATGTTACAGATATTGAGCACTTTGTCAAATAACCCTTGTAATCCTGAAAAGTGAAGCTCCGATAAAATAAAAGCATCTAAGCACATGCTTAATTTCAAGAGTACAGAGTAGTTTCCCTGAGTTCTAGCACATAGTTGTTGGATCAGAGCCAGGATGTTCAGCATCTTGTAGGATCAAGCCCTATGTTCATACCAAACAGGAGTGAAGTTTTTAGATTCCCATCACTGACAGCTCATGGCATGGTAAGTGTCACAACCCCCTTCTCAGAAAACTCGTGAGCCAGGTTTTTCTCACCCTGATCCTGCTGACAAATGAAGGCTGAAAAGGAGAAATAGCTGTGAAAACAATCTAACTAATGGAAAGTGATTAGCATAAAGAAGCTCCTAGAACACTTTAATGCATTTTCAAATATCTTCATTTCAACCTTTGAAAAATGCTGTAACACTGATTTTGCTTCATGAATAAGACTGTTTCACTATACCTGGATAATCCTCAGAGACATGTACTGAATAGGACACACTGTAAAGACAAAAAGGAAAATAAACAAGGGAGTTAATAACAACAGCACTAACAGTTAGTATAAGTTTGTTTTCTATTTCTGCATTTTCTATGTTTATTTATAGATTTCTGACAGCTTCCAAGACAGGAGGTAACAGCTACTTTGACAGCTTTTGAAGTACATAGCTCAGAAAATGTAATGCCCCACTTTCAAGGCTCACTTCTACTAGACTGGTATAGCTCTACATCACACCATTTAAAAAAATATTAGGATTGCATTATACAGTGAGTATATCTCACTGTATCAGCTCAATCAACTACAGCAAGGGTGGCCAACCCGCAGCATATGTGCCACAAGTGGCACAGGCAGCCTTTGTGTGTGGCATGCAGCAGACTAGGGCAGGGACAGGTATCACAGCAGGTGATACACCAGGATGCAGAAAATAGCAACAGGCTGGGCAAGGAGCAGAAAGCAGAGTAGCAGATTGGGCAGAGGAAGGGGACTGGAGTGGTACTTGTGGAGACTATGGGGCTCATTTGTGGCATGCCTGTCAAAAAGCTTCCCCCTACCCCTATAGACTAGATTAATTTTTAAAGCAAAATTACAACATGGTTGGAATTCTTCAGTTTCTTTTATGTAGGCATAACTTCTCCTTCAACAGAGTATTAACATTCATTACCCATGACAGTGGGGCTGCATACGTGAGGGGGTCTTTCCTAAGACAATGTGTAGGATCAAAGCTATGAATTTGTTTTATAATATCTATGTGCATAAAGTTAGCTAATTTTTCCAGTTAGCTGAAAATGTCTACTGTATAACAACTTTCTTTTTAGTTCAAAATTCATATAACACACTTAAATAATATATGGCCCTATGCATAGGTCTACAGTGCATTGAGACAGGTAGACACGCTTCATAGTGAGGCAGAAAGGTTTTATTATTATTCATCTGTGCTACAATCGGTGTAGTTCAATCATGAATAAGGCAGATATTCTTAACTATGCTGGTAAAATGTCTACATATGCCAACGTATAAATGTAGTCCCTCTCTCTCTCATGGACAGATGAGTAAAATTACTTTTACCTTAATTTAATTATGAATTAATTATGAATTCATGGGGTAGAAGTAGATGACAAAATGCTGAGAAAATTCTTTTGTTTGAGGAAATCATCATTATATTGTATCAGATTTTGGTTTTATGTTTTGATTATTCTGCAGTATTCTAATTTATACACATTTATTTCTTCATCATCTGCATGTGTTCACATAAACAAATGCAAACTGGTTAAGACTGTCAAAACCCTCCAAGAGGCACTCAGTTCTCAATAGCTGCTATGGGAACTATGTGACAAAATCCCTTACTCAGCTCTGAAAGTATCAAACAATATTTATTTTTCCTGATCATTGACAGTTTTTAAAAGTTTTGGAACACACTATAAAAGTGCTTCAGAATCTATCTTTTCTGATACTGTTTCTAGAAAACCAGCACGTTAAAGCAGGTTTGAATCTAACTAACCTACCAAATTGTAAAATGGATCTCTTTCAAAGTTTGGGATTTACTCATGAAGGGAAATGTCTACAAAATCATTCTGTATGTTGCTTGCTACACTTTGCACTGTTGTACTTTTGAGTGGTACAAACCCAGCAAGAAACTACCTAGAGGTCAGGTCTTGCCAAAACTTCTCTTGAAGTTGAGTTGACAACTGTACGTGCACTTCCATCTACTATGACTGATAAGTAGGTATTGACTTTACATTTTCAGAATGTGTGTCTGCATCAACATCTTGGTTTCTGTGGGTATGGCTGCACATGAAGATATTCTGAAATAGCAATTACAGAATAAGAATCCAGAATAAGAGTATCCATGTATGGAGTTATCAAGGAGTTTGCTATTAAGCTTTAAATTAACACTGTCTTAATCCAAATTAACTTTCAAATACGGACAAGTCTCACATACTGCGTATCTACGTTTTTCTTCCTTCATCATGTGTGCAAATATACCTTCCTGTTCCCTGCTCCCCAAAAGATTCTATAATTGTTATTTTTCCTCTACCTTCTTGTGTTTTGCACACTGGTGCCTCTCATTTTAATGTCACTCCCTGTTCCTTCTCCATTTATTCAGTTTCTCTCCATCACTTTGATCATTGTTATGCTATTTGCATAATACAGCAGTAGCAGTGACAGGTACTCTAACCATATGGAGGTGGAATTAATGAGAAATACTATATGATGGAGCCTCCATAGACGTAACTCCCACTCTTGCAGCATGAAGACACAACTCCTTATAGGTAGATAGAGAGGACTTTTAGGATCAACCAATTCAATTAAAAATTATCCACACATTCGTTTTGTGAACTATAACCAAAGCTCACTGAAGTACATGGGTGCTCTAATCCTGGTAGCAAGACCATTAGAGAAAGGGAAAGAGGAAGGAAGACAAATGAACCAGGAGAAAGAAGGACAGTGTAGACATTTGGAAACCATGCATCTGATAAAAAAGAATTAAAGCCAGAACGTTAAAATAGTTTTGTGCTGTTACTAACAGCTGGCAGAGGGAGAAAGGTGCTGAGAATAGGGGAATCAAACCTATAGATAAAATCTTCACCATGAAAATCTGACTTCTCCTCCCTCCATCCAAGGGAACAGAAGAAGAAAATCTAATTGCCAAACCAAAATACAGTAGTATCGCCTTGGGTGAGAGATGGAAGAATCTGACAGGTCTGGGCTGTCACTCCAGAAGAAGCTGAGACTGAGGCAGTATAAATTAAATGTTTGAAAAAGGCATCTTTAAGATGAAAACCCCCCCACTATCTATTATTAGAAATACTAGCAACTGTGTTTTAAATCCAAAATGCTATAGGGCTTTTTATAATGTTTTCCTTTTTGGGTTATATTTAGGGGTTTACTGAGAGAAATTTTGGGGGCTGATACTGAGAGCCAATTGTTAAGGAGGCATATCAGGATACCGATCTGGTTTCTGAAAGGCAGCTCCTCAGCTTGAAGAGTCTGGTCCAGCTGGTCAGTCTGGTGTGGTGGAAGGGGAGAGAAGGGGTGGGGGGGGGCGAAGGAAGGCCCCCCGAGGGAGAGGCCGGGACCAGAGCTGCGGTGGGACAGAGGCCCAGCTCACCGGGGGGCGGAGCGGCGCGGGAAGGGGCGGGGCAGCTCTCGTCGTTGCACGTGATCTGTCTGGTGCTCGTCTGGTACTTCCCACCGCTCTTCCGGCCGCTTGTCAGGGAGGGCGTGTGGCTCCGGGTCTTCCCAGGCGGGAAAACCCGGCCCCGGCCCGCGCAGGTCCGGGAGCACTTGCCACCCCGTGTCCTCCCGCACAAGCAGCGGAAGCAGCAGCGGGAGCTGCTAGACGGGCACCGGACAAGCCGCAGGCAACGGCCAGAGCCCCCGCCCCGGGTGGGCAACCCCAGCCCCACGCCCTCACGCCCAACGGGGGCCTTGATCTCCAGCCCCCTTCCTCTTCCCCCACACAAGATTTACCAGCTGCATGCAGCACTCCGTGCCGCCAGCTCTGCTCCTCCCTGCCCAAGTGCTGTGCTGTGCTGCGGCTGGGTGTATGCACGGGCATTTACGGGACTAATTATCGGCCGCATTGGGCTGATTTCTGACACAGAAAATTGTCTTTATATTGGTGCTGATCCGATATCGGACCGATGCATCGGTGCACCTCTAGTTATAATACTGCAAAATCCTTCATGAGTTTTTGAAAACTAAATCCACACATAGCAATGTAGTCCCTTCCTCATTAAACACTCTTGAACCTTGTAGGATATTTATACTGTCTCCATTGAAAAGACAACAGGAGTGCAAATACACTTTTAGACGCACTGGACCACAAAGAGCTCCCCCTTCGCCACACCCGCTTCTCATCTCCCTTTACTGATACCTTCCATCACGCTAAACTGAGCCAACAGTTGTACAGAACAAGCGGTTTATCTTCACCCCCATGTAGTTATGGACCCCAATTTGGTTATGCCTCGTAATAATGCATTAGTTACATTCAACTTCAGGAAAAAAAAAATTGTAAAAATTGAACAGAATTGTCTTTTTCTCTATAAAAATATTTTAGGAACCTGTGATAAGTTACTATTGATTATAAACCTGCTATATCATACCTGAAGAGCACTTACGTTCCACACTTAAAGACATCCTTTAAAAGGGCGCATCACAAGACTAGCAAAGAATTGGGGGCTGAGCATCATCTCTTACCAGTAAATTCAGGGCATTTTCACACGTGCTCTGTGGGCAGGGCAAGGGTCTAAGAGCCACTCTAGTTAAAGTACCCGGAGCATGTCGTGTGTCATCATCCCTGCACTTCAAAATGGTGAGGGGGGCGCTTTATCTGAATCTCATTGAAGGAGCTTTAGTTAAAGTGCCCCCGCCACCATTTTGAAGTGCAGGGACCCTGATACAAGAGATGCAGAAGCTGCCTGGCGCATGGTAATGGTCTGCTCCAACGTGCTGCAATTACATCATGCCCCGGCTTGTGTACAGGCACCCTCAATTTGTATTATAGTTGTTCATGGTCCTGGGTATGACCATAAATTGCATCCAACTGGAGGTCTTGGTAGCACCATAGTGGAGCTAGTCGTGATGGGGTAGCTTCTATAAAATACCACAATGTTTTAACCTCCAGAGTAAGGCAAGTATAGGGTGCCTCAAAACCCTTGCACCCACTGCCTTGTGGGTACTCCTTGGCTGGAGAAAGGCTAAGGGAAATGCACCCTCACTGAGATATTAGGCAGTCAGCAGTTCTTACCTGTTATTCTCTGGCAAAAACTACAACTATTGAGGCTTGGTCTGGCCTTTGGATTCTGTCTCAATGGTCTACAGGGTGAATGGTCTAAAGAGGGGATCTAAAGGTCTCAGGCGGGCTTCACTCCTCCATACTCTTGGCTAGGCATTTGTGTCAAAGGTCTTGATGTGATAGGTACAAGCAGATTCATCAGGCCCCTGACTTACGTGTACACCGTGATGCAGAGGATAAACAGCTGCATGCTAGTAATAGCTGGTCAGCACCTCCAGCTCCTGTACTGAAATAGCTTTGTTTTGTTAGTGTTCAGGCAACCAGTTTTAACTTAGCCTTGATGTACATGAAGCACTGTATCTAATTCAGTCAGAGGTGTGCTTTTTGTTTTGAACAGCATAAAAATATCAGCCTTACCCAGTGATTCTCAATTTAAGGCACCCCTTAGACTATCCAGCTCTTAGCTTTAATTCACTTCTTGAGTATAGAAAAATAACTGAGCAATTATTTTGTTATAAAGAACTCAGAAAGACCACAACAAGCCAGAATGGTTTGGATACTATATATTTCTGTTTGAAACCTCTGGGTTTATCTTGTGAATCATATGTAGACATTTACATGCCTAACAGTGCTAGTATTACACATCACCTTTAAAAGGATTGCACAGAACCCCAGGGTGCTGAGTAACCTTCGTTGAGAATCACTGTATCCCCTAATACAAAATTATGCTGGAATCAAGATGCTTTATACCAAGGGTTTTCAACTTTTTAAAGCAGGGTACTCCTTCCAGGGGGGTACCCCTTCCAGATGTGGAGCTGGCGGTGTGGGGAGCTCCCACACGGCAGCCCCCCCCCCATCTATGCGGTTAGTGCTGCCTCACACCAAGGTGGGGGAGAGAGGCCGGCCAGATGCAAAGCTGGTGGTACAGAGAAGTGGGAATACTTGGGCTAGTGGGAAAGTGACACCCGGCGGCAACACGGAGTGACAGACTCTGTGCTGCCACTTCCCAGGTACCCCTGTTTCTCTGCACTGCCGGCTTTGTGTCTGGCCGGCTACAATCACCCCTGTCCCCCCAGCCAGACACGAAACTGGCAGTGTGGAGAAGCGAGGGTAGTTGGGCACAGGGAAACAGCGCCCAGCAGCAATGTGGAGTGATGGATGGCAGTGGCAGTCCTGTTCCCCATGCTGCTGCTTCCCAAGTACCCCTGTTTCTCTGCACCACCGCTGTGTACCCCCTAGGGCCTTCCCAAGTACCTCCAGGGGTATGCATATTCCTGGTTGACAACTCCTGACTTATACTAATGTAACTTATTCCCTTCCCCATACAGGAATAAGTACATTTACACTGCTACAATGTCATCCACACTAGCAGGGTTGTGGGGCTTTAACTATGGTTATGGATCTACAAACAATTTACCACACACAGTACGACAGGGTGCGGGCTCTGTGGTACCTACATATATGCATGATCGTGCCCTACAATATGTGGAAGCTAAACTAAGGAATGTTAGCCCTCAATGGAAAAGGAGAAGCGAAACCATGCAAGTCATTTAAAAGCATACACACAAAGTACTGTGGAATAGCAGATATGTGATAAAGCCCCACTCCATTTTTCCCCCAAATAAGTTGCCCCATACCCTATAGTGGCATACTTTAGTGGTACAACTTTGTGCATAGACGAGCATTAGTGGCAATGCTTTAGTGGCAGCTTTCAGTCTATTTAATTGATGGAAAGGCAGCTACTTTGTAGCAGGTACCCGAAAATGAAGACACTCCTTGATCTTCAAGCTCAGAACAACCTTTGTAATAGAAATGCCATTGCAAAATATTTGTTATTTTAAAGACAACATTAAGAGAGTATCTGAGAAGCCAGAGAAATGTCATGTTTCACTACTTACAATATTTTAATATAAACTTCTTATTGCTTAAAATAATATTCACATATACAGATGCAGCCTTAGTTTAATGATAACTTTATTCATGGTATGTTTCTTATAAATGATTTTTCTAAAGTGGGTAAGACACTAGGTTCTTTCTCTACAGAGATTATCCTGCAAATTGCTATCTGTACTTGAACAAGAATTCATAAACTAGCTTTGGATACAGTTTTTTCACTGAGGATTGTTAATAACTTCTATTTTTGTGATGAATCTTACATTTAGATATTGAGTAAGCAGTCTCAAATGTGAATTTACATTACTGTGGGTTTTAAGATGTTTAGAAGATTGCCTTAGTCTTTTGGGCTAAGTACTGAATTTGTTTATTATATAATATATATGTAGAACTGAATTTCAGAGAGAAACTACATTCACATTATTTAAAAGGTAATAAGAAAAATGCTCCCATATTGTGTTAGCCCCCCGAAAGTCCATCTCTCAGGAGTTAAGGCCCAACTCAGTGTTCATTTAAGTCAGTCAGTGGGTACCATTGATCTCAATGGACGATGGATAAGGCTGCTAGCATACATTCAAACTATTTTAATGGCAATTTATAAAAAGAAAAAGAAGATATATTTATACTAAATTGTGCAAGTACTCAGTACTAGAACACCAATCCCTAGTAGGAACCTGATCCACCAAGAGCTATGCCTAGTTGTAATACTACTCCTGTGAGGAATCGAGTTTACTTCGTAGTGTCAGGGATTACAACAGTAAACAATTTTAAATCATACTCTCTCTAAAAAGACACTGTTAATGAAGATAATGCTTAAGTAACAAAACAAAAGTTACTGAGGTAAAACAGCTCAATGATATGAAAAATCATCATTTTGTTCCATCTGTTGACTTAATTTAAAGTAACAGGGTTTTTCACTGATGAAAAACAAACGCAAAGGAAATGAAAACACGGGAATGTACTTAAATAATGTTACGTGCCTCACACACACAACTGTAAAAGCAATTACAACAATATATCAATCCTGAATGTTCCTTTCTATGCCAACAGGTGCAGACTGTAGTTGCCACAGTATAAAAAAACTGCATGATCATGGGCTCATCTTGGAGTCACCAAACCAGTAGTACTGCATTACCCACCACTGTGGCACAGGTTTGACTGCCTGCTATAAGTCTCTGCTCTATCCATACATTGTTCAGTAATTCTCTCATTGTGTCAAAGAACATGCCTCAATAATAAATATGTTGAAGAAAGAAAACCAAAGTTTCTTGTAACAGCTCATAATGGACCCCTAACAAAGAATAGTGGAAAGCAAGAATATTAAGAATAGAGTGAAATTTTCTCTTTTAACCTATATTGAGCACTTCTAGACACGCTAATATCTAGTAATATGAAGTCTCAAGATTCTAATACAGCTCTTTTTGCTTAAGATTCACTAATGGATAAATATTATAGATTATAAAACCTATTTCATCTAACCAATCCCTGAAAGCTAGATCTATGTAGTTTCCAGGTTTCAGGACTATTTTTTTCTCTCTCATCTGGCATAAAATGCAGAAACAAAAACAAGAGTGGTAGTTAGCTATGTAAGCCAGAAGCCAGGCAAAAGGCAACATGGAAAAGGGTGTCTGGTGCTGTACAGCTAGTCTAAATCTCTCCCAAACTTTCAGTTGGTCCAGTAAAAAAATATCACCCACAATGTTCTTCTTTATATGATGTGGTTTAAGCTTAAGACCTTCATTGAGAGGAACTAAGAGTTTAAAAAAGTTGTTAAAATATTCTATAGATAGAACTCTTCAATTTCATGTCTTCTTCTTAATTTGTATGGAAAGTGATACCGGTGGACATGTATGTCATGCAAATGAGAGCAGGTTAGTCCTTACAACCGTCTAAGAGTCCCTTAAATGATCAATTTCTTCTACTGCCAACAGAACTTTCCTATCAGGCAAACCCTATCAAAATGCCAACTTGTTAGCAAATGTTTTGTCTAATTATGAGAACAGTATAGATGATAGAACATAGATAGTATGTAAAATTGAACTTCTTGAATCCCTAAACAGCTTGAACCTTTCTGTACTTCATGCAAGTGTTTTAGTATCGAAAAATCTCATGACTGTACCCCAAAGTGAATGCTAAATATTCTTATCCATGAATATGTTGAAGAACAAGCTAGCAATATATACAATATCTTACACCTTACTATCTAGAGCCATATTTTTTCTATTAGCCCTGTACTAACTTCTTACAATATTGTACGAAAGGGACACCACCCTCAGATCCAGGGGGGCTGTTATTCCCAGTTTACTTCATAGTGCTGTGAAGTTGAAGAGATCCTGCTGTGGATCTCTTCAACTAAATTACCTCATTTTGTGGAGATTTGCTAAGGAATATACTACAACCCATTTTTTAGGCCTTTATAACTAAAGAATGAGAACAGCACACTAGAATTTTTATGAAGTAAATGTTTTATCAAATATTACTAGTGTTTGTTTTACAGAATTTCTAGCCAAACCATACTGGAGGGTTAGTAAATCTTTAATGTACTGAAAATCATATTAATATGGAAGCAAACATTCAGTGCACCAAATAAAAAGATCAGCAAATACTGCTAGTCAGTCATTCAAAGCATCTTTACAGTAAAGCCACACAAGACTATTACGTGGTAAAAGTATTTATAGAATTAAGATCAGTTTCAGTTACATAAAATGTGTACCAGAAAAGTAAAAATACATATAAAAGATACCATTCAGAAAATCTCAAGAGCAGATCATAAGACATGACTTACACCTTAAAATAAAAGTATGTATTAGGTCTTTTTCAAAGAATAGCAAAATATATTGATTTTTTTAAATGGTCAGTCTTGCACACAATTAAAATAATTGGTTAAGTAGAAGGTTTTACTCCTTTGCAGAAGAATGAAAAGCAAATATAATTTAAAAGTAATATTTTTGTCAAAAAGATTAACTTTTATTTGTAGTGAGAATTGAAAACTTGAAATAAAATAAAAATATTAACAAAATATAAATTTCCAAATATATAAACAAATCTTTACAGCATTTCTCATTATTGAGAATCTTAGTGAAGATGCACATGAAAAGTATTTTAACTGACCACAGAAATAATGATATGTTTTTAAGACATTTTATTTTTATTCTATTGAATTCAGGATTCTCAGCCCAGTGAAATCACCACGTCTTTAGTGCTTGACCAAAGATTACAGAATAACAAGAGAGAGGCAGCTAAGTCTATTGGACCTTTTCTGCTCCAACTATTTCTGTATTTGTTCTGTGAATGAATGACTGCATGAATGAATAAATGAATACTCTCTCTGCTAAAACTTACAAGAATTATTAGATGCAGAGCAAATTTTAAACGATGGTCTATTTGACAAACACAGCTACTCCACAAAATTTGACTGAAACCATCCAATTATTTTACATGGCTACCATATTGTCTTCCAGATCCATCATCAAAACAAAGATCATCATGACTTAACAGATTTTTTCAGCATCGAATTACTTTTTAATGTCTCTGCAACATTTGTTTTTAGACACATAATATTATATCATGTTTTGAAATGTGCTTGTTCAGAAAAAAATAATAGTCTTTGTGATCCAGTATTTGATGATCCAGCTTCAGTCATGCTTATCTTTGCAGACTAAATTAGCTAGTTATCCCAAGAGCAACTTGAAAAAATCTGTATGCAACCAGGTCTTCCTAAGGTCCATCTGCCATTGAAACCTAAAGCAACCCTACATGTCAGGAGGGCAGACTTCAATGAGCTAAGGAGAATAGTCGGGGAGGCACTGAGGTCCCGGAGGGGAGGGGAGCCAGGTGTCCAAGAAGAGTGGTCACTCCTTAAGAAGATGATCCTCCAAGCCCAAAGGGAAGTAATCCTAATGCAGATCAAAGGGAGCAGGAGGGCACAAAAGTCCCCATGGCTTATCAAAAGCATCCAAGAATGTCTCCTAGCTAAAAGGGAGGCGTACACCCAATGGAAGTGAGGGGCCATCACCAAGGAGGATTATACTGCGGTTGCTCGGGGCTCCAGGGGGGCAGTCAGGAAGGCAAAGGCGGAGATGGAACTGGGACTAGCTACCTAGATCAAGGACATCAAGAAGTCCTTTTTTAAATACACAGGAACAAAAAGAAGGTACTGGGTAACGTGGGGCCCCTGCAAGACACACTAGGAAATCTGGTTGCCACACCAGATGACAAAGCTAACCTATTTATAATGACTTCTTTGCCTCCATTTTCCTGAGCAGGGACTGGATCAGCCCCCACCCCCCGTAGTGTTCTAGTGTGGTGCTAGAAGACTGGAAGAGGGCCAACGTGGTTCCCATCTTCAAAAAAGGGAGTAAGGAGGACCTGGGAAACTATAGGCCAGTTAGTCTTACCTCGATCCTGGGTAAGCTTTTTGAAAGAATTATCCTGGCACATTGTCCATGAGGTGCCAGCAGGGGAAGGTTATGCTTAGGGGCAATCAACACGGGTTTCATTAAAACTGGTGGGCTTCTTTGACCAGGTCACCAAATCCTTAGATGCAGGGGTAGCAGAGGATGTAGTCTTTCTGGACTTTCGGAAGGCCTTTGACACTGTCTCTCACACTGTTCTCATTAAAAAACTGGGGGACTGTGGTGTCGATAACCCACACAGTCAATTGGGTCGCTAACTGGCTGGAGGGCCACACCCAGAGAGTGGTGGTGGAAGGGTCACATTTGACCTGGAGGGATGTGGGCAGTGCAGTTCCGCAGGGCTCGGTCCTCGGGCCCGCACTGTTCAACATCTTCATCAGTGACTTGGACAAGGGGTTAAAAAGCACCCTGTTCAAATTTCCTGATGACACTAAGATGTGGGGGGATGTAAGCATGCTAGAAGGAAGGAATTGCCTGCAATTGGACCTGGACAGGTTACAGGGGTAGGTGGACGAGAATAGGATGGGATTCAACAAATGCAAGGTGATGCACCTGGGGAGGAAGAACCAGCACCATACCTACAGGCTGGGGAACAGAGTACAGAGGCAGAAAAGGATCTTGGAGTCATCAGGTGGTATTCTCCTCTCTTCTTCTGGTGAGTAGGCGGGGACGGTGACATGAGGCCTGCCTTGGCGAGGTCAACCAGTGTTTACACAGTTGCTGCCGCCAGGCAGGCCTTGGGTTTTTTGATAATGACCCATGCTTTCAGGCAGGGGGTTTGACCTCTCTCCTAAAGGCAAGCGTGTCTTCTCTTCCAGGTTGGCTGATCTCGTATGGCGAGCTTTAAACTAGCATTGCCAGGGGAGGGGGCCACAGGAAGACGAGGAAAAACCACCCGAGCAAGACAGGTAACAAATGCTAGGAGTGCCCAGGTAAGAAACAGGGGTCCAAACAGTCTCCCAAATCGGGGGGTAGCACACGCAGCTAGGCAGGGCCTTAAGTGCCTATATACCAACGCTCGTAGTATGGGGAATAAGCAGGAGGAACTTGCCCTCAGAATAGCCAGTTCAGACCCAGACATAATAGGATTAACAGAAACTTGGTGGGATTTATCCCATGACTGGGCAGTTAGCATTAGGGGCTATAGGCTTTACAGGCGGGATAGAGAAGGAAGGAAAGGCAGGGGTGTGGCGCGCTATGTCAAGGAGCAATACACATCCTCTGCCAGCAAAATGGGGTCAGAGGAGGGGCAAGCTGAAGTGCTCTGGTTCAAGATACAAGGGGGCCGTGGGGAGAGGGATTTAATGGTGGGGATCTATTACAGACCCCCCAGCCAAGGGGAGCAACTGGACCGGGAATTTTTGGGCCAGCTTGCAGAGGCACTTAAGGCAAGGGATGGAGTTGTCATGGGTGACTTCAATTACCCGGACATCTGCTGGGAGGAACAGTCAGCCAGGTTGGACCGTTCCAGGAGTTTCCTGGCCAAGATACAGGACCTCCACTTAATTCAGGAGGTGCATAGTCCCACCAGAGGAAATGCCCTTTTGAACCTGGTCCTAGCCACAGGCAACAACCTGGTAAGGGGCCTCCAGGTTCTTGACCCCTGGGTGATAGCGATCATTGCTTGCTGGAGCTTACCATCCAGCGCAGGGTGTCAAGGGCCTGCAGCAAGGTGGTAGCCCTAGACTTCAAGAGGGCCAACTTCAACAGATTGAGATTAGTGGGAGAGGCACTTGGGTTCTTAAGGGCAGGGGAACTCAGTGCCCAAGATGAGTGGTTGTTCCTTAAGGAGACGATACTCAGGGCCCAAGGGGTGACCATCCCAACAAAAAGCAAGGGGGGCAGGAGTGCCCGAAAGCCCCCCGGCTCACCAAGGGCGTCCGGGAATGCCTGATTGCCAAAAAGGGGGCGTAC
>NW_017728909.1:32406442-32436522 GCF_001723895.1 Crocodylus porosus | reverse complement strand
TGAACCTGTTCAGCCTCCACAAGAGAAAGCTGAGAGGGGATCTAGTGGTCATTTACAAATTAGTCAGGGAGGACCAGCAGGCATTGGGGGAGTCCTTGTTCCCCTGAGCACTACCAGGAATGACTAGAAATAACGGTCACAAGCTGGCAGAGGCTAAATTCAGATTAGACATCAGGAGGCACTACTTCACTGTCAGGATCTGGAACCAACTTCCAGGCGACCCCTGGGGGTCTTTAAGACGAAGCTAAACAATAACCTGGCTGGGGTCATTTGACCCCGGTAGTCCTTCCTGCCCATGGCAGGGGATCGGACTTGATGATCTGCTCAGGTCCCTTCTGACCCTACTAACTATGAAACGATGACTCACAAGAGGCTGTAAATAATCTTTTCCTGTAATACGAAAGATGTTGGTAAATGTACATGGAATGATATTTAACATGTTCCAAACCACTCTCTCATTTTTTCTTATGACAAATTGAAATAATTCAAAAAGATACAAGCAATGTCACTCATGAAAAAATGGTATTCCTTTCTCTTTCTGCAGTAAGTCAAGAGGAACAGAGGTGCTGAGTCAAACCTATTGTATGTTTGCATTTGTCACTAAGAATAATTATACTACTTATCCCTCCACATCACCCAACTACAACAGTATTCATACGGCAATGCTCGATTTAGCTTGTTATTCAAATAAAGGTGATGCAAACTACTGCAGATCAACCATTTCCCTTAAGCAAAGTTTCCACTGAAAAAACATGACAAGTCAACTTCTAGTAAGTGTACACTACTCAAGAGGCCTCATTGTTCCTAATCATCTGTTCAAGGAGTGTTGGGTAAGGGTACTTCTAAACATCAAAATAATAAAATTAATGAAATAAAGCTACATCTGGAGGAACTGAAAGAAAACTGAGCATAGCTTTGATGTGAATTACATAATTGTACATTATTAAGGTTGCAAAGTCAAGTACTCAATTGGGAAGTGCCAGAATTAAGCAGCCATATTTAAATCTCCTTCTGCATATTTATTATGATACACTGCTTAATTACATGACAGCTTTTTTCCCCAGGACCCGAGTCCCAGCTAGTGATTGGAATGGATAGTATTAACCCCTCAGTAGGATAAATTAGCCCAGCAGGACCACTAGCTCAGCTAGAGTGGTTTTAGTACACAAGCTAGAAGGGTTAGCATGCCCTTGATGAGCACCAATTCATATAGTTTTATCTCATTATTCAACATGTAGTTCAAGGCCCTATTTTCTCTACATTATTCAAACCCAGTGATGTAGCTGGAATTAATTTGCTCGTGACTTTTTCCACTTCTTCAGTATGTAAGTGCTTCATGAGTATGGATTAATAGATACAGTAACCACACACCTGGAAGATATCAGGATATTATTAACCCTATTCAAAGGATGGAAAATCAGAGGCATAAAGAAACTGAAGTCCAGTCTGAGACCCTCAGTCAGACATCAGAAGTAGGCTGGCATCCTCTATGAAGACCAGAACTACAAGGGGATGAGGCACACATTGTGTATGGAGGCATCCTGGATATTCTGCTGACAGCAGAGATCTATAACATTACACTCCAAACTGCAGCTTTAGCTGGTTCAGTGAGTCTATACCCTTTTGGTCTTCTTTGACAAACTCAATCCTTTCTATTTTTCTCCCATAAACCTGTTTTTCTCCACCTCCTTTCTATCTCTTTCCCACTCCTTGATCTTTATCACAAGTCCCAGATCTCCCTATTTCAGCTCTTTGTCCAGTCTCTCTCTCCCTTACCTTAGTTTCACTGAACCCTTCCAGAGCTGCAAGTGCACGGCAAGTTCTCCTTTTCTCAGCCCCAGGATGGATCATGGCTCAGTAGATTAAGATAATTTAGCTATGAATATATAAAGGTCCTTATAGAATATGTGTAAACTGTAAGCAACGTTCCTTCTAAGGTGTAGCAATCCATGAGCGTGCCACTTCAGTCTGTTCCCATTAGTAGCGTAACAAACACATGACCACTTGAATAGTTATTGAGTTCTGCTTTTATTGTTTGGATAAGCCTGGTGGGGGTCTGCAGTGTGTCTCAAAGACAGCAGCAAGGTATTGTGTTTACGGGACATTATATGTTCATGAACAGATTTAAGAGTT
The DNA here is from genome assembly GCF_001723895.1 of Crocodylus porosus. Classification (NCBI taxonomy): domain Eukaryota; kingdom Metazoa; phylum Chordata; order Crocodylia; family Crocodylidae; genus Crocodylus; species Crocodylus porosus. The sequence goes on along the minus strand of NW_017728909.1, from coordinate 32,434,389 downwards.
AAAATTGTCAGTTGTCACAAAGAGCTGGAGGGTTAGGGTCTGATTCCCCTCACACAAAATCAGATACCAGCATAATCTCAGTACTTGAGTGTGTATTGATGAAAAACTCCTATAAGGTACTTACATCTTAAATTAAATGGCTTTACCCAAACATTGTGCCAAAGAAAAGTAAAATAAAGAAAGCAGTAAAAGAGTTCTGTGCACCACTAGAAGTCATGTGAACTGCTTACATGCCATAGTTTCATTCTATGGTGTTTATAGGCCCATATTTTCTTTTCAACTATGCCTTTGCAAATCAGCAGTGACTTCATTGAAAAATAGAAACTTACAGTGGTGTAAAACTTGTATGAGGGAAATCACATGCAGGGCTGGCCAACAATCTTTGGGGACCCCCTGCAGGATGTTGTTCTGGGGAACGCCAGATCCCTCCCCGGGGCTGGGAACTCCTCCCTGGCTCGGCTGGTAACTAAATGAATGTCCCAGCACACCGGATGCAGCAGAAGAGGGGCGGATTCAGGCAGCAATAAGGTATAAAAACAAACAGACAGCCAGAGCAGTTCCCCGGCACCACGAGGAGGCATCTCCCCAAGCCCCTGTCCCTGTCCTGACCCCCGCCTCTGCCTTGCCTCATCTCGCCTCGGGGAGGAGCCGCTGCCTGAGGAGTGAGGAGCTTACCTCTGGTGAATGTCCCGCGCCAGACTTGACGCCTCCACCGCGCTCCGCACCCAGCTCCTCTCTGGGTAGGTGCACACCATTAAAAAGTTGGTGCGCAGCAAGATTTTAAATCATGCGTGGCCATGCACACTGGCACTTCGGAGGGAACCTTGACTGTAAGTTTTGTAAAGCTTATAACTTGGCCTATTTGAGGCAAATTCATAGGGATGACAAAAAGCACCTATTTGACACAAAAGTCACCAAGTGCTAAATACCAGTAGTAAGTCCCCTCCCCAAAGCTGAAGGTCACAAGGGGATTTTAAAAGAGAGACTTACTAGTTAAAGAAGAGTATTTTCCACAATACTTTTACTTAGAAGTACCTTTTTTTCAGTTTTTACAAGCAGTTTAGATATTTTCCAATAACAAAAATAGAAAACACAGATGACACCTGGCATGGAAAATCTCAAGTCAAATGGTTAAAGTTTGGTAGTTATGCAGTTCTATATAAAAATGCCTTGTAATAGGACATGCTGGGCAATCCCAGTAAGACAGTGCTACCAGACCTGCCTTTATTATTGTTTTAAAGCAAATAAATAAAGCTATAAGGAACTAGGAAGAATATATACTGTACTATCCTGTTGTGCCATAAATCAAGGAAAATGCTCCTTTCCCCTACATAGCAGATCACTTAGGTAAAGAGACAGATTCTAGTTGTCCTTTTGAGATCACTCTAGACATTCATTAGTCGTCATTTTGCTTACTTATCAAATGAGGTGTGTGAATTCTCCTGGTGTGTGTGTGTGTAGAAAAAAAATAAATTGAAAAACTGCTACATCCTCTGGGACGTTTGACAGTATCAATATAATGGGAAGAGTAATTTTTATATTTCTCATAAGTCAAGTCCGTAATGCTTCCAGATATAACAGACCTGTGGACCAGAGGCTAATGTTTTCCATTACTCCTATGTGGATGACTCCCATTAATTTCAATAGGAACAGAATTCACACATTCAACTTCATAGACACTAGGGCCGGAAGGGACCTCGGAAGATCATTGAGTCCAGCCCCCCGCCCCAGGGGCAGTAAGTCAGTTGGGGTCATAGGATCCCAGCAAGAAAAACATCCAGGTTTCTCTTGAAGGCATTCAATGTAGGTGCTTGAACCATCTCTGACAGCAGACCTTGGGGGCTCAGACAGTAAAGAAAGTCTTCCTTATGTCCAGCCTGAAAAGGTTTTGGAGGAGTTTATAACCATTTGACCTTGTCATCCCTTGGGGTGCTCTGGTGAACAAACGTTCCCCCAGATACTGGTGAAGAGCAGGTGTATAGGTCATAACTGTGTTCATCTAAGGACATAGGTAGACAAGGTTCTTTGGGTAAATCTGGTATCTTGTATTAGACCAACTTAAATAGTTGGAAGAATTTTTCCAACTATTTGAGTAGGATCCAATATAAAATATCAGATTTACTCAAAGAACCTTGTCTACCACAGTCAAGAGCAGAATTTGGCCTTCAAATGGCAAACGTTAATGTAAATTCCAAACCGAGAAAGGAATTTTATTTTGCCCCTGCTTTTGCTCAGTGTGCATCAGCCAGAAAACACTTACAGTAAAAGCTCCATTATCCAGCACCTTACAAGCCGGCATGTTCTATTAACCAGCATGCCTGCTTGTAAGGTAAAGTGAAACCGGAAGTGCCTACCGTGGCACTTCCAGTTTCTCTGAGCCCTCACTGCCTGGGAGAAAGCATCCTGCGCTGTCAAGCCCCCATGGCCCAGGGCATAGCAGGTTGGGCAGGGCCTGCCTCCTTGTCCCGCGGGACCTGCAGGGCCAGCGGGAGGGGCGGCGACGCTGTGGGTGGGGCAACAATGCTATGGGAAGGGCAGCAACACCCTGGACATGGCAGGAGAAATGGCAGCCCGAACAGGCAAGGATACCTGTTTGGGCCGCTCAGTTAACCAGCATATTTGTTATCCGGCATCCCCCATTCCCAGGGGACACTGCATAACAGAGCTTTTATTGTATTTCCAATTGTACATACATATTTTTTACACATACCCATTTTATTTGTACGAACACATTGTGTACACAGTTCAGATACCTGCATACATGTAGCCACCTATCCACCTAACTGCACATATGCACACACAATACCTGGCCACATAAAAACATAACACCCAAAAATCAGACATATGCAACTGCATATATTTAATTTTCAAAACTTTATCTGTGGTATTTATCTGTGGTCATATGAAGTCATAGTACTACAAATAATACTTCCAAATAATCTAAGGACAAATATCTTCTCAAAGTTCATACGAGCATACATTTCTTGTTTGATTTTTATTTTTACATTTCATTGTGACTGCTGAGAGGAAAATTTCAAGATCTTTTACCATCTGAATTTTGTCATAGCTCTTTGAAAGCTGCAGGATCAGAGGATCCCTTTCTGTATGCTTTTTATTTCCTGGTAATGCTCTTTCTGAATTTCAGTGAATAAAGCTGAAAGGACTACTTGCATAGGGGTCAGCAAACTAGACAGGAGGCTACCAAAGGATATGATGAAAAAAGCCAATACAATTTTTACAAGGGTGTGAAAAGCCTAGTCATAGGGCACAAGTGATATCACCATCTAGAATACAGAACTCCTGGTTGCTGGGTTTTTGGTAGTAGCTGTGCTGGTGTGAGGACACAGGCAGGAAAGGTTCTTTGAGTAGATGTGATCCCTTTTATTAAAACAACTGAGTAGTTGGAAAAAATTTCTTGGCAAGCTTTTGAGAGCAGTCACCCTTGCACCCCAGTTGAGTATTTCAGTGTTAGAAACAGGTTGGCAAACCAAAAAGAATTCAGACATCATCTTCACAAATGACTGTCAATCTGGAATAAACTATTAAAAAAGACAGAAGGAAGGAAAGAAAATAATAGATTCAAAAACCTATTTATCAATAGCTTCAACAATCAAAGAGTAATGTGAATGGAAATAGGATGCTTGGCCAGAAATATTTACAGGGTGTTAAGATTAAAAGAAGATATTTATAGGATGGCTCAAGGGAGAAATAACAAGCCACAGTCAGAGAAAATTAGGGAAAAATATAACTAGGCTGAAAATCTGGAATATTTTACAGTCTCAGATCCCTGTGTGGCCCTGCTGTTCCCTGCAGCACAGGGTCGCACCTTCTGGGCTGCGGAGGCCCCAAGGGAGGGCAGCAGGGTGAGAGCCCGAGCCTGCAGCGAACAGCCTGCCCACACCCCACACACAGATCGGGTGACACAGGTCCCCCCTGCCCACCCGGGACTGCCCCTCTCTACCTCCTGGATGAGTCACACACAGCTCCATCCTGCTCCCGGCTGGGGCCCTGTGGTCACACACTGTGGCCCCAGGCGCCAAGCCCCACACACCACCTGGCTGGGCAGCAGCCCCAGCCCTGCCCAACTCCCTCCCTCTCTATGGGGGCCTCAATCTCCGCCCCCACACTTACCTGCAGGAGCTGCTCCCCAGGCTACCTGGCAGCCATGTGCATGCACATGGCGACCCCTGCCTCACCACCCTCCTCTCGCTCCCTCCCAGCCCCTTGCAGGCTGGAACTCTGTCAGCCTTCAGAGAGCTCTTTACAAAACTATAAAATCCGCAGGTTTCTCTGTTAAAATGAGAAATCTGCGTTTTCCTCTGGTAAAGTGCACATTTTTCTCTTCTTCCCCATGGTTATAACCCACTGATCGCTTGGTTGTGACAGAATGCAATATAACACAAAATGTCCATTAGTTCTCTGCATTCAAATATGGAAGTGACAACACTGCATGCAGAGATGAATGCACAAGCTTTTTAGCTATGTTTTGGACAGAGGACCATCTGTCAAATGCTTCATCATTCAGAAAATATGCCCAGAAACCCAAGCCCAAATAAAGTGTAAGAGACATTTCTTTAAGTCTAGGCAAGGTATACAACAGAAAGTCAAGTCTAATATTAATGATACGTGTATTTAAATGAAAACAGCTCATGCTGCTCTCCCACCCATGCCTGCTCACAGCCCCAGCCCTAACCCGTCAGTGTTGTTCCCAGCAGCACTGCTCCCAGTGCAGCTGCAGCTACCTGGGTACTGCTCAGCTTCATAGAACCATAGAAAATTAGGGTTGGAAGGGACCTCAGGAGATCATCTAGTCTAACCCCCTGCTCAAAGCAGGACCATCCTCAGCATGATCGTTCCAGGCAGGGCTTTGTCAAGCCAGACCTTAAAAACATCCAAGGATGGAGTTTCCACCACCTCTCTAGGAAACCTGTCCCAGTGCTTTATCACCTTCCAAGTGATAAAGTTTTGCCTAATACCAAACTTAAAACTCCCTTGCTACAACTTGAGATCTTTGCTCCTTGTTCTGTCATCTGCCACCACTGCGAGCAATCCAGCTCCATCCTCTTTGGAACCACCCTGCAGGTAGTTAAAGGCTACCATCAAATCCCCACTCAGTCTTTTCTTCTGCAGAATAAACAAATCCAGTTCCCTCAGCCTGTCCTCATAAATCATGTTCCCCAGCCCACAAACCATTTTGCTCTTGCTGGTCTCTCTCCCACTTGTCCACATCCTTTCTATAGTGGGGGAGGAGGTGGCCAAAACTGAGCACAGTACTCCAGATGTGGCCTCACCAGTGCTGAATAGAGGAGAATAATTAATTCTCTTGATCAGCTGGTAACACTTCTACTAATGCAGCCCAGCATGCTGTTAGACTTCTATCTACTACATCCCTCAGCTTAGTGTCATCCACAAATTTGCTGAGGGTGCACTCCATCCCATCTTCCAAATCATTAATGAAGATATGGAATAAAACCAGCCCTAGGACTGACCCCTGAGGAACTCCACTTGATGCTGGCTGCCAGCTAGACACTGAGCCAAGGATTACTACCCATTGAGCCTAACAATCCAGCCATCTTTCTGTCCACCTTACAGTCCATTCATCCAACCCAGCTTGCTTGTAAGAATGCTGTGGGAGCCAGTATCAAAAGTCTTGCTTAAGTCAAGGTCACTGCTTTTCTCAAATCCATAAAGCCAGTCATCTTATCATAGAAGGCAATCAGGTTGGTCATGCCTGACTTGCCCTTGGTGAATCCATGCTGACTGGTCCTAATCACCTTCTTCTCCTCAAGTGCTTAGAAAGGATTCCTTAAGGATCTGCTCCATGACTTTTCCAGGGACTGAGGTGAAGCTGACCAGTCTGTAGCACCCTGGAACCTCCTTCCCTGTCTTAAAAATGGACACTATATTTGCCTTTTTTCAATCACCCAGGACTTCCCCTAATTACCATGAGTTTTCAAGGATAATGGCCAGCATCTCCACAATCACATCAACCAACTCCCACTGCATCCTCAGATGCATTGCATCCGGCACCATGGACCTGTACACATCCAGCTTTTCTAAGCAGGCCCTAACCTTCTCTTTCACCACTGAGGGATGCTCACCTTTTCCCCAACCTGTGCTGCCCAGTTCAGAGTCTGGGAGCTGACCTTGCCTGTGACGACTGAGGTAAAATAGACCTTTCCTCATCATCTGTCACTAGGTTGCTTCCCCCATTTGTAAGGAACCCACAGTTTTCCTGACCTTTGTCTTGTTGCTAACGTAACTGTAGAAACCCTTGTTACCCTTCACATCCCTTGCTAGCTGCAACTCCAGCTGCACTTTGGCCTTCCTGACTTCATCCCTGCATGCCTTAGCAATATTCTTATACTCCTCCCAAAGTTGCTTGTCCAAGCTTCCACTTCTTGTAAGATTCCTTTTTTTGTTTAACCTCACCAAAGAATTCTCTGCTAGCTAAGCTGGTTGCTTGCCACATTTGCTATTCTTCCTGCACATCAGGATGGTTTTTCCTGTGCCCTCAATAAGGTTTCTTTAAAATACAACCAGCTCTCCTGGACTCCCTTTCCCCCTCAGACTGGCCTTCCAGGCGATCCTGCCCATCAGTTCCCTGAGGGAGTCAAAGTCTGCTTTTCTGAAGTCCAGGGTCCATACTCTGCTGCTCTCCTTTCTTCCTGTTGTCAAGATCCTGAACTCGATCATCTCGTGCTCACTGCTGCCCAACATTCCCCACCAATTCTTCCCTGTTTGTGAGCAGTAGGTCAATAAGAGCAGAGCCCCTAGTTGGTCTCTCCAACACTTGCAACAGAAAGTTGTCTCCAACACTCTCCAAAAACTTCCTGGATTGCCTGTGCACTGCTGTATTGCGCTCCCAGCTGGTGTCAGAGTGATTGAAGTCCCCCATGAGAACCAGGGCCTGTGATCTGGAAACTTCTGCTAGTTGTCTGTCATATATCTTCTGGTCTGGTGGTCAATAGCAGACCTCCACCACGACATCACCCTTGTTGCTCTCCCCTGTAACCTTAACCCAGAGACTTTCAATACGCCTATCTCCATTTTCATAGTGGAGCTCTGAGCAATCATAAAGCTCTTTTAAATACAGAGCCACTTCCCCCATCTCTTCTCTCCTGCCTGTCCCTTCCTGAACAATTTGTACCCATGCATGACAGTACTCCAGTCATGCGAGATATCCCACCAAATTTCTGTTATTCTAATCACATTATAGTCCCTTGACCTGCGTTTTTCCCAGGCTTCATACATTTGTGTACCTGACGTGACTAGACAATTGCCCTACTTTTTCAAGAAGAATGAGGCCTTCCCTACTGCTCCCTTCTGCTTCTGCTTCCTCCACGTCCCCCAGTTCCCTCAGGCCTTTGTTCTCCATCCCATGGTGAACCTAGTTCAAAGCCCTCCTCACTAGGTTAGTAAACCTGTCCACAAAGATGCTCTTCCCTCTTTACATTGCTGGATTCTGCCTCTTCCTAGCAATCGTTCTTGGAACAGCATCCCATGGTTGAAGAAGCAAAATCCCTGTGGGTGACACCACCTGCACAGCCATGCACTGATCTGCAGGATGCATCCACTCCTGCAAGACCCTTCTCCTTGACCAGAAGGATTGAGGAGAACACCACCTGTTCCCCCATCCTCTCCAACCTTGCACCTAGAACCCTGTAGTCTCTCACTCTTGGCAGTATCATTGGTACCCACATGGATGAGCAGCATGGGGTAGAAGTCAGAGGGTCAGATGAGTCTCAGTAATCCTTCTGTGACATCTTGGATTCAGGCTCCAGGCAAGCAGCAGATCTCCCAGGACAATAGGTCATGTCAGCAGATGGATCCCTTCATCCCTCACAGAAGGGAGTCTCCAACCACCACCACTTGTTGCTTCCCCTTTGTGGCAGTGGTCTCGATCCTTCCCACCTTAGAGATTCCTGGCCTGGCCTCTTCCACCAATGGAGTGTGCTCCTCCTCCTCTGTTACTAGCGCTCCATATCTGTTTGCACTGCACGTGGGGATGACGACTTCTTGCTGCCAGAAGATACAATCTTGTGGCTAACAATTTCATGGGTGTCAATGCTCTCTTTCTTTTCTAGGACCACATCTGGCAGTCCTTCCTCCACAGTTCTAGAGGTTTCCTTCAGCATGGAATCAATGAAGTCCTCATGGCAAAGAATGCTTCAGAGCCTTGCTATCTCCTCCTGTAGCTCTCTTTCCTTCCCCCTGAGGGACACCACCAGAAGTCACTACTCGCATTGCAGACACTCCCCACCTGGCTGACAGTGGAATGAATCTGCAAGCCACAGTCTGCACAACACCAAGCCAGAACCTGAGTGGAAGCCTCAGTGGTGTGTGGTCCTGCCTGGACTGACACCTCACAGATGGAAGCAGAGGAATAGCTAGAAATGGCAGTAGTTCTGGGATTGTGACATACTCCAGCCATGTCTCTGGGTCCTCTGCTACCTCTTACTTTGTGCCTCTCTTTCCAGGCAGACCTTCCCTAGCAAACGCCTCCACAGCTGGCCTGTTTGCTGTTTCTTGATCTCAAGGGTACCCCTTTCCCTGCAACCTCTTTCCTCTCAGCAAGCTTACAGTGAAGGGGTGTGAGAGAGCATTTCCAAAAAAAACTCCCTATTGCTCTGGACTCTAGTTAAACAAAGGGCTTAAGTCCTGTCTAGTTGCTGAGTTTTAGTTGCTAAAATAAAACTGTGTGGTCAGTCGAACCTAATTACATATAAAAAAAATAATCTTACCTTTCAGGCTTCCCCACCTCCAGCAGCTTCTCCTCTTCCTCTTGCCCCTGCTGCACCGTTCCAGGCAGAAGGTAGCAAGGGGAAGATGTGGAGACTTTGCCTGTCCAGCATGAGAAGCAGCCACCTGTGGGCAGCCAAGAGGGTGGAAGATGGCTGGGAGCTGAAGCTGGAGCCCTGTGAAGAGGCAGGAGCCACTCAGATGCAGTTTCCTCACCATCTGGCTGAATATATGGTGCCTGGCACGTATCTCCACAGCTTCCCCATGCTACTTGCTGTCCAGAGCAGCACAGACCAAGGAAGGAGGAGCTACTGGAGGCATGGAGAGCTAAGCAGTACGTGGGCAGCTAAGGCAGCAGCCTCTCTGGGAAGTTGTGCACACTGGACAGGACTGGGGCTGGGGCTGTGCTGTCTGTCAGATGCAGGGAGGGAGTGTGGTATGAGCTGCCTTGGGCAGAAGTGAGTGGGGCTTAGTCCCATGTGGAGTGCTGTGTGGGTAGCTGCAGGCCAGATGGGGTGTGTGGGGGCTGACCACACCTGCACTGCAAAACTGGGCAACCTCTCCATTATAAGCCCTGAACTTCCCCCTCTCTCCCTGCACCCCCAGCCAGCTCCTAGTATTTAGCACACAGGCAGCCCTCCCATACCCACCATACCTACACCCCACACAAGCTCACCACCCCACAAACACACCTCCCACATCCCCCCCACAAACATCAACCCTACAAACCCCCCACACAATACCCCAAAGACTTTATTTTGAGCTATTATACAATCACCTCTACATACAATACTCCAAAAAATATAAATCAGAACAAAAATATTTTAAATAAAATTAAAATGTTATAACAGACATTTTTCATTTTTAGTATGATTGTATCTATAATTTGTTAAAATGATATCTTCTGAAAGATTGTGTGCAGCCCTTAACAGTTCACCAAAACTTGTTAAGTGGCCTCCAGCCGAAATAATTGCCTATCCCTAGTCTATAGGGTGGTGTTTAGGGTACTCTCCTGGGAGGCAGAAGCCTGTCAAGTTTTACGGAGATAGATGCAGGGGTTTCTGGGAAACTGCACCTCAAACTGCTGAAAACTAAACCTCATGCCATGTGTGTTAAGGCAGATTTAGATGGAAACAGCAGAAATGGTAGCCCCTTCTGAGGGCATTAGGTCTGCCAAGTTTCAAGGAGATAGGTGCAGGGGTTACTGCCAGAGTAAACAGCTTTCTTTTTAAAAACTGTGGAGGAAAAAAAACCCAAGAACAAATATAAATTGAAAGAAATGGATTGCATAGGGATAAGGAGAGGGATTCTAGTTAGTAAGCTATAGTCAATCCTTTCTAAGAACAGAAAGTAGCAGGAGACTGACTAGGTAGGAAGTCAAGCCAGTCCAGTACCTTTCAGATGCTGTTGCTCAGGCAGAAACAGCTCACAAAAGGCACCGAGAGCCCGCAGACAGAGGCTTATATACTGTTTTTCCATCCCAAGAGCACTGTGACTGGAAGGGGACTTGGGGAAAGATCACAATCACTAGCCAGCTAGAGATGTCAGTCTTTCCCTCCCCTGCTTCCTCTCCCTCCTCTCAGTTCCTGTTCCCCTGAAAGAGTACCTTCCAAATCCCCAAATCTTTTTTGAATGGATCTGGAGGCTCCAAACAGATTCAGAGGGTTTTTTCCTTCTGCCGATTCAATTCAGATTTGGTGATTCAGCCTCTGAATTGCACCAAATCTTCTCTGAATTGAATCGCGGACTGAAGCTTCGCACATCCCTAATGAGTGTGTATCCATTGAGACTGAGGAGGGTCTAGAATTTGAACCTTCCACTTCCTACAGTGGAATGTTAGCCATCCCAAAAAGAATTACATGCCTGGCTCCCTTGGTGGATCTAGCCCTTAAAGAAACCCTTGAAAATTTGGCTCTAGGTATCTCAAACTGAAATCTCAAAAGATGGGGCATCCAGAAGTGGCACATGCTTTTAAAAACACAAAATGAAATGGCAGTACTTCCACTGGCATCATCAAGGCCAGAGTTCAACTTGGTGTCAGTATCTTCATTAGGAATTTGGTGAGAATAATGCTACAGACAAGGTGCAAGTCTTCTCCCATTTCCTTAATTGTATGATTGCTCAGAACTCCACTTCTACCTAGCTCTTTTCGTTTGTCCACTATCTATGACACTTAGGTCACAGTAGGTGCATCTACATGTGCACTTTACTGCAGAGTTGACCAATTCACTCCACAGTAAAATGTCACTGTCTACATATGTATTAGGGTGCAGTAAATTAATTAACTCTGTCATAATATAGTACTGTTAGGGATAGTACTATCTTACGGCAGAGTAATTATGCATGACAAAATGCACACGTACACGGTGATAGGGGCTGGTTAGAGTATAAGGGTGCCAAAGTGTGGGGGTACTACACTTTACCACTTTTGTATCCCAGCCAGCCCCAACACCACCCAATGCCACCACCTGGAGCCCAGGGCTGATCCCCTGAACCTGCTGCCAGGCTAGAGCTGCTCCACCCCATCTCAAACTGCTGCTGTCTCAGGCACACATCTAAACACTGCACTAAGGAACAGCTGACTCCAGCTCAAACTGCTCCAGAGTTTATTGCATCACATTAATTTTATATGTAGATGCATCCAATAAGAACAATAACAGTGTTGATGATAATTATGCAATGTTTTAAAGATGGAAGTATGCATATGAATGCTAAGACTAAAATTAGAAAACTCTACTATTGAGAAAGTGAAAGCCAAGACAAAATAACTGTAAGCTGTTCTTACACATTCAGAAGATTAAAATAAAAATAACAGTTAAAAATTCATTTGAAGTCATGGGCATTAAAAAAAGTCATGATTTTCCATAATTATGAAGTCAACGGTAGTGAATATTTTGTGCTGACACACAATGTTTTGCCTCAAGATCTCAAAAGCACTTTGACAAAGGAGAGAGGAAAATGAATGATGTCTAAGCCAGGCCTGATGGAAGCAATGAGACAGTATTATGGAGGAAAAAAACAATTTATAAAATGAAATTAACAGAAAAGAGAAAACAAAACAAGTAACAAAACAATTCCTCTTCAGGCAGCATCAGCTGTGTGTGTGCATGTGTGCGCCTGTAAGTATACATGCATGGGTGTGTATGTAAGTATCTCTGTGAGCAAAGCAAAGAGACAGACGGAACCAACAAACAGCTGCAAGTGCTCCACACATCTGAAATTCAGAAACCTAAATATAGAAGTGTAGATGCTTGATGTTAGACATTTGGGCCATATTTTATCAGAGATTTAGACTATTTTATGCCCCAGCTAGAGTGGAAAGGCAGACTGATAAGCACCAGTAACTGGTGTAATTGCTTGGAACAAATTAAAACCAGACAAAATGTTCAAACAAAGCAAATATGAATTGTTTGGTTTTATTTCCAAGTGCAGAGAAGTTCAGGAGCAAGATGCATATGCATAGTTGTATAAAGCTTTTTAGAAAGATCACCTACATATCCTACCAAAATTGAAAATAAATACAAAATCCTATCCTGAATACCAAAATTACTTGTGCTCAAAAACTTCAGTAATGTGGGCCACAGAAGTATTTGGATCACTAGATAAACAGATTTCCTGTGCACCCCTGCTGGGTGACACAAGGCTACTAAGGCTGTTTCTTCAAAACTGAAAACTAGCACCACCGCAGTAGAGTGATTATAGTTCATTCTGTTTCAAAAGGTCAGTCACTTTCTATCATCTGATAGTGTGATTAAGCCCAGAAGAAGTGGGGATAACTGTTCAAAATTACTGCCCATGGGTGAAATGGAAAGGTAAAGTGATATCACTTATCCTTATTAAGGGAAAAAAATAAGTTTCCTTTCACATAAGGCACTATATAGCAAAAGGCTTGGAAAATACAGCAATATTACAGCTTAATAAATACTTACAATGCTATATTAAAACATGAAAATTATTACAGTAAAATGGCAAAGAATTAAAAAAATGTGTAATAAATTTTAATATTTTTCCAACAGTATGTCTAACAATTATTCTACACTGAATAAACCTTGTGGGGACATCCACACATGCAAGCACGTGCCCTTGCAGCAACTGAAATAGAAGCAGTGCAAATTTGAGCCAGGGCTTTTTGTCTCAGCACACATGCTCGGACATCCATTTTGCTGAGGAGCAAATTTTGCCACTTGGGGCAAAATAACCTTGCCTGGCTCCTCCCAGATCTGCAGGGGGAGCTACAGCCCGGGGACAGCACCTGTGCTGTTCCCAGCAGTATAAAAAGCTGTCCTGTCTTGGCCCCATCAGTACAAAAAGATGCCCTGGCAAGTACCTCAGGACTACTTGCTCTCAGGACCTTCTCGGGCCCGGCCAATTGATAACTGGGGACACTACCCCTTGTGCCAGCTGGACTGCTGCAGCAGTCCTGAGAGTTCCCTGCGCCCTCTACCCACTGCAGCAGTCTGGGATGAGGCATCTGCCCCTCTGGGCCAGCTGCCAGTGGGCTGTAGCTGCAAAGTTGGCCTTTGTGTGACTCTACTGCCTCGTGTGCCCCCTGCCTGGCCATCTGGGCAGCTATTGCCCAGAAGATTTTCCGGATGTGTTGGCCTGCTTTGAACTTTCAAGGCATGTCCTCCTGGCCCCATTTGGCCAGGACATCAGCCACAGCCAGCTGGGTCCAAGGTACCAGCTCTGAGCAGGCAGAGTCCTGCCACTGGCCTCCCTAGCAGAAATTGTGGTGTTCCCTATCGAAAAATTGAAAAATCCCTGATAAAAAAAAATCCCAAAGTCACTCTGTAAAATACCCCAAAATCCATGTTCCTCCACACTTAAAACAAAAGACTACTACAGAGAGAGAGTGATCAGTTAGGCAATGTTTTAATGATATATCTAGAGTGGTAAAGCAATTTGGAAGACTAACTTTGTCCCTATCATAATAATAAAGTGGGGCTGAACAGGAAAGGGCTCGGGGGGGGGGGGGCCTCAGGTGCAGAAGGGATTGGGGGGGCCTCAGGAGGTTGTGTGGGTGGGGATGGGCGAGGAAGAGAGAGATCAGGGGAGTCTCAGGGGGCAGGCAGGGAATGGGGCCAGGCAGGGCAGGGATCGGGGGGGCTGTGGGAGAGGGTGGAGCCGGTGGGGGTCCCCCCCTCCTCCAGTCCCCCCAACCCCTTACTTACTGGTAGTAGAGCCTGGGTCCAGCTCCCTACAGCTGGCACGCTGCCTGCCCTGCACGGGCAGCCAGCGTGCTTCAGCACCAGTGTGAAGGATAATAATAAAGATGCTCCAGCAGCCACAGCATCTGTGGAGGACCCAGCCTCCAGTTTCCTCAGAGCATGATTTGGGACCATGCCCTGCCCCGTTTTTGTTTTTTTGTTTTTCTGTGGGGTTTTTTGATCCCTGGATAGGGGTCTAATCTTGCCCCCCCCATGCTGCAAATCTGCAGAACAGGGAACATTTTCTTGTTCCTCCTGCACGTGTCTCTTACAGCGTCTCAAAGGGGTTTGAGTTGCTACCAGAGGCACATGTGGGCTCATCTGGATGCTCCCTGTGAGGGCTTGGCACCTCTTGGAGATACTGAGCTTTCTCAGCTCTTGTTGACATTAGTAAAAATTGATGACGCTTAGCAGGCTGTAGGACTACCCCTGGACACATTAATAAAATCACAGTCTGGATGTTGCATTCAGATAAACTAACATTAATAACAGCATTTATCAAATAGATTGACACCAAACTGAAAACAAATTATAGATGGAGGTTCTCAAAAGCACTCAGTACTGGCATCATTCTACTCCCAGTTTAGACCATGGCAAATCTTCCATTCATTTCAAATGGGCAGAGTTAAGCAGATATTGAGCAGTTTCAGAAAAAGCATTTTTTATTCTTATAATTGTTTAATGGCCTATGGGCACACACACAAAATATCTCTGTACCTCACAAACATTAACAAAGCCCTTATGATACTTGTCTATTCAGAGTTAGATAACAGTTAGAAAGACCTTTAGGAAAAATGTGGAGGCTTTAAAGATATGTTTTTATTTAAAAAAAAAAAAATCATGAACTACACTACTACCACTAAATTTATTGTAAAATATTGCTGCCTTTTGTAAAATTTCTGTAAAGCAACTAGCAACCATTATCCCCATTTCATGGATAGGGAATGAGGGCTCAGAAATGCAGTGATCTGCCTTTGTTCATAGCTTTGAACCCCCATCTAACAAATACTGGATACAAGCCATGAACTATTTAGCCAAGTAGAGCTGGAGTACCGTAGCTAGATATGTTTAACTATTTCAACCAAGAAGTTAATATCCAAGATGAGTAAAATAACATATTGCCATCAGATATAGAAAACCACATATACTACTGAAAGCAGTGGTTTGATTTGGAGTGTAGTACTGCATAATAGAATCATGCGTAATATGTATGAAACATTTATTTTGCCCTACAAACCATAAAGCTCTAGCACGGTTACTTCCAAGATGACAGAGTTGGTTTTGATGAAGATATCTATGGGCATCTTTACACGTGCTCCAGGGTGGGGGGAGAGGCACTTTAATTAGAATGGCTCCAAGAGATGCTCTAATTAAAGCACCCACAGCCTCACGTGTATTGTAACTCATTTGACAAGTTTTAGTTAAAGTGTCCCCACCGCCACTTTAAAGTATGGGGATGCTGAATACCTGTTACATGGAGGCTGCCAATTAGCACACACCAGCAGACTCAATTAATTCAGTCTGCCCCAACACATGTCAATTAGCATGTGTTCAAGCAGACATCCAGCACATGTACAAGTGCCTTATGTTTTCAACATAAAGATTTGTTTTTATCCTTGAAACATCCACTACATATTTATGATTGAAACTTGTATCCATTTTATTTCAGCAGGAACTCTTAAAAGCCTATGACTGATTGTTATAGGTTCTCATATCAAGAGAACTGTGCTTCAGTAAATTCATACTGGCTAAAATGAGTATACACAGAATTAGAGGACTAGTAATAAGTTTCATTTTTACAAGCCACTTTCCTAGTCTTCTAACATGCCCTTAATTTTCTATCAAAAATTACAGTCTCATTTTTCTATCATCATAGAGAGGCATTATTAGGACACTGCACTCAGAAAGGAGTTTACTAAGTGTGAACATCCTGGTATAATCTTATTCTCACTACATAAGGGATTATTCCATGGAAAAGGTTTTTAATGATGGTAAAACATAGATTTTCTAGATATAGCTAGACCAGAAGAGAAAAAACAGAACTGGAGAAAATTTTCATATCAATTAAAGGGCTTCCTTAGTGTCAAACTAATTCTGTGTGGGCACATCTACATGTGAAATTTATTCAGTGCAATATAGTCCAGCTCAATTCACGCCAGAGTTTATTGCCCCCAGGTGCATTTACATGTGCACCCGGGACCACAGCATGTTGAATCTGGCTGGCGTGCTGGAGCTGCTCCACACTGGCTCAACATGCTGTGGAGGGCACGAGGATGCTATGGTGTGGGGCTAGCTGGTCGGCAGCCCCCGAACTGTAGCAGCCTCATGCACCAGCCAGCCCTACCACCATCTACACATGCATTTCACCACGCATAACTACTCTGCTGTAGGACACTACTTGTGTTGGGCAGTACTTTCCTACAACAGAGTTAATTAGTTTACTGGAGCCTAATAGCACCGCTCATGTAGACAGTGATGCTTTACTGCAGAGCTAATCGGGCAATTCTGCGGTGTCTCGTGTAGATGTACCTGTGTGCGTAAAATTTCTGTAATGGATCTTTGCAATATGAAGTAGCTATTAGGGACTGAAATCTATTTTTTCACAATATATTCTGCATAAAAAATGAGTCTCAATTCTAATGGGACTTTGATATAATTCACATTCATTTTCTCAGCTAAATCAATTATTGTCATCATGTACCACAAGTGCACGATGACAATCAACCTCAATGAACACCTATATAAATGCAACCTGTGCATAACTCCTCTCTATAGTATCTACAGCATTTGACTCTGGATAATGGTGATAATATGAGGATAAAGTGCTGCCTAGAGAAAAACAATAATTCTTATTTTTTGCTGAACATCCCCTACTGTCTCTGCCCCTACTGTCCCCCAATTCTGCATCACATTTGATCAATCAACAAGCATACCTTTGCTAAGAAAATCTAAACCTGAATTTGATTAGTTGTGTATTTTCGGAGTGAAAAATTCATCTACTGTAAATTTAGCAATTTACTGTAAATGTGCCTAATGAGGTAGGCAAATATGGGCAATCAACAACTTACACACACAATATATTTTCAGTGAGCTATATTTGCTGGCATTAAAATATTTGGGTAAGCAGAAATTATGCAATCTGAATTTAGGATAAAAGGGTATAAACTGTAGGCAAATAAAGCTTTAGTAATCTAAACAAATCCATTTAGAATTCAATTCTCCTTTATATGCTCTCACAAAACCTCCATTTGACTGTAATAGATCTTACACAGCTGGCAACAAAAAATCCCAGTTTTAAGAAACAATACTTTAAAATAAAAAAAAAATAAAAAAATCAAAGAAATGTGTTTTAACAGCTTTCATCTGTCTGTATCTGTTCCATGGCCTGGAAGTGGCACAGAGTCTCTTAGGATATATACACATAGCTGAGGTGTCTGTGGACCTGGTGAAATACAAAGGTGAACAGGAACTGTATATATTCAATAGTTCTAAGAGAGAAAACTTAAGTATCTTATCCCCTGCCAATGAAAGTAATAAGAGCTTTGACACTGACTTCACTGATTTTTTCAGTGTGTCGCTAAGGAAACGCAAGAAAATGTATTCTAGTATCCTCTAGTATCCATAAATGCTCTTTTTTTATGACCAATGCATGGAAGCAAACAAAAGATATTCCATAATGTTCTGAAGAATCAGAAAAGTACAAGGTTTAACAGCTTGCTGCAGAGGAAGGAATGAAAGTCAATCATCTCTTTTACTTTATGGTCCATTGGGAGGTTTTCTGTACAGATAAAAATCAAAGATAATTTGCCCAAATTCATTTGTCTTCAAATCACAGTGCATTTAAAAAATGCACACAATAAGATTCAAGGAGTTCATCTCTGCCTAGCTGGAACTGAAACTGATGAAGCTGTAGCCCTGGTACACTCAGGATCGTGCACAGTCTGCCAGTGAAAGGGATGGTGGTCAGGCAGGGTGCTGAGAGAGGGGCCGGCCACCGGGGAGCCATTCCCTCTCTTCTCTATAGACCCAAGCTGAGACCAAGTGCTTAACTATATACAAATTTATTGCTACAATAAATACATATAAATAAGAACATTAAATATTTACAGTAAAATTAGTATGCAACACCACTTACAATAACCTGCAATCAACATAGTGTACTACTTTGAGGGACCGCAAAAACAGAAACCAGATGATTCACAGCATATGCAACAATTAACCTCCCTGCACAAAATAAGCATTAACACTTTAGAACAGGTAAGTAAAGGTATCAACACAATAAACACATATGAACATCAGCTTGGATAACTCAAGTGAGCTGAGGTAGCAAAACCATTGACGTACACAGGCAACAATACAGGTATGTTCTGATAATAGGCAATAAACTCATATAGACAATGAAGACAGATAAACCCATATAAACTTCCATAAGGAGTACCCATAACTCTATTTACCTCTACAATACGAAACAACAACAATCACAAAATAAGGCGATGCATTCAGCACCTCACAGGGTGTTCCCTGGAGCCCCTCCCCTTTAGAGCCCTGGGATGGGGACACTCCCCTTTCCCAGTGGAGGAGGTGGCAGACGTGCCCAAACCCGCTCCCAAACCCGCCTCCCTTGTGGGACCCGTTTTCCCAGGAACTCACACTCCTGTTCTGAAGCAGCCAAGGCTCATCCCCTGGTGGCCAGTCCCATGAGGGCCTCTCTTCAGCAGCGCCTCTGGCTCCTCTCAATGGCCTGGAGCCCCACACTGGGCACCCAGGGCGCTCCCATGGGAGCCAAGCCCTTACTGGCTCTAGTTCCCTGGCCTCACACCGGGGGTCCTTCCCTTTCCTGGGACCTGCTCTGAGCACTGGAACTCTTTTAGTTTAATGCAGAGCCTAGAGCCAGGGCTAACATGAGCAGCCTTGAGCTGCTCCGAGGGCCAGCTCTCCATGGGCTGACCTGTGCACCGTGTGGGGCCCAACCAGCCTCAAGCTGCACCCAGGGCTGACTCTCCGGGTGCCAGTGTGTACACCAAGTGGGGGCCGAGAAGCCTTGAGCTGCTCCCAAGGCCAGCTCTCCATGCCTGGATACATGCACCACTGAGGCTCAGGCGGGGTCCCAAGGACGGCTGTCTCCGGAGCTCTTCTCACCTCATCATCCCTTGCTGTATCTCTCTCTCCCCCCAGAGTGCTGAACATGCTCTCCTCTTATACACGTCAGGGGCTCCACCCCCGAAGTTCTCCAGATCTGGCGCAGCGCAGTCTCAAACCGGGTCCAGACTGCGCCTTCCCCCCTCCCTTCAGGGAAAGGGCATGGTCTTGCTTTCCCTGGCTTGCTTCTGATTGGCAGATGGGCTCCACCGATCAGAACTGCAGAATCTTGAGCCCACGGCTCATCCAGAGCTCAAGAGGTAAGTCTGCTACAAAGGCACCACTGACAGTTATACAAAGTTGCTAAGATACAGCTCAGCAAGAAGAGATTCAGGACATGTAGGGACATCCAAGACCCTTATGAATTAAGAATGACTGTTACAGTCAGGGTACGTGCCAGGCACCAGGCAGAAGACAACTTTGGGTTGGGGTCTAAGCAACCTGAACTCCTACTTAACCTAGTGAAAACAGAGGGCATTTGGCATCCATCAAAATTCTCAAGGCTTTGTAGGGCTGATCCTTTAGTAAACAAAAAGGGTACATATTCTCCATTTGTTTTCCAAATACTTCCTATGCATCCAACAAATTAAGATTAAGATCATTCTAATTGTCATTAGCACTCTTCAGAAGCCTCCACAATGCAACATCACTCAATAATCCAACAACATCTTCTAAAAGTTACATATCTGAGCCTAAATTGTGAATAATAATAATAAAAAAGATCTATACTTCTACAGGATAAGACAGCTCAAAGAACATTTGACTGAACATTTGCCTAAATACTGATTTAGTGCTATATTTAGGAGTTTTCTAAATGTATATAAAAATAACATAAAGCTAACCCAGCAGCCTCTTTACATGCAGGAATCACATGAAAGTGTCATTCAGTTGAAAAAAACCGTCAGAATAAGGAGTCTGAGTTCTCTGTTTAGCCCTGTAACAGACATGATGCTTAACAATCCTGCGCCACAGTTTTCACCTCTAGAAAATGTTTAGATATGTTTAAAGGAAGAGTGTTTATTGCTATTATTACTATAATAAAATATATAATCAATTTAAATAAAGAATTCTTAAATTAATGTAATGTAGAGACCAGATTCTCAGCTGGCTTTACATCATCACAGAACTTCACTGATTTTAACAGAACTGCTTTACACTGGTTTTGCTGACTGACTCCCAGGAGCCAAAGGTTCTCCCTCAGAATTGTAAAAATACAGTTTTTAAATCCATATTTATCATTAACAGAAGGCAGATTTTTATTTTCTGCCAAGTTATTATCTGTGACAGTCTCTATCCACTATAAAAATCTCCCAGTAATTTCAATTAAAATTGTGTGTAGGTAAGGAAATGCAGGAAGGATCAGGCCTTTTGATTGGTAAATCAATTGACATAGTAATAGTTTGTCTAAGGTCATTCAAAACTTGTTTAATATCTGTTGTGATGTAAAAATATCTCTTCTGGATGACTCACACAGAATAAAGAAGTGTATCTGTGGGTGGAAGAATAGAGCTGAAGTGCTTTGATTACGTTTTTTCTTGCAGTAATTCTAGATCCCAGACAAAGTAGACTAGAACCATCCCACATGTTGTTTTTTGATCCTTTCTGTGATCCAAATATTCTAGGATTGCAGTCAGAATAGTCAAATATTGCTTTACTCATTGCTTAGAACCTTAAAACTCAGAAACAATGGTGTCTTGACTTCCTACATCTGTGGGCCATTTTATGTCATTTGTTAGTATATATTAACTAAGATCCTGCCCCATTTAACCCCATGCATTTCAGCTGGAGGTGGTCTGCAGATTCAGGAAAGTCAACAGTTCCACAATGCAGATGGAAGCCAAGGTGGAAAACCCGGTCACAACAGTAGTTTCCTGTCTTCCCCTCTTCAAAAAGCTAGGTCACTGAAAGTCAGAGGTGGCAAAGCACTTCCCAATGAGGCCCCAAGAGCCTCATTCACTGGAATTTTTGTCCCCTTCTTCCCTAGATTCTTCTCTTTTTTCTCACGGCCGCTCTGTGCAAGGTACTCCTGTCACAGGAGAATTCTACTCTGTAGAGCAGTTAGAAGGATAGAAAATGGCAGTGAGATAGGAAAAGGGCTGCTGGGGGTAAACAGAAATTTGCATCCTAAATTGTACTTGTGTACAGGGTTTCCAAGGTGGTGTGGCAGTGGACAGTTTTAGCCCTCCTCCAGATACAATTAATTAAGACTGAGTTAAGGGAGCAGCAATTACAATGGCATTCTCCAAAATGGCTAAGCTATATGCCTGGCTAAGCAGAAGAAAAAAAATCTAATTTCAAGAGAAGAAACACTTAGTATCTGAGCCTTCCAACTATGCAAGAGTTGCTTCTGTAAAATGAATTCACGGGGATCCTTGGGATCTCACCTAAAAGCTTCCTGTCTTCCACCATCCCATTCTCATGTACTTCAAAGACTTCCTCAACCTGCTCACCCTGCTTTCAAGCTAGAGACCGCCTGTCTTCCCCCCACCTTCCCCAGTTCCATCTAAACCAGGGTGCACATGTTAAATTAGTTTCTTCTTTTTTTCTGTCTAGGAGAAAAGCTACTTAAATTGTCAACTTTAGTGGACAGAAAGGCACAGCTGATTCCACGGCAGGTAGAATCTATTATACTGCTTGATTTTAAGTACCAGATTCCTGTTATTTCGTGTGCCTGCCATTTTCTCCAGTCAATTTACTGATTCTCACAAAAATTTAGAGTTCTACCCTTTGATGTCTGTAACAAGGGGCCAGCTCAGGGCTGATTTCCACGTGGCCCGCCCACCTGTTCTTTGGCAAACTGCCCACCTTCTTACACACCACGCCTTGATCTTAACTGATTAATTGATAGATGTAATTAAGCGGGAGGCTGCCCATTTTCTGCTCCGCTGCTAGGGGGCACTATCTGTAGCTCCATTCCTCCCCTACACTGCAGCCTAAGCCTCACAGATGAAATCATGATGTTCTCATATGCACCAGTCCCCCCATGATGGGGCCCCAAATCCTCCTGTAGGACCCCAACTGAGTTTCTCCCTTCAGGCAGACTCTTCCGCTGTCATACCAGGCCATATATCTCCCTGCCACCGGTCCCCCTTCGGGTGTGGTCCCCTCCCTGGGACCTTCAGCTCACACTAGCCCCAGCCCACCTCCAGGCCAGTCGGGACCCCAGGCCCCTGGTTCTTGGGTGTCCCTCTGGGTGGGCCTCCTTGCCCTTCTGACCCTCCTGGTCCTGGCCCCCACCTGGGACAGTCGGGGGAAGCTCTGGCAGGCCTTAATGTATACTCATACTCTTATCCCAGGGTCCCCCTGTCTGGGTCCTCCTCCACACATGGGCAGCTGGGGTTACCTCACACCATGGCTGGTGCCTCTGGGTCTCACAGGGGACTCTCACTTCCCCCGCTTGGGCAGCAGGTCGTGGTGCTACTACCAGTATTATATTCAACCCAAACTCTGCCTCCTCGCATTGGAGGACTTACTGTGGTCAGGACTCAACTCCCTCTCTCTGGCTGAGCCCCTTCACACCGCTCATGACACCCCCTTTACGCGGGGTCTCAGGGCTTCCCTCCACAGGTGGGCACAGGTGGCTGTACCCATGCCTGGCCCCAACTCTCCTCTTTGGGGTCTCAAACCCCCACAGGGCTCAGGCAGCCTTGGCCACACCTGGCCTCCAACTCTCTTCCTCGGGGCTTGTACCTCCACAACTACCTCCAGTGTATGCAACCCACCAGAAGGTGAGGGCGAGGGGTTAAGCCACCCTGACTCGCCTTTCACCGGGGTGATCTCTGGCCTGGCATTTCCTGGGGGCTCCCGCACCACTGACAGCCCCACCAGGCCACACATCCTGGCAGGGTGTAGTTTCTGGTCGTACCAGGGGGACCAGGAGCCTCCTACTATCCCCTACAGTGCCTCCCATACCTCCAAATGAAACTCAGCAGCCCTCAAGCCAGGCAATGTTGTTGCCTGCCTCCAGCAGCCAAACTGCCTTGTTTATACAGGCAGCCCTGAGCCTGAAATGGCTGCCCTCATTAGGCACCTGGAGGCTGCCAGCTCCAGGGCCTTAAAGTGGCAGGCACCCATAGTGCCCTGCCACAATGCTTAAAAGAGTCTCTAAAATCTGGAAAGAACTTGACACTGTGCTCAAAGGTAATTGTATTAAACCCCAACAGAGAAATAATATTCAAGTCAGTTAATCAAAAAATCATTGAGTAATATGGCCCTTGAACTCAGAAACACTCAGAGAGGGTGGATCTTTGAGACCAGGGTTTTCTTTCTGAGGTATAGGTGAGATTACATCTTACAATTCCACCACATAAAGAGCAGTTAAAATGCAAATGTCTGTTAACAAGTGCTATGTGCCTTCTAGGCAACTAAAAGTTATGTTATGCCACTTCAGAAGAGTATTATCCTCAAGCCATACTACACAGCTCAAGTTAGGTTAACATTAAGCAGCTCTACTAGCATAACATGACCAATTTTGCAGTCCTCCAGTATCTCAGGAGGTAGCATGCCCAAAAGGGCTTGCTACCCTCCCAGACTCTCATGCCTCCCCCAGTGACAGCCCAGATACTGGAGCAGCTGCTGGTAAGTAAGGAGGGGGAAGCAGGAGAGGTGGATGGTGAGCAGCCGGGTATCACAGGGGTTCCAGCAGAGATGCATAGGCCAGATCCAGGGGAAGAGAACAGCATCAATTGCTGTTGCTTGTGCCTCTCCCCCTCCTCTCTCCACATTGCCTACAGCAGTATAGGTGGGGCTTGGGAGTGGCAGCAGCAACAGGGGAGATGCACCCTGCCCCCCCCGACTACTTGGGGGCATTGGTGGCAGGAATCAATGGCAAGTTTGGGGTCGGTGTGGGGATGTGCTGCCAGAAAGTCTAGGTCTTGCCAGGTCTTGCTGCAAAAGAGCTGGCAAACAGGACCTCTAGCACCAGATCAGAGCTGTGAAAATCACAGAAGAGGGTATTGACTTCAAATGTGCAACTGCTCACAGCACATGCTAACTTTAACACCAACAAACATTCCTTAAAGTTAGCAAGTGCTAGCTGTAACACGTAGCTACATCCATAGCTGACACTGAACTGTTGCCACATTAACTGCAGCAGCAGAGCTATGGCAGCAGAACCCGCTGGCAATGCTCTATGATATGAGCAGAAGAAATTTTCCTATTACAAGTTACATCCATTCCCACAAACAACAGAAGCCCTGAATCCATCTTCTGCTGGCAGAGCTAGCTCCACACTGGAGGTTTAGCCGGCAGTGCAATGCTGACTACTGGGTGTGATCTTCTCACCCCTTTGGCCAACAAAGCTATTCCAATACAACTGTATGATGTGGACAAGGTTTGAGTGACAGAATAGGTTGGGGTTTGAAAGGCAAACCACATTCAGGCCCAAGCACTTCTGCATTGCTGTGAAATGTAAATGTAAAAATGCAAATTGAGAACATTTTTTTCCTGGAACACAAAAAGGTCACCTTCCAACATAAGATTAGATGCATCTACACAAATGTGTTGTTTCTTTGTTGCTTTGGAATTACTTTTTTCTAAAGTTTTGTCTCATTTGCCTAAAAGGCTGCAAATGATACGGAGAGGACTAGAATGAATGATATAGGCACCTATTTGTTTCAAGAAGGCTATATATCACTGTGTAGCACTGGACGCAAGCTCCTGAAAGGAGAAAAACACACCTGCTCTGTGCAGTAATAACTTCAGAGATCCCAGATTGCTACCTAAGAATGGGAAAACTACAATATTCCACCCTTGAGCAATTAAGACATGAAGTTGAACAAATGTGGGAGGTGCACTAATAGACACCAGACAGCATGGTATAGGTACAGACAGCCCAATAACCATGACAGGCATGATAACCAGAGCTACAGTCAAGAGGAGAGGCAACCAGAAAACTTAAGTGCAAACTCCTTGACCCATTCAGTTGCTCCTAATCCTAGAACAGCTTCAGAGACACTCAGTAAGGTGCTTTCCACCATCCTGACCTCCCCTGCAATCAATCAAGACAGTGCCGACCACCTATACAGACCTGTTAAAGGGTAAAACTACCTTCGCCCCATGTCAAAGATTTGACCTTAAGTACAATTTTTCTCTGATATCAGATTTAGAGAGGTGTAACATAAATATATTACCTAATGGATGTACAGTACTTCAAATATGACAAAATAGCTAGGTAGCATCAAAATACGGAGCAAGAAGTGTTTTAAAAGATATCAGGAATTTCTACTCAAACTGTACTTTCAACTCTTGCACTACGCATTTTAGGTAAGCTGCTTAAATCCTGAAGATTCAATCACAGGGATGTTATCTGTCATACATATTGCCTGCTAACACTTCCTGTGCACCTCAAATGACACTTACTTCTAAGTGATTTTTGAGTGCATAAGGAAATAGCCTACAGAAATCCATCAGAACTAAATATATTCTGTATTAACTCCCATGAAACAAGAAACCTATCCTAAACAGACTTTCTAGAATTAGGGTCAGAACAAAACAAAAATATGTAAATACTGGCTAAGCACCAAATACGAAAAAAAGGCTAGTAATTACAACAACGCACCCTGTAACAGAGCGCTTGGGGTGCCTGTCCCTTTAAGAGAAGAAGATGCTCAAGGGGCACCTTGGCATTTATTAGGGACAAGCCTGATGAGCCTGAGCCAGTCTGGCAGTCTAGCCCTGAGAGCCATGAAGACAGGAGCTCCTGGCCACAGAGCAGCAGGGCTCCCAAATTAATAGTGGAACTGGGTTAGCCACTCTGCAGGCCTAGGAAAAAGGGAAAGCTGCCTGGGGCAGAGGGAGGCTCGTTGCATGTTAAACGCAGAGAAGATTTGGGGTACCTGCCAGAGGCCTTAGGTCAGGGATAGGCAACCTCCAGCAAACATGCCAATTAATGGCACACAGAGACATTTTCCTCAGCATGCCAGGAGGTGTGCAATGAAATTGTTTTAAAACAATCATTTTTTTCGTGCTGTGCCGGGTGTACAGGGAGGCCGAGAGAGAAGAGAGAGAAAAAAAAGAGAGGAGAGAAAAAAGAAAGCGAGAAAAAGAGGTAAAGAAAGAAAAGAGAAAAAAAAAGGAAAGGAGAGAGAGAAAAAAGAATTTCTCTGATGGAAAAGATTAGAAGATACTAATCTTACCTCTTTTAAATCCATCCATGAGCTATACCATAAAATAAGCTAGGTTCCTGTAACATCATGAAATTTTATTTATTTCTCCCTCAATTTCAAATTGATCTCGATGTCATTCTTGTACTTTAACTGAAAGGCTGTCACTTCCTTGGCAAAGGAGATAAACTATATCCTCAACACCTCATTATGCTATATATAGGTTGGACACTTGACAGATTTCTTTGCTGACTTATATTCGATTATGATTAATACAAGAGATAGGAAAGAAATGAATGGAAAACAAATGGTAAAAAGGGACAAATAAATCATTGATAGTCAGAAATACTACTTTTAGGGTTACATCAAATGAAACTTCACCTCAAGCAATCTTTACCATTCACCATCACCATAAACCTTTTAATTTAGATTAAATCCAACACTTGACCTTTAAAAAAAACTCTCCTCCAAGCTGAACCTACTATCCTATGGTCCTCATCCATGTGGGAACCAATGATGCAGTCCAGAGTAGTCCGGACCAGATCATGGATGGCTACAGGGCTCTGGAGGCCAAGCTTAGAAAGTCGGGGGCCCAGGTGGTCTTTTCATCCCTCCTCTCGGTTACTGGACACCGTCAGTGGCAGAGCACCTGCATCCGTGAGGTGAACTGGCACCTCCCGAGTTGGTGTCATCACACCGGATTTGGCTTCCTGGACCATGACCCACACTTCAGATCAAAGGGCGTCCTGGGGCATGATGGTCTCCATCTCTCCCCCAAAGGTAAGTGTTTGTTTTCTTAAATGCTAGGTGACCTCCTCTGGCAGGCTTTAAACGAAGTTTGTTGGGGGATGGGGATCCACAGGAGCAAGAAAAAACTCAACCAGGTGTAGGACCTGCCCAGGTAAGAGCTCAGGTATATATCAATGGACCAGTTGTCTCTCAGGTAGAGGGGGTGCCCAGGGCTCCCTTGGGGGGATTAAGGTGTCTCTTCACTAATGCAAGACGCATGAGGAACAAGCAGGACGAGCTTGCTCTCCTGCTTGCAAGTAGTAAAATCAACCTGGTTGTCCTAGTAGAGACATGGTGGGATGAAACTTTTGGCTGGACAGTAGACATAGAGGGCTATAGGTTGTTTAGAAGAGATAGGAAGGGGAAAAAGGGGAGGGGGGGTTGCGTTCTATGTTAGGGAACAGTATACCAGTTCTACCTTCCAAATGGGACCAGAGGAAGGCTTAACCGAGACCCTGTGGGTCAAACTTCAAGGAGGGCGGGGGGAGAGGGATCTGGTGGTAGCGGTTTACTACAGGCCACCACATCAGGAAGAAAAGCTGGATCTGGAATTTTCCAGGCAGCCTGGGGAGACCGTGCGTGCAAAGGATGTTGTGGTCATGGGTGATATGAATTACCCTGACATCGACTGGGAGGAGCAGTCGGCCAGGTCTAGCCACTCACGAAGATTCCTGACGTGCGTACAGGACCTACACCTCGTGCAGGAGGTACTTGTCCCTACTAGGGAAAATGCCATACTGGATCTGGTGTTAGCCTCTGGGGATGACCTGGTGGGGGATGTGCTAGTACAAGGGAGGCTAAGGGACAGTGATCATGAAATGATCCAGTTTGCTATTCAGAGAAAGGTGGGGAGGGTAACTAGCACAGTGCAAATGCTTGACTTTATGAAAGCCAACTTCAATGTGGTCAGGGCAGTAGTCAGGGAGGCACTCGGAGCCCAGGGGGTAGCTAGTATGGGGGTCCAGGA
>NW_017728909.1:32400040-32406342 GCF_001723895.1 Crocodylus porosus | reverse complement strand
TGGAATAGGCTCCCCAGAGAGGTGGTGCTCTCACCTTCCCTGGAAATCTTCAAGAGAAGACTGGATAGGCACCTGGCTGGGGTCTTACGACCCCTCCCACCCCCAGTGCTCCTTCCTGTCCATGGCAGGGGGTCGGATTCGATGATCTGTCTAGGTCCCTTCCGACTCACTGATTCTATGATTCTAAGGAGTTCTGGAGTTTACGATAGTAAAGAAAGTAGAGATGAGCATCATTTCCAATCCACTTCTGTCATATCCAGTCCTAAACTAAGCCAGGAACAATATACTGAAGATTCAACTGATGCTACATGTCAACTCCAGATCTGCTACTTTAAAAATGAACTAAACACTTCTGATTTCAGGTCTGATTTTAAATTAAAATATTTACACTGTAATAAAACTCTGCTATGGAAAAAAAGCTGGTATTGGCTATTTCTGAAAACTAGATCTAACATATCAAATAAAACCTGGGAAATATTGTCCTTTCTGTAATTAGAAGCTCACAGGGTTCTAGTTTCTGGGAAATAAAGGCTTATGCTGAATAAAAACCACTTTATGCTTACAATTTTAATGGGCATATTTATGGAAAAATACATTACAAAACCTATCACTAAAGATCACTGTGTATTTAAGATATATTACCTTAGAGTTACCAAACTGGTAATTGTTCCTCTTTCCTGTGTTCATGAATCATTTACAGACAATCATTTATTAGTTCTGATATGATACTGTACTAGTAGTCAAAATCTCAATGCTATCTCTTCTCTAATAAGACTCTCCCTCTGATTTATCTCGCCTACCATCTTCTTTCTTTCTCAACATATTTTGTCTTGTATTTGTATTCTTTGTTTCAGTTTATTTTCCTGTTTTTTCCAGTTTTCTTCTGAGATTGCATTATTTCAGTTCCCTCTACCTGCAGTGCATGCAGCATGGGACTTAAATGAGGCGGGTAGGAAATGTTTTATTTAAAGTTTGTTTTCAATTAAAATTTGGGTTTTCTGCTAATCCTAAGGGTCTCTCTTCCACTGATGATTATTCATGAAACATCCCAAAATTGAAATATTTTGATATGGCTTTAATGAAACATTGATACTGCAGTTCAGTTTTTTAATGTCGTCTAGACCGTGGCTACTCAAACTTCAGTTCACGGAGCCAACACATCTGGCCCATGGGGCTCCCTACAGGTTGATATATTTGGTGGCAAGGGAGCAGTGACCACTAATAGAGCACAAGGATTCATAAGGAACAAGTTTTTGTTTTCCTTCCAACTTCTTTACCAATAAGAGTATAAGGAAGGCTGGAGGAAAAGCTGACACTGGTATTATCTAAAATACATTATCAACTGTCCCCTGTTAGATATCAGGTGTCAAGTTTATAATGAAAAATGTTATTATTCATTATTTGTTATGCCTTAGCACACACTAGTTCCAGCTGAGGTCATGCCCCATTGTGCTAGCCACTGCGCAGAAGTGCAGTAAAGAAGTGTATGTCCCAACAAATACACAATGTTAGCCTAATGAAAGTCATGGGGCTGCAAAAGTAAAATATCTGACAAGTAGGGATGGGGAGCTGTGTTAATCTGAAATCAGGCTGGAGGTAGGGCAGGGTGGCACCTCAGAGACTAACTGGTTCAGAGAAGCATGAGCTTTCATATGCAACAACTATTTCATCAGGTGGAAGGCCTAGGGCTCTCTTCTGGGAGATTGGGCACATGATTTTAACCCTAGGCCTAACATCTGACAGAGCAGGCTGTTACCTACAAAAGCCCAGGCATCTCAAAACCAGTTAGTCCCTAAAATGGCACCCTACTCTACTTTCTTGTAGCACATGAAAATAGCACAACACAAAGAACAGATATTGAGACTTTAATTGATGGGATGCCCTGTATATCTGCAGTTGGCTGGCCTATTCTACTCAGTTATTTTACATCACCAGCTCTGGCAGCCATAAAATTGAGTGGTATAACCTTGTCAAGAAACAGATTTTAAGAACCAGATCCCTAGAAGAACATGGTGAGACTTCATGCCTGACTTCAAAATTGTGATAACCTCCTCCCCACCCTGCTCACGAGCTGCTTAACCCCAGATACCTGGAACATGCATCTCTATTGTTACCCACATAATCTCTAGATATTTGCAGTTGTTTTCTGGCATGGCCATAACTGCCTCAGTTTCCTCAGTCTGAGCAGAGACATGACTAGCTCCCTCCTAAGCCACCTGAAGACCCAGAAACTAATGTACAGTGTTGTACATTAAGTTACTATAAAGGCCCAATACAGTAGACATTCTCAGAGTACATCTACTTCACACCTACAGCATGTAGTCCACATTGAGCTATTTCATTCAAAGACATACCTGGAGGAAAAGATGGTGATGGTAGCGATGCTGCCTGCCTTTAGAAAATTCACCCCAGAAGCAGGAAATATAGGTCATATGACCTTTTCGCTCTGATGGGGAACAAATTCACATTTCCCATCTCTTAGGAGACTGCTCTAACCACTAAGCAATGGGTGAGGCAGGGTAGTCAACCACCCTTTCTGCTGAAGCTAAGCCACATTACAGAGGAAATGACTTCACAACAGAATTAGGTGTAGGGAAGTTGTAGTTTGACTCCTTCTCTCAGGAATATTTCTATTCATTGTCTAATGACTTTTTAATGTAAAATGAATAATCCCAGGAGTAGGGACTAGAAACAAGACTTCATCCCACCCAGCTAAGTTCCCTAACCACCAAATTATAGGGAAGGCTCTTTCCTGCATGCTCAGCTTACGGTTCAATGCATCTATCATTCATTTCTGTGCAGTGGCTCAGCTTCAATGGGAAGGATAGAGGATGCCTCCACCCCCAAGAGTTTTTGTGATGGCAGGTGCAACCCAGCAGCATTTGGAGGACAGAGGTCAAGCCTCCTCCCCCCCCCTCCCCTGGCACCTCTAGCATTTTTACCATGAGAGGCACAGGTCCTTGCCTAGCAGCAGATGTAGGGGAGGGTGCAAACAAGGGACCAGGGGAAGCCCTCAAGGAGCCCATACCATATTGGTCTGCTCCACCTACACATATTGGGAGCAAGGCTGTCCAGCTTCTGTGGCTTGTTTGCACCTATCACAACACAGACTCCTGGAGAGAGTGCAATTCTGGTGCCCTCTGTAAGTCAGTGTCTTGGGCAGGTGGCCCACTCACCTCCTCCTCCCAGTTACACTATTGCCACTCAGCTGAGAAGGAAACTGAACCAAACTCTTTCATTTCCCAGGCTGCTGCTCTAACCACTATACTGTTCTCTAATAAACAAGCATTGCTACCATCTTCTCCACCAGTGTCTTTGTTTTAAAAAAAGTGAGTCCTGCTCACATATTTTAAGAACAGTGGTAGCTACCTACCCTCAGCAGTGTGTCACGAATAAACAGAACTAGGCCTTACTTAGCCAGCCACCTAAACTCCTCTGAGGGACAGAATATCAGAGACACAGCTGTCTTCAGCATTTCTCATTGGTTTCTAGATTCTCCATCTGAGAAATCCAATGTGCTGAGACACTCCCTTTCCTCATGTGCTTCAGAGAGGGCCTAAACCTCAATTTCTGGGCTTCAGATTCTATTCCAAGGGCCGTGCACCTAGAACTTAGATTTTGTGGTGCCCAACTTAGAGACACATATGTCCTTCCTAGGATGGAGCCCTAAACTGATCTGTCTGAGCTAATAAATGCTAGTGTTGGAGAACCACTGATAAATGTCTACCAAGACAAGTTAAGGCATAAGAGGCTAGCAGTGCATTAAGGGCAATAGCTTCCAGTAAATACCTTTTTACATCATAAAGCCACTATGCAGTTCAGCAGAGTTCATTCTAACTGACAGTTTCTGTTCAGGAGAGGCTAGAGACTGACATAACAAGGTATATTACAAAGTAGACTTGACATACATTGGCAGGGAAGCTAATATTGCACTAGGCCTGGCTTCAGTCAATTTAATCATTCCATAATTTATCCCAATCCAAATTCATCAAAATAAAACCTAACCTTCTGCTGAAAACTGAAGCCCACTGTGGTAGTGACCTGGTCGTGTCTCTTAGCAGCAAAAAATAGTGTCTGCTTGAAAGAAATTCTTGCTGAAGCATCCTATGATGCCTAAACCAGTTTCTTAGGGTTGAACCAAGATTTCTGCTGCTTATCTATGCATCACAAAATATATTACAGCTAAAAAGTGTAAAAGAAAACTGTTTGTAGTTAAGTGCTTGCTAGGGCTCTGTGATGTTCAAACTAGGCATTTCCTGTAATTTGTTAATGCATTATAAAATATATGCCAAAACTTAAGAGTGTAATTAAAGTTTTAAACCTAGTTAAAGCCAGCTTCGTTAGTGATGGCACAGCTGAAATTAATCATAAGGAAAGTTTGTAGCATAACACCTGTAATTGGCTGTAAGCTGACAGCATCGTTCAAAACTTATAAATTTGCTAGCACATCCAGAAATCGACAGAAGGGACATGCAGCGTGGTAAAGAAAGCTATCGCTGTAAGGAAGAGTAGTTGACCTGGCTTCTGTTGGCCAGTGAATTTTAAGGAGCCAAAAGACTAAATACCAGGGTCCTTCCCAGTACCCCCTTGGACAGCGCAGATTTGGGATGGCTGACTTCACTGGATCTTGAGAGGCTTGTCGTATAAAAGGCATCAGAAGGGACTGTTGATAAGTTGCTGACTCAGAATTTTACTATCTGTCTTTGTTGTATTGTTAAGCTTTGCGTAGTTCCGTGTTCGTTAGATCAATAAACCTTTTTACCTTTTACTCGTGACCACTCCCTCAATCCCAAACCCTCTACAGGTAGCTGGGACAGTCCACAATTAAACTTTGCCCCCAAGTTGTGCTCCCCAACTATTATACTGTATAAAGCAAAAACCCTGATTGGGGTAAGATTCTCAGGCCTAATTAAAGAAAGTGCAGACCTCTGCATGAAATTAGTCTTTTCCCTCTCTTTTATGCATAGTACCTCATGACAATTATAATTCATCCATCATAACTAGCAATGTTAACAATAACACTGGTGTCATCAGGACAAACCATGTGCATCTTGAGAACTTCCATGTAGGTAATTCTGGTCATCTAAGGAAATAAAACACAACAGGCAAGTCCACTGTCTTATAATCATTATTATACTTGGTTGGAAAGCTATTAGCTTAATATGATCGTCCTTGGTTACATTCAAACAGTTAATGTTTTGATAAATACTTCAAAATTTAATTCAATTATTCTTTTTAGTTATTTTGAAATCTGTTCATTAGCAAAATCTTTGCCTTTCCCCTTGCAGGCTTAAAGTTTGTTTTTAAATGAGCCTAACTGTACCAGGAAGTATATTATTGACATAGGGCAAATACAAACTATGTCAACAACACCTAGTTATTGTTTCTCCTTGTAAAGAGCACAGAACAAGCATAATTCTGCAGTATCTAATTCTGCACACAGAACTAAAAGGTCATATACTTCACTAACTAATCAACGTACTGCATAAGACTCAGTAATTTAAAAGAAAAGAGCTTATTTTGTACAGCTTAATGTGAAGGTTTTACATGATAAAGGTGACTTAGACCTCTACATCCCCTTGACCTGCACAAAAGAGAGAAAAGCAGACATAAAAAAGTATTGAGGGGCAGTGCAAAGGGAAAAGCAGTTTTGTAGGTCATTCTTCCTCTGCACAGCTACCTGTTTTCTACAAAACGGCCACATGACTTGAGCCCACTGATAAAATTATGTAGGTCCAAAGAGTTGGATAGAAGAAAGAGAAAGGCACTGCATTAAATAACACTATTGTAATTAAATAAATCTGCCCCAAAACATACAGTCTCAAGAGAGCTGGAGCTGCAGCCCTTGCCGTGAGAAGGAAATTCCAAATGAAATGGCCTCAGTCTAGTTTTTCCTCAAGTTAAAACAAATGCAAGTCCACTAAAATTAGTGAAGCTAAAACTATTTACAACACAGGATGTTTTGGCCCTTAATATGCAAAGCAGAGCTGATATACTGAAAATGTAAAACCAAGCACATATTTGTCATGCACAGAGTAACATGTGCAAGCATGAAATAAAACAGTAGAGAAAAAATAGTGATTCTGGTACTATTAAAGCAGATACTTACTAGTTACAGCAACAAAAAGTTACAGATTTCATACACATTAGGGCTGGAAGGGACCTCAGAAGATCATCAAGACCAGCCCCCTGCCCAAAGGGCAGGAAGTCAGCTGTGGTCATAGGATCCCAGCAAGATAAGCATCCAATTTGCTCTTGAAGGTGTTCAATGTAGGTGCTTGAACCACCTCTGATGGTAGGCT
>NW_017728909.1:32370241-32399690 GCF_001723895.1 Crocodylus porosus | reverse complement strand
TTTTTGAATTGTGGAGCCCAAAACTGGATGCAGTACTCCAGCTGCAGCCTCACCAAGGCTGAGTACAAGGGGAGAATGACGCCCCAGGATTTGCTTGAGATGCATCTATGGATGCAAGCCAGCTTTTTGTTCACTTTACTAGCCGCAGCATCACATTGAAGGCTCATGTTCATCTTGTGGTCAATGATGACTCCCAAGTCTCTTTCTTCTGTGGTGCTAGCCAGCATAGCACTGCCGAGCCTGTAAGGATGCTGCAGGTTTTTCCTTCCAAGGTGGAGAACCTTGCACACCATCAGGTTCTCGTCTGCCCATTTGCTGAGTCTGTCCAGGTCAGCCTGGATCTCCCTCCTGTCTTCAGGTGTGTATGCTTTGCCCCAAAGTTTGGTGTCATTGGCGAACTTGGCCAATCCACTCCTGACTCCAATGTCCACATCATTAATGAAGATGTTAAACAATACGGGTCCAAGGACAGAGCCCTGGGGGACCCCAATGGTCACAGGGCACCATGACGATTGACTTCTGTCAATTACTACCCTCTGGGTCTGACCACGGAGCCAATTTCCCAGCCAGCAGATCATGGTGGACCCAAGGCCACAACTGGCCAGTTTTGCCAAGTGGTGACCATGGGATACTAGATCGAAGGATTTTTTGAAGTCAAGGTATATGACATCAATCTCTTCTCCCTTGTCCAGGTGATGGGTCACCTGGTCATAAAAGGAAATGAGATTCGTCAAGCAAGACCTAGCCGCAACAAACCCGTGCTGGCTGTCTCTCAGGATGTTGGTGTCAGCCAGTCCATTAAGGATGGCCTCTAATAAATTTTTCTAAGACCTTCCACAGGATAGAGGTCAGGCTGACGGGCCTATAGTTAGCCGGATCCACTTTCCTCCCTTTCTTGAAGATAGGCACCACGTTGGCCTTCTTCCAGTCTTCAGGCACTACACCAGAGCGCCAGGAGTTCTCAAAGATCCGTGCCAGGGGCTGGGATATGATGCTCGCCAGCTTCTTAAGTACCCTGGCATGTAGATTGTCAGGGCCAGCTGACTTGAAGGTATCCAGCCTGTCAAGGTGTTCCTTCACAAGGTCAGCTTCAATCGAGGGTAAGCAATCTCCCTCACCTGGGCCTCTCTGACCCACAGTGGGCAGGGGCATCCCATGGGACTCACGAAAGATCGACAGAAAGTACCTATTCAATAGGTTGGCTTTTTCCTGGGCATCAGTTGTCAGTTGTCCCATCTGGTTTAGCAGGAGTCCAATGTTGCCCTTGCTTTTCCTCCAGCTCCCCACATATCTGAAAAAGGACTTTTTATTGTCCTTGATACTTCAAGCTAGTTGGAGTTCAGTTGCAGCCTTGGCTTTCCTGGTTTGCTCCCTGCAAGACCAGACCAGTGCAGAATATTCCTTGTTGGAGGTGAATCCCATCCTCCATCCTTTGTAGGCCTTTCTTTTTAGCCTTGGGAGGTCTGCTAGATCCCTGGAGAGCCAGGGGGGCTGCTGTGCACTCTTGCAGCCTTTCCTCTGAGATGGAATAGAATTAGCTTGTGCATTGAGGATCACTCCCTTGAGGAGCAACAACTTTTCCTTGAACTCCCCTCCCCTTGGGGTCGTGGTCCTTTAGGGCCTCACTAACAAGCCTCCTGAGATTATCGAAGTCGGCTTTCCTGAAGTCAAGGACTTCAGTGTTGTTGATTGACTTGCTAGCTTTGCGGCAGATGGTGAAGTTGATCAGCTCATGGTCACTGTCACCCAGCTTCCCATCGATCACTAGGTCGCCAATTAGGTCATCCCCAGTAGCCAGTACCAAGTCGAGCAGCACTTTACCTCTCATTGACCTGTAGATTTCTTCAGTCAGGTAGAGGTCATCCATGTACGAGAGGAAGCTTTGTGACTGCTCAAATTTTGCTGAGTGATGCTCCCACAAGATTTCTGGGTAGTTGAAGTCACCCATGACAACCATGGTCTTGGAGCATGCAGCCTCAGCCAGTTCCCAGGTGAACTCCTGGTCAAGCTCTTAACTTTGGGTGGGAGGTTTGTAGTAGACTCCCACTGTTGCGTCCTCTGTGCTGTGTTCCCCATGGATTTTAACCTAGAGGATCTCCAGTTGTCCACCCTGGCCACCAACATCAGCTTACAGGCATACATAGCTTTCCTTAACATAGAGAGCTACACCCCCACCCCTTTTATGTAGTCTCTCTCTCCTGTACAGGGTATAGCCATCTATATCCGTGGTCCAGTCATGGGTAGAGTCCCACCAGGTCTCCTTATTCCTATGATGTTGTAATTATTTGTGTTAAGCAGGACGAGGAGTTCCTCCTGCTTATTACCCAAGCTCCTGGCATTTGTGTACAGGGAGGCAAGTGTCCCCTTGAATTCCACCAGCATCTCAGAGAGATCATCATAAATACAGCCACCAAAGAAAGATACATTTTTTAAAACTCCACCAAAGTCATAGGCCATGTGTAGATGAAATGAGGGGCATGTATGCATGGCACTTTAAAGCAGGAAATGCTTTTGCACCATTTTAGCAGTGCTGGAGTTTGCATGCATCAGCAGCGTATTGTGCAGTAATTCCAGCCTCTGTAGCAAATTCGGCAGTGTAACACGTCTTAATGACTTGGGGCACAGCAAACTAAAATTCGAGGAGTTTTAGTTTGGTGCCCTACAGGCACAGAGCGAAGCATTGGGGTCCATGCAGCTCAGGGACTCTGCAGGAAACCTGTACAGGCAGCCTGGCAGCAGCCCAGCAAGGCAGGCTCTGCCCAAGTTCTATTTTCTTCCCCCCCTGGAGTCTGCCTGAGCTGTGCAGGGGCCTGGTGCTTCCCTTCATAGCTTCAGTGCCCCCAAGGACTGCCTGAGTTAGGTGTCTATTTGTATCCTTCAAGTATCATGGGCTTTAAGGCCCACCTAGCTAACTAATAGCCCTTACTGTGGGGCCAATGGGTGAAAGATACAACAGAATTCTTGGGACAACAAAAGCAAAAAACAGAACAGGAATGTTCAAAGGGTCAAAACGTGAAAATAAGTGTGCCTGAGGGGGAAACGGAGCAAAGCCCCCTGAGCCGCACCCACCGATCCTCAAAGCCATCCAAGGAGCTGGTGGATGTCGCCCACTGATGCTCCGCCCAGCGATGTGCATGGACAAGTGAAAGGAAACCGGCCCCACAGTCTCTGGGAACCTTCCTGGCCAGAGCCTCCTTCCTGGTTAAATACAGGGCCCACTTCACCAGGGCCAGGAAGAGGTTGACCAGGGGGTCCCAGGACTTGGGGCGGCCATGCATCGGGTGACCAAAAACAAAAAGGTGGGGGTGTGAAATTCAACCAGAACCTCAAGAGGAGGCTCTGGAGGTAGAGGTGCTGC
Organism: Crocodylus porosus; assembly: GCF_001723895.1. Classification (NCBI taxonomy): domain Eukaryota; kingdom Metazoa; phylum Chordata; order Crocodylia; family Crocodylidae; genus Crocodylus; species Crocodylus porosus. The sequence goes on along the minus strand of NW_017728909.1, from coordinate 32,396,332 downwards.
ATCCTGGTGCACTCAAGGATCATGTGTGCCAGTGAGTCAGGTGCCTGAGGGTGAGTGCTTCCTTGGGGAAGACCGCTGCTGCTGTGGAGGGAAGCACCAGCCTCCCCCACCTCTCTCTTGCAGGCAAGGGACCACTCCACCCACCGGAAGCTCGCCCTCCCCTCCCCACCACTGGAGAGACAGGTAAGTTCAGGTGTGTGCACAACACAGGGGTTTAATGTGCTCTAATTTGCAGTGGTGTTTTTAAAAACCCTCTGCTTCAATTCAGGACCCCCATTTCGTCTACACATGCCCTTAATTACAAATGATTCTACCATAATTACAAATGATATAAACTGCTTTCATCTGAATTTCATGTCTACAGAGGATACTAGCTTTCTTTATACAATCATCAGACAAAAATTACAAGGAAAGCTTTGTTGTGATAGCTATCACCATTCATCAAGTGATAAGGCATGTTGGACATGAAGAACAACCAAGTCTAATGAACTTTCACTCTCCTCAAAGTGAATCTTTTTTCTGTGTCTAACTCAGTAAAAAATATCTGGCTGTGGCCCTCCTAGTATGCTATGCTTTTTTTTTATCAAATTATGATCAAAACAATGCCAGAAGACACACAGTTCCTTAATTTGTACCAGTGCCTAATAAGAAGAACAGATGGTTCAAAATACAACATAAATGTGCTCAATTATAACACATTAGGCTAATGACTGATACTTGTCCAAGACCAAAAGGGTTGAAATCATTGCCAACTAAGGCATGAATGACTGGCTTTTCTTCCAAAGTTGACGCTTTAAGGTGTAAATCTCAAAATTAGAAGTCTCCAACTCTTAAACACAAAAACTTTTAAAATAAACCTGTGACTAATAAAGTGGCATTTGTCATTGGTTTAATAAGCCATGTCAGCAGCTCAGGAATAATACAGGAGATGGAAGTCAGAGCAAGAGCAGCAAGGTGCAGAAGAACAAGAGGAACCCACACACCCCTTTGCCCGAGTCAGAGGGTAGCACATAATCAAGTCAGACTGCAGAGGCAGACAGTGAGAATGGATCTTGAGTTGGAAAATACTTAATCTTATTTCATAAGTTACTATTAGGCATTCCTGCACTTGATTGTCAAGTGAAGCAATCTTACAAGAGGAATCAAAAAGAGATTTTTATGTTTAGCCTAGCCAAATAACAATGCTGAGGAGGCATATGACTGCTCTCTATAAATACATATGGGGGGAGGAGGCAGGATGATAAACATGAGGGAAAGAAAAGCTATTTAACCTAAAGGCCAGAGTTAACACAAAAACAGATAGGTATAAACTGGTTACCAATACATCTAGTCAGGAAATTAATTGAAGGTTGGGAGCCAGAGGGGAGAAGCTCTAGTACCAGGCCAAGATTTTACTGTGAACTGTGTAATTTCTAAACAGGATATATATTAAGCATGGTTGCCTGCGACAGCAGGGAACTAGACTCAGTGACCCACTGAAGTCCCATCCCGTCCTATGTGCAAAGACATCTTGGTTTCCCTTCCCAGAAAACCATTTCTCCAGTGAGCTAGTTTCCTCCTCACACAGTTCATCATGTATTCTCTTTTTTCTTTGATGCTTTCTGTAAACACATTCTCTTCCCAGCCTACATCTTCAAGGCTTAGGGGGTGGTTGCTCTCCACATACATCTGCTAAAGCAGAAGCTAGAAATAATCCTGTCATTTCAGTGAATCACTAAAACACACCAAGGCTGAATAAGTTTCTTAATACTTGGTTGATTGGGGATTATCTATTACTAGAATCTAGTGCAGGTATAACTGCATCTGAACCGACCTGCATATAGGAACATCCCCTGAGGCCACTTCTGAGTCTGGAAGAGATTATGTCCCAAAAATTTGAAGGTGCAAATGAGAAAACAAGCACCCCATAATTTGAACAGGAGAAAGGAATAGGCCAGAAAGTCATTTTCTGAGGAGCTAGGGGGAAAGGGAAGAGAATCATAGCCAATAAGGATTTTAGGGGAGAAAAAGGCCATCCACTTTATGCCTAATGGACAAAAAACAGACACTACTCCCACAGGGAAAAGAAAGATAACTGTGGCTCTATTTGGGAGAATGGGTTAGATACTCAGAGATTATTGTGATGAGTAATTTACAAATGCAGAGATGTGATGAACTACAATAAGCAAAAATTAAAATAGGCTGGAAGATAACGCTGTTTCTGTATTTGGTGAAATAAGTCGTGGAAGAAACAAGGTAGATTCTGACAGCACTCTGAGGACTCAAGTGATGTCAAAGCCCCCAAGGATTGTGAGTGGCATGGTAACAATCGTGAACTGTACATTCTCTTGAAAATTGTAAGGAAAAGCAAAGGACTTGTAACAGAGTTAGGTTAGGCTCTCTGACAGCCTGGTCTCTGTCTGATTGGGCTTATGCTTCAACCTGTTGTAACAAGTGAACTTTGGTGTGATTGTTTCATAGTTGGTAGGGTCGGAAGGGACCTAAGCAGATCATCTAGTCAGACCTCCTGTTATGGGCAGGAAAGGATGCTGGGGTCAAATGATGGTGGCTGTCTAGCCTCCTTTTGAAGACGCCCAGGGTAGGGGCAAGCACCACTTCCCTTGGAAGTTGGTTCTAGCTCCTAGCAGCCCTGACCATGAAGTAGCGCCTTCTGATGTCTAGCCTGAATCAACTCTCAGTCAACCTATGGCCGTTGTTCCTTGTTACCCCTGGTAGTGATCAGGGGAACAGGGACTCTCCCATTGCCTGCTGGTCCCCCCTGGCAAATTTATAGGTGGCCACCAGATCCCCTCTCAGCCTCCTCTTGTGGAGGCTGAATAGGTTCAGGTCCCGTAGCCTCGCCTCATAGGGCCTGCCCTGCTGCCCCGATCATGCGAGTGGCCCTCCTCTGGACCCTCTCAATGCTGTCCACATTTCTCCTGAAGTGTGGCACCCAGAACTGGAAGCAGTACGTCAACTGCGCCCTGACCAGTGCTGCATAGAGGGGGAGGATCACCTCCTTGGACCTGCTCATGATGCATCTGTGGATGCATGACAAAGTGCGGTTAGTCTTCCTGACTGTGTCCTGACCTTGGCAGCCCATGTTTATCTTGGAGTCAATGATGACTCCAAGATCCTTTTCTGCCTCTGTGCTGATGAGAGGGAGTTCCCCAGCCTGTAGGTATGGTGCTGGTTCTTCCTCTCCAAGTGCAATACCTTGCACTTGTCAGTACTGAATCCCATCCTATTCTCATCTGCCCATCTCTATCACCTGTCGAGATCTAGTTGTAGCCTGTCCCTCTCTTCTAGCGTGCTCACTTCTCCCCATATCTTAGTGTCATCTGCGAACTTAAACAAGGTGCTTTTCACCCCCTTGTCCAAATCGCCCATGAAGATGTTGAACAGTGCAGGCCCGAGAACCAAGCCCTGGGGAACCCCACTGCCCACATCCCTTCAGGTCAAAAATGACCCATCCACCACCACTCTCTGGGTGCAGCCCTCCAGCCAATTTACAATCCATCTGACTGTGTAGTCAACACCACAGACGCCTAATTTTTTAATGAGGATGGGGTGAGAGACAGTGTCGAAGGCCTTCCTAAAGTCCAGGAAGATTACATCCACCGCGACACCTGCATCCAAGGCTTTTGTGACCTCGTCATAGAAGGCCACCAGGTTGGTCTGACAGGACCTGCCTCTAATGAACCCATGTTGATTGCCTCTAAGCATAAACTCCCATGCTGGCCTCTCACAGATGTGCTCCTGGATAATTTTCTCAAAGAGCTTCCCCAGGACCAAGGTAAGACTAACAGGTCTATAATTTCCTGGATCCTCTTTCCTCCCTTTTTTGGCCCTTTTCCAGTCATCAGGCACCTCACCAGAGCACCACGAGCGCTCATAAAGCTGTGCCAGGGGTTGTTGTAGGGGAGGGAATTGTAGTCCCAGAGAAGCTTTTCCCGGGTGCTCGCAGCCTGCACATGAGGGGGAGGTGGGGAGACTCACCTGTCCCGCGCAGAGGAGAGTGCCCCATTGAATTCTGAATGGTAGAGAAAGGACTGAGCAGTGGAACGGAACATAAACCCCTCCCCGGGGTGCAGGAGCCCGGTAGTAAGCTGCATGGTGCTTGCCAGAGCCTCTGCTGAGGGGGAGGAGCCAGGTTCTGGCTGAAGGAGGTTGGCTTCACCTACCCCGCAGGAGGGGTGACTGGTACAAGACTCATCCAGGGGGGATCTATGACTGCTACACTGTAGACTATAAGACCCTGAAGGGGTTTACACATGTCAGTGAGTCAGAACTTTGCTGTGTCTCCCGTGGGGATGGTGACTGCGTGTAAAAGACTGGGTTGTTACTTACATCCAGGACCAGTGTGAATTTCATCATGGGGAGTTGTACAACATCACTACAAGCAACATAAGACAAAACTCATCTAGGAACCAACCTGAGGGTTGAGTGTAAGGGGTTCTCACCAGCCCCGACTGCTCCCAAATTTCCAAAAAAAAAGAGGCTATTTGGGGCTTCATGCTGCTGTAGCATATGTATAATAGTTATTAGTATATAATAATTATTAGTATCTTTGTTGGTGTATATATTGATCCTTATGGTCTTTTCTACCTTTCCTTTTTCTCCCTATGTAAATAAATCGTATATAGTTATGTATTGAGTATTGTCTGATAGAAGATTGCAGGTGTCCTCCTGTAGGGAGACTCCCCACACTTTAGGAAGGGGAGCTCCAAGACAGAGACCCCAGGGATCCATAATTGGCTGCAGTTGGCAGGTAGTTCCACTGCCCAGGCTACACACTGAAATGGCAAATATTAAATCCTCTAACCATAAAGAAATATAGGACTGCTTGTACAGTGTGAGTTAATAAAAAAATGAAGGTGTTCCTGTATTGGGAAGGTTCACAAAAGAAAACCAGGTAGCTTGCTCTTCAGATCCACAGAAGTTTAGAGCTGGAGGGGAACTTGTGAGATCATTGGATGCAGCCCCCCGCTCTGGGTAGGAAAGACTGCTGGGGTCAAATCACCCCAGCAAGGTGTGCCCAGTCTCCTTTTGAAGATCTCCAGGACAAGTGCCTGCACCACCCCCGCTGGGAGTCTATTCCAGAGTCTGGTCATGTGAACTGTGAAGAAGTTTTTCCTTATATCCAGTCTTCTGGATATAACCAGGATATATAACCAGGTTATAACCTGGATATAACCTTCTTCTAGGAGTTTATGACTGTTGCTTCTGGTTTTCCCCTGGGGAGCTTCAATGAATAGTTGTTCGCCTAACCCCTGATGCTCTCCCCTGATATATTTATAAGCCACCACCAACTCCCCCCTCAAAGTCTTCTCTTTTCTAGGCTGAACAGTCCCACATCTGTCAGCCTTTCCTTGTATAGCTTGCTCTTCAGGCCTCTAATCATATGAGTGGCTCTTCTCTGGACTTTCCCAAGCTTTTCCACATCCTTCTGGAAGTGTGGCATCCAGAACATGACGCGGTACACCAGCTGCAGCCTCACCAATACCAAGCACAGCAGGAAAATAACTTCCTTAGTTTTGCTTGAGATGCATCAGTTGGTACATGCCAGCATATCATTTGCTCTGCTAACTGTAGCATCACACTGGCAGCTCATATTCATTTTATGGTCAATTATGACCCCCAGGTCCCTTTCAGATGTGGTGCTAGCTAGCGTAGCACCGCTGAGTCTGTAAGTTTGTTGCAGATTTCCCTCCCCAGATGGAGCACTTTACACTTCTCAGTGTTGAACTGCATCTGGTTCTGGTCTGCCCATCTAACTAATCTGTCTAGGTGTGCCCGGATCATTGGCCTACCCTGATGCGTGGCCTCACTTTCCCACAGCTTAGTGTCATTGGCTAACTTTTGCCGGTGTGCTTTTCACCCCCGTAAATGGGCTGTACTATAATTTTCAATTCAGTTGTGGTACAAAGTTAAAACTATGGGGAACAGAGATAAACTAATGTTGAAGCAACTAATGGTCTGGTGCTTAAATTTATGATATACTAAAAGTAATGAGGCTCATACTAATAAAATAATAAGTCTTGTTAATGCTGTTCTTAAAAGCAGCAAGGTAGTATGAACTAATTCGTCTCACAACATTTGTGAAGCCAAGTAAAATTATTTCCATTCTACAAAGGTAAAACTGAGGTACATAGAGATTTTTTGTTTTAAAAAAATTACTGTTTCTGGCTCTTGGGTTTTTGCTCAGACCACTGGTCACAGTATTCTCTAATCACATAATAATAAGCTGTGTGATAAACAGGTTTACATACTAGCCCATGATAGGACAAAGGGCTGGGGATGTGGTACAAGCAAATGAAGGACAACCTGACATTTTTTAATTTTTTGCGACTGGGCACTATAAACAGAAATGTGGGAACTGTTTGAATTTTAAACACAATAATACATCTGACAATTTCATGCATACGGTTTTTGTTTAAACAATCAGATACAAGGAGACTCTGTTTACTGAGCAGTGTAAGAAAAACATTGTCTACCTTTACAACTTGCTCTGCCACCATGTTCTGCTTGCCAAATGCATTCACAAGTATATGATTATCTTGCTGTCACAGAAATCGTGCCCATGAAAAACACAGGATAGTGAAATAACTGTTTTTTCTTCCTCAAAACTATTCAGCACACAGAACAAGTTAGTGTGTCTTCTTCTGTTCTGTGATGCTGTAAAAGTTTTGCTCTAAAAGATATTGGGGAAAGTGAAGCTTTCTACGTGAATGACATGAATTCTCCTAATATCGCAAAGTACTAGGTGCCTTCTTTTCAAAGTTTTTAAACAAGAAAATAAACTAGATGACATAAAACAAAAATCTGTGAGACGGTGAGAGCTGGAAACAAAGGTCTGAAAGATTCAGAAAAACAGGAAGTCTCCATGAGCTGATTGTACACTGATAAAAAGGTACCACTGAAACTATGATAGATGAGGAAGTTGTTCCAGCTATCACAAAGCTTAGTAAACTTGAGTAAACCAATGAAATGTGGGAGTAAAGGAACAACTACAATTAACATCTGTGACATTCTGGAGGACTCTTTATATGCAACAACCTATGACTTCCAGTTTGAACTACTTTTATGAACTACTGTGTACTGCCTCATGCTGCTTGAGCTAAGGAGCAGAGAAGTAGCAGCTACATATCTTTTCTTGAAAGAGGCAGTCATTATGGTGTATTAACTAGACAACAAGCTTGGCTCAGACAGATCAATGAAGGGGCTGAAGTCTGAGGGAAGCCAGTTTTCTCCAATTTGTCTGCAGAAGTTTAGAGTTGGAAAAGTGGAATTTGCCTAACAACAGAACAAAGAAACCAGGCATTGATGATAGGACTTACAAACTCTAAGGCACTCATTCTCAACTAGGTTGTCATGGCTCTATGGGGTGCTACAGCAAGGGTGCTACAGCACGCTACAGCATGCCATGCAATGTTCTAACTGTTGGGTGCGCAAATACGATTCAGAGATTTCAAATAGGAATTCGTGGTGATAAAAACTTTCTGACGTGTTGTGGTCTTTCTGAGTTCTCTGCAACAGAAGAATTGCTCTATTATATTTCTGTGGTCAAAAAAAAGGGTAAAAACTAAGCTGGCATTTTCCAAGGGTTCCTCTGAATCTAACAAGGGGTGCCTTGAGTCTAAAAAAGCTGAGAACCAACACTCTAAGGGAATGAAAGGAAGGGCATACACTGAGCGTGAAAGGAATCTTTGAGCAAAGGAGAGGGATACACTTGCAAAGCACTGGGGAGAAGAAACCTTGAATCATGGATCAGTCAAGGTTAAGGAAGATGATCTGCAGAAGAAAAACCCTAGAAGGAATGGGGTATTCTGACCCAAGCAAAGTTCAAAAGTAGTAAAAGACTGAAGAAGAAAAGTGAGTGTTGTTTTTCTCTGGATATCTTTTGAGTAACTGGATCAGAAAACTTTGCAAAGTTTCTGTCTGTTGCTTCACCTAGCACATGTCCCCAAAGAGTTAAATGGTAATCCCAGAGCACTAGAAGGAATACTCAACAAGGGTGTATTTAAGCCATTCAGGAGAGTGGGATGCCAGAGTTTATTGGTCCTGGTGACTAGAGCCACTGGACCACATGGACTCATTCCACAAAGGGCAGACAGGGAGCATGATCCCAGCAATTGTGCTAGAGGAGCTAAGCAAAAAGTTAGTGGTAGGATTTACTGAATGCAAGGGAAATTTAAGAGCACACAAGTCGTCTGTATTAGGGACTTTTCTGTGTTAGGTACTCAAACACAGCAACTTGCTGATGGTGCTGAAAAGGAGGCTCTAATGGGACTATAACAATATCCACAGCCTGATAACAGTTTTTCTCTGTCTAGATAGAGGAAAGTCCTGCCCATAAATGATGGATATGCCATTATAAATAAAATTACAAAATTAAAAAAAAACTTAAGATCAGGTATGGCTACAAAAATCAAACCTATGTAATACCAGTTGTGCTCCACCGAATAAACAGATTACAAAGGCCAAAATGAAGTTGTCAGAATTGCAGGCTTACCTCTTCAGCGCTTGGGTTGAGTCCCAGGATTGAGGGTCTGCTGTTTGATTGGTGGAGCCCACCCACCAATCCGGAGGCAGCAAAAGAGAAGCAATGCCCTGCCCTTTTCCAAAGGGAGGGGGCAAGGAGCAGCTGAACATGAATCAGACCTGCACCAGCCAGGTCTGGAGAACTTTGGGGGTGGAGCCCCTGAAAAGTATAAAAGGGGCATGTGCTCAGCACTCTAGGGGAGATGAGGAGAAACAGCAAGGAGAGAGGAGCTCCAAAGACAGCCATCCTTGGGACCCTGCTTGAGCTTCAGCGGTGCACAAATTGGCTCATGGGGATCAGGCTCTAGAAGCTACTCAAGGAGGCTTGAGCCTGCAAACCCAGCAAGCAGCTGGGCAGTCAGGGTGCAGATCAGCACACACAGAGCTGGCCCTGGGAGCAGCTCGAGGCTGCTCACATACCACCTGGTGCGCAGGTCAACGCATGGAAAACCGCCATGGAAGCAGCTTGTGGCCGCTCATGTTAGCCCCAGCCTTTAGGCTGGGTGACCGAAGCCTCGCAGTGTGGCTCCACTTTTAACTAAAAGAGCCCCAGTGCCCAGAGCAGGGCCTGAGAAAGGGGAGAACCCCCGGTGTGAGACCAGGGAGTCGGAGCCTGCAAGGGCTTGGTTCCTGTGAGAGAGAGAAATCCCTGGGTGCCTAGTGCAGGGCACCAGGCCATTGAGGGGAGCCAAAGACGCCGCTGGGGAGAGGCTCCTGCGGGATCAGCCACCAGGGGATGAGCCTTGACTTCTCCAGAGAGGAAGCATGAGTTACTGGGGAAGCAGGTCCCGCAAGGGAGGCAGACATGGGTGAAGAGGGTCTGCCACCTCCACCCTCCATTGTGGGAAGGTCATGTCCACGTCCCAGGGCCCTAAAGGGGGGGGGCTTCAAGGAAACCCCTCAGGGAGGTGTAGCGTGCACTCCCTATTTTGAGGTTGCTGTGATAAAGGCTATATAGCTAGAGGTATTCTTTAAGGGGGTTTATATGGTTTATGTGTTTTAATGTCTCAGTGTGTATACTGGTATTGTTATTTGTAAAGGTTTAAAGAAATATCATGGTTAAGCGACTTGGGTTATATAAGTTAATACCCCTACGTGTTAATTGTGTTGTATAGGTTGTAAGTTATTTGGTTTGTACTTGGTATTATATGAGAATTGTGGAATATTACACATTGCATTATACGTTAAGCCCTGTAAATATTCTATGTTATATATTAAACATCTGTATTTATTCTTGTGATAAATTGTACTTAGTTAAGTATTTGATTTTGGCCTAGCTCTATAGAGAGGGGAGGAAGCTGCTCTAGTAGCTGACTCCTTCCTCAGCACCCTGCCTGACAGCCACCACTGTCATTGGAGCACAGGGCACCCCCCCCAGGTGTACCCAGGCCACACAGGCAAAGGATTCTCAATTGCATCTGATGGTAAAAACTTCTGGAGACTAGCTGAATTCAAAGTCTGACCATCTTTAGGAAAAACTGCAAGTCCTTCCTAGCTGATAGAGCTTCTCCACAGTAACCAACATGATATTTATAACACCAAACAACTATGACATCCAAAGGCAAGGCAGCTTCACTGCAAATAACTATTCTGTGCGGAAGGAAGACAGCTGGATTACATAGTTAGAGGTGGCAGTACAAACCCTTCAGTGAAAGAAAGCAACGGTTTCCCTCTAAGGCTGAATCCAAAAATGCAAGCACATTAGATTTGTGGCACTGCAAACCTCTTTGTGATGCCATAAACCACAGGCCTGGCATGTTAAAACATATCCCAGGCTGTAAATTTGCAATGCAGGGGCAAAATTTGCTACCAAGAAATCCTGGTAGCAAAAAAACAAAGCTGTGGAAAAAAGCAACATGGTGCACATGACAGGAGCATGCATCAGCAGACATGGAGGCTCAGTCTATTTAGAGACGGTCTAGCTGCTGGCCAGAGCATCTCTCCTCCTCTAGTTCCACCCTAGCTCCTCCAGCATGCCCAGAGCTTGGAGCTGGGAAACAGCAGTTTCCCCAAAGTGGGACATTTTGCCCTACACCAAAGCACATATGCAGGGGTGTGCACAGCAGCAAAAAAGCAGCGGCACAAATTTGTGCTACTACATTTGCCACTGCAAGTGCACACCCCTGCATATGGGAATGCACCCTAATTGGTTTTTATGGAGTACAAAGACCTGAAGAGAAAAATCTTGTCCCTTTCACCAGGCAGCATGTTCCTCTAGCAGAGGATTAGCCAACCTCTGGCATGCCACAAGTGGCATAGACAGCCTCTGTATGTAGCATGTGACAGACTGAGGAGGTGCCAGGTAAGACACTAGCAAGTAGAGCAGGAGGCAGAAGACAGACCAGTAGATTGGGCAGGGAGCACAGGGCAGAAGGCAAAGAGAAGATTATGGAGAGTACCTAAATGACCCAACTTAACCTATAGCACACATAACTTTAAGAGACTAGCAAAGATAGTGTCCATATGCTTCGTATGAAAAGTGCAACAAAACAACTGTCAATTTTTACTTTTAAGTCACTTAAAATGGTTGACTAAAGAAAGGAAAATTGTTAATGATGCCATCTGTCCTTCTTTCAGGTGCATGAAATCACCAATGCCTTCTGATACTTAACAGAAGTTTTTAATCAAAAAGGTCATCTGAATTATATTAGATACTTTTCTAGATTCTCGTGCAGCCACTTTTGTTCCTCTCATCCACATTACACCAAACTGCTTGAAGAAATATTTAATATTCACGGTAGATCAGTATCAGAGACAAAATGGCTTCTAACCATGTAAACTAAATTGTCTGCAAATGCAAGGTGCTACTATGAACTGAGATAAGCACTTTGTAGTTAGAACAATACCTCTTGTATCTATTACTTTACTGAATAAAATTCCTTTCATTTAAGATTAGTCACTATAGCTATAAAAAAAATCAGGTCCAAGAATTAAGGCAAGCTGAACAACACAGAAGTATATTTGTTTGGTTTAACATGTTTCAAATATTCTTGAGAGAATTTTCTTGAAAAGCTCTATTTGAAGCACTTATATTGATTTATGCAAATCCATGCAAATAAGAATGGCTATATTTCAGGATCAAAGTGGGCTTCAGTCTGAGGTCTGGGAAAGAAACTATTGAAAAGCATGCACAATATTCTTGTTCACAATGTTAACAATAACCAAGAGTAAAAATATACCTGAAAGAGCAAACGGAGTCTGATTCTTTTCCCATTGCTTGGGTAGATACAAATGCAACTTGACTAATTTCAGTGGAATTTGCTACTGATTTACAATTATATCAGTGCAAAACCAATGAGGCACAATACATTCAGAAATAATTAGAAGGTAGTACCCTTTTCCTACCAGGATGGGGGAAAAAACCTATATTAAATCAATGTTACTGAAAATTAAAATGAAAACAATCTCAGAAAACTGATCTCACATTCTTTCCATCTGCATTAAAAATAATTCTTAAGCTTTATGTATGAAAGGAAAATGTAAACTTAGGAGGCTGGTCACGTTCACATCTACAGTCTATGTGATTACATTGTATTTCCTGTAAAATTAGAGTTGGCCTCAAATCCAAACACTCTTGGAATCTTTTGGTCCAGACCTTTCATTTGAATTTCAGATCACACAGAGTGAAACCCAAAGTGAACATGGAATGAAAATTCGTGAGAACAGGTTCATGAGTCCTGAAGTTATCCCACTTCTAAACCAGTCCCTAACTTTCAAAAGTGAGATTCTTCTCTCACTCCTCCATCTTTCATTTAAACCGGTCCAAACTCCCCAAACATCCCTTTTTTACTTGCCTTCAAGTTTTCACAACAGGAAGTCAATTTTTCAACAATTCTGAGTGTTTCAGGAAGCCACATAACAAAACAAGCTTTGAGAAAGCTCCTAGTTCAAGTCCTAACCCAACTTTAGAGACAGTGATGATTCAGAGAGAGATACTGGGTTTTTTTCTGTTTAAAAATCCCAAATTCTCTGATTAAACCCCCCAAAATCCATGTTTTCCATAATTAAAATGAAACATCACTATATCTATATGTATATATGTATGTGTATGTGTATGTATGTATGTATCGGTTGAACATAATGTTTCACTGATATTTCTACCATGTTAAAGCAATTTGGAGACCTATCAGTGCTTCAATAATTAATATTAAAATTAATTTTCTGGTGTCAAAAGTGGATTGGCCAAGTTCGCTGATGACACCAAACTTTGGGGAAGAGTATCCACACTTCAGGATAGGCTGGTGATGCAGGCCGACCTTGATAGGATTGCAAGCTGGGAGGACTAAAACCTGGTGACATTCAATATGGAGAAATGCAAGGTGCTCCACCTCAGGGGAAAAAAAACCCACATCACACTTATATAGGCTCAGCAATGCTACACTCGCTAGCACCACGACCGAAAGAGACTTGGGGGTCATGATTGAACACAAGATGAACATGAGCCACCAGTGTGATACCACAGCCGACAAAGCGAACAAAACTCCGGCTTGCATCTACCGATGCATCTAAAGCAAGATCCAGCATGTCATCCTCCTGTTGTACTTGGCCTTGGTGAGGCCGCAGCTGGAGTACTGCATCCAGTTCTGGGCTCCACAATTCAGGAAGGACATGGAGAAGCTTGAAAGTCCAGAGAAGAGCCACACACATGATCAGAGGGGCAAGAGAACAGGCCTTATGAAGAGAGGCTACGAGCCATGGGACTCTTCAGCCTGGAGAAACACAGGCTCAGGGGTGACTTGATGGCACCCTATAAGTACATCAGGGGTGTGTATCAGGATCTGGGAGAACACCTGTTTACCAGGGCACCCCAAGGAATGACAGGGTCCAATGGTCACAAACTCCTACAAGACCGTTTTAGGCTGAACATAAGGAAACACTTCTTTACTGTCCAAGCCCCCAAAGCCTGGAACAGACTCCCTCCAGATGTTGTACAACCACCTTTAAGAAGCATTTGGATGCTTATCTTGATGGGATCTTTTGACCCTAGCTAACGTCCTGCCCTTTGGGCAGGGGGCTAGACTCGATGATTTTACAGTGTTCCTTCCAGCCCTAATGTCTATGAAATCTATTAAAATAAAATAAATTCTAAATACCTACAAATTTTGGTATTTGATTTTTTTATTCTGGAAAATCAGAACACCCCCTGCCCCCTTCACTCACCAGGACATGGGTCCAGCTGTCTTCCCCCACCCAACTTTGTGGTGCTGAACATGCCTGATATGTTAGTGCCTTGCCCCTGCCCATGCCATTGCTCCTCACTCCAAAGACAGCCCCTGGCCCTGCCAGTGCCCCTCACTCCCAACCCACAGCCCCCTGGCCCTGCTAGTGCCCCTCACTTCCAAGACACCCCTTGCCCTGCCAGTGCCCCTCACTCCCAACCCCCAGCCCACTGGCTCTGCTGGCAGTCCTCACTCTTGACCCACAGTCTCCTGGCCCTGCTGGTACCCCTCACTCCCAGCCCACAGCCCCCTGGCTCTGCCACTACTGCTCACTCCTGACCTGCCGATCCCCACCCTCATGGCTTCCATTAGGAAGTGGGTGGGTGTGTGGGCACAGGTGACGCATGAGGAGTGGTGGGGCACAGGTGATGTGTCAAGGGGCACATGTCCCCCCAGATTTCTGCACCCACAGTGGGGTACGCGGCATAGGGCTGCAGCTGGGCTGGAGCAGCTCTGGGCAGGAGTCACCTCCACGGCACAGCAGGTGGGACCCAGCATGGGAGGGGGCGCTGTGTCCCCATGGACACATGGCAGTGCTGCTGCCAAGGTGAGGCATGGCAGCAGCACTGCGGAGTTAAGGGAAGGCACAAGGTGCCTCACCTCAGCAGCCATGGTGGCGTGGCACTCCCTCCTGTACCAGGTCCTGCCATTGAGGGAGCTCCTGCCTGGAGCTGGTCCAGCCCAGCTATAGCCCCATGCCCTGCTGTGGCCACAGATCTGGGGGGGTCATGTGCCACCCTGCCACAGCACCTGAGCCTCCCCCAACCCCACCCCAGACGCATCGCCTGTACCCCCTTCCCACACATATTACCTATGCCCACCCCCCTATAGACTTACCTGGAGGGAGCTGCCAGACCTGGTCTCCATTACCCTGCCGGGCTGTCACATGCATGTGATTTTTCTCCTTTAAAGGAGAAAATCCACATTTTTCCACAGCAAACAGACAGCCCCGATCCCTGGTGATGAAGTACTGATAACACCAAGAGTAGCACAACAGACTCTGTTACCAACTGTTTTACAAATCCCAGTAGTCTTGATAGTCTTAGTCTAGAATTCAGATTTTTATCTGAAACACACTAAGGCCAGATCTGAACATTTCCAACTTCATTTAATCTTTGCTTTATATCACAAGAGTCCCACTTACTTCATTTGGAGCAGGACTGATTTCCATATTTAAGCCCAATAAAACTAGAAAAATATTGCCAACCTCTCTCTCATCTCTATACTTGTAGGTACATATTCAGTTTTCACAGAGCAGCCAAGAAGTAAAGCACCATAATATGAAGACTGAGCCAGTAATGGCCAAAAGCGTTTCCTTAATTAATTCAGTTTTAATTTGTTTACCTGAAATGAAAATGTTAGTTCAGCCAGGAATTTGATTCAGTGGTTACTGTTATCATTTTCAATTAACCACAAAAGTTACAAACAAAAAGGCTTATGGCCAAATTTGAAGCTGTTTACCATAGCACTATCAATAATTCTTCTCACATTCAGATATTGTTTTCAGGTTATTCTAACTCTGTCAATTTTATTTTATTTGAGCTAAATTTTTCCCTGCTATGCATCTGCCTCCTCCTGAGCATGCCTGAGCCTCTCACACATACTATCTGCCCCATTCTCACAGAATGATGGGGCATGCTCCAGCTCAGGGCATCTGTGAGACTTCTCTTAACAGATGTTCCTAGACACTGTAAGGGAAGAGGGGCAGGAGACAATTCAATCTGGATGGGCCCCACATACATAATCTTTCCCTTCCTCTGTCACTGTAGCTACTGGGAAAGAACTGAGATCAGGGAGCCTGTCTCTTCCCTACTCACAATGATTCCCTTACTGGCATGCAGCAGAAGGAAAGAGCTATCCGCTTCAAATGTAGACAGGACAAAAGCTGGACTAGGGGTTTCAGGAAAAAAACTGGAAATGGCTAGGAAGGAGCATGGTGGTAGAGATGATGTAGGAAAATGGGAACAAATTAGGAATAACAGACTAGGTAGGAGTCCAAAGAGGAAGACAATGACTAGCTAGGCAGGACACTGGAACTGGGAAAGAAGTCTGATGAGTGAAGAATGAACACGGATAAGCAGGGACAGTAACTTTAGTTCATGACCCAGAATTAGAAAAGAGAACAGACTTGGGAAGACTCCCTTGGAATGCTTTGGGCAGAAGAGGTCAGACAAATCAATGCCTCAAGAGCATAATCCTTTCCTGCACCTGGAATATCCCATGGCTCCGCATTCCTTTTCTATCAACAAGTACCAGTTCATAGGCCTCATCCTCCTGTATGTCCATCCGTATACAAGATATCAATCTATTTTTGTAATCAGTGACAACTTTAGCACAAATAACAGAAGCACTGTAGTAAATCTAAAGAGTTTCAGACCAACTATGCTTATGGGGACATCAACATGATGCTACATGATGGAATGTTTCACTAGCTTGCTTTTTAAAAAGGTGAAGGAATTTAACATATAAAAACTACAAAGGCAAAGGCAAGGACCCAGAAGTTAGGAAATGACAGAATTCAAGTTCCTTTTTCAAGTGTAATTCTTCCCCCTGTCATGTATGCATTTTCATATTACCTTTAACTATATGACTAGAGGTGCACCGATACACGGGTCCAATTTCGGATCAGTACCGATATGAAGAAAATTGTCTATATCAGATATCGGCCTTTTGGGGCTGATAATTTGGCTGATAAATGCCCATGCTGCACACAGCAGGGCCGGCAGCATGGAGAGCTGCCTCCAGCAGGTAGGTGAGAAAGGGAGAGGGAAGGAAAGGGGCATGGGGATCGACACCCCCCACCGTGAGGGAGGGAGCAGGGGCAGGCATTGCCCAGCCAGGGCAGGGGGCTTGTGGGACCATGCTGAGGCTCATGGCATGGGGGTGGCTCCTGCCACTGCTTGCACCCCAGAGGGCAGAGGGCGTGTGCCCCCGGATCTGCACGGTGCGGAGCAGGCGACAGCTGCAGGGTGTCACTTCTCACCGGAGGCTGGGCTCCACGCAGGCTCCAATGGCACAGGGAGGAAGCTGCAGCCACCCAGATTTCGCCGCAGCTCCACTCCCAGCCCCGTGCCACTACCCACCACCTGGCACAGCCCCAGCTTTTCCCAGTGCTTGGGTAGAGGAAGGGTATTCATCCGGGGCTGCGCTGAGCAACAGTACAGGGCTGGGAGCGGAGCTGTGATGAAATTTGGGGTGATGCAGCCTCCTCCCAGCGCTGCCAGAGCCTGCTCCAGCAAGAAGAGCTGTGAAGCATCAGCTCCACCGTGCAACTG
Organism: Crocodylus porosus; assembly: GCF_001723895.1. Classification (NCBI taxonomy): domain Eukaryota; kingdom Metazoa; phylum Chordata; order Crocodylia; family Crocodylidae; genus Crocodylus; species Crocodylus porosus. The sequence continues at coordinate 32,379,315 of NW_017728909.1, read as the reverse complement.
CCACCCACCCTGCACCACGCAGATCTAGGGGCACACGCCCTCCCAGGCTGCTAGCGCAGCAGGAGTTGCCCCCACCCCAGAAGCTGTGGTTTTGTCCCTTGCCCTCCCCCCCCCCCCAGCTGGGCAGTGCCTACCTCTGCCCCCTCCCTCACCGCAGGAGGTGTTGATCTGCCCCCCCACACACCCCTTCCCTCCCCTCTCCCATTCCACCACACTGGACTTACCACCTGGAGGCAGCTGTATCAGATATCGGATCGGTATCAGCTGATATGCCTCCTTAAATATTGGCTATTGGTATTGGTCCCCAAAATCTCTATCAGTGCATCCTTATATAAGACCACATTTTTTTTCCCCAGAGGACTTAATCTAAAAATGAATTCAGGGTATTAATAAAAGTGACTATTATCTATAGCAGGGGTGGGCAAAGTGGCAGATCCAGCCATTAGCCAGACTCCATTTCCTAGCAGGCACTGCCCACGCTGCTCCCAGCTGGTCTCCACAGAAACCCCAGGAGCATAGGGCCATAACAGCATGGAGCCATGACAATGAGGGACCGCAGAACCAGGGCCATGTGACTGAATCTTGGGGCCCCTCTGGACATGCAGGTAAAGATGCGTGGCAGGAGGTGTGACTGTGGGATCACACATCAGATCCCATCACATCTTACTGCTGGTACAGGGGGATCCTGGCATCACAGTCCCAGCAAGTAGCAATCTCCAGCAGCTGGAAGCCCCATCAGCTGTAGGCTCCCAGGCTCGGAGGCATGTAGTGCTCCCAACTCCCCTAGCTGGAAGCCCCAGTCAGCTAATTGGATTCTCAGCCGTAGGGATGCCCCTGGCCACACATTCAGGTGATGGTGTGATAGGAAACAGCCACAAAGGTATTACATATTTTTTGTGGAATAATTTTGTGGCTTATTCCTCCTTATATCATGCCATTAATTGACTGAACATGCGCCCGAATCACAACTTAGGACATAATTAACTGGTTAATCACATCTTCAGTGTAATATGTGGCATGACTAACTGTTTCAGAAAGGCATGAGCTTTCATAGGTATTTGATAAAGTAGACTGTTGCCTATGAAAGCGCAGGCCTCTGAACCACTTAGTCTCTGAGGTACCCTGTCTTACCTTCTGCCATAGTGACAGTGCCACAAAAAAGTCCATGAGGAAAATAACAACTCTGCCCTCAGACCAGGGTTGGAAGAGTGTACCATATATTGAACAATGAAGACAAAATAAAATATGGAATGGCTTGTCACTAATGGATTATCAGTTATCCCATACACTGAATCAGGCAGGAAGGAGTCCATGGGGAAAAATAATTCTCTGACCATATGGTTAATGATAATGCATGAGAACAAGGGGGCTCAAGTACAGCAGCAACAGGTTAATTTACTTTAGCCATTTCCTAACTTGCTGGACTTGGAAGCATTAATAATAATCTTCTGAGTTACTTTGTATGCATGTGTGCTCATGCACATGCATGTGTGTATTGTATAGAAGGCATTTTTAGAAAGTCTCCCTCATTTTCTATCTTTGTACATCCTACCTATTCATCATAGGTTACACCAGTGATACCCAAAAGGTCTGCCATGGCACACTGGTGTGACACAGAAATGATGGAAGCATGCCATGAGTCCTCCTGGGTGAGGAGGTAAATGCTCTTCTGTCTGGCACTAGCTATTCCAGTTTCACCTACTCCAGTGGCCTCTGCGGCTATTCCTCTGGGGACTACTGCTGCCTTCCCCCATCTTTCCCTGCCCCTAGGAAGCTGCTGTGCTGTCCCCTCCCCCCCACCCCCCCTTGCTTCTAGCAGTAGCTCTGCTGTGAGCAGGCAGGAAGATACACAACTGAAGCCACGCTTTGCAGCCCAACTGATCTGCTTCACTCCTCACATGCTCCTGGGGCTGGCAGGAGGGGATGTGGAGCTATTTGCCTGTATATGAGACCCTGCAGGTCCAGACTCAACAGCAAGAGCTGCCCTTGCTTCCTGAGGTACAGATCAGGGTTTGGGAGGGGGCAGATAGTGGAAAGAGTAGGGCACAGCACAGCAGGGTGAGGGACCACCTAGATCAGCCTCAAGGCCTACCACCACACCTTTTCTATCTCAAGCGATTTTCAACTGGGATGCCACAAAATTCAGAAAGGTTAGGGAGGCGTGCCTTGAGTCAAAAAGTTTGAGAATCACTGGCATAGAGATGAATCTTTTACTTAAAGAAAGATGTATTTGTTGTAACTTTTACACAGTACATATCAACTGGTATGATTTCCTCTGGCAAGGGATGGGATGTTTTATGTTTTGAAAACACACACACACACACACACACACCATCCGAGGTGTATGAGTTAAGGGTGTTGTCAATTTTAATCCAGAAGAAAAGTGTGCCCCAGGTATCAAAAGTTTGGGAAACCCTGGGTACATCTACATGAGACATTTATTGCAATGTTGCCTAATTAGCTCCGCAGTAAAGTCTTAACACCTACACATGCAGCCCTATGAGGCCGATGGAAACTAATTAACTCCAACACAGGCTAGTACTTGTAAACACAAGTACTAGCCTATGGCAGAGTTCTCTACTGAGCAGCAATGCACACATAGATGCTGACAGAGCTGGTTGGGTCATGAGGGTGCCTCAGTGCAGAGGCTGCTTGCTGGTCACATCCTTGTGCCCCAGCCAGCCCCTTAACAGCATGTTGAACCAGGTTGGAGCAGCCCCAGGCTGGCAAGCTGACCCCCCTGGACCCTCGGCCAGTTGGCACTGCTCCAACCCAGCTCAACATGCTGTGGTCCTGGATGCGGTGCCTGGGAATAATAAACTCTAGCACAATATGCACCGGAGTTTATTCATTCGCACTGATTTAACATGTAGACATGCCCCCTACATTGCACTGAGTGGGTTTTTTCTTCCTGCATTCCTCTTCTTGGACTTCATTTTTTCCTATCTATACACTCACTTGCCTAATTTTCCTTAAGATTTATGTAATCTATACTTCATCATTCTGATTCTCTATATATTTCCCTTAAAAAAAAAAGCTAATGTCTACAAACCTCCTCTCTCCAAGACATATTTTCTTTTTCAGATTTCGTCTTTCTCTTGCATCTTTTAAGCTGCTCTGCATTCTCTCTGGCTCAGCTCTGTTCTCTGCCTTCCTTCTAATAGTCTTAGTTTTTCATTTCCCCCTCCTCCCTGTCTCCTCACTCTCTCCCCATTCTCAAATTTATCTTTCTCCAATCCTCCTCTTCTCTCCAGGATCCTCAAGTTCTCTCACTCTTATTCTTTTCCTCTTTTTAGGGACCCCTTTACTCCAGTTGTGCCTGGCTAGCACAACTGGAGATTATGTTCAAGGATCAAGGATCACCTATGTTCTAGTCTGCTTTTTTATCTTGATTTAGCTATTGAGAGGCACAAAGCCTCTCTAACAGTAAGCATTATAGCTCTCTATAAGAGCATTATGGCAACAAGTCCCAAAAGACTTCCAATGATGCCAATGATAGCCAATGTTTCCAACAATGTCACTAAACCTTTGAGTCTTTATGCCACATAATGAAATGTGACAACAGAATACATTCAGTTGTGAAATACAGCAAAGCTGTGGTAGTTAGGGCAGTATTTGCATAATCAAATTGCTTTAAGGTTCTGCTTTAAAACTGACCTAACAGTGCTCCTCATTGTTGAAAACCACAGATGTCCATGATGATACAACAATATGTCACTATAGTCTATGCTATAAATAATACCGTCAAGATAATTCAGAAATCTAAATGCAAATATCTGTGTTCATCTCATATAGTTTCTGGGGTCCATAAACTCACGATTGAATTACACTGCTCTATCAATGCAGTACTCCATCTGTGTAAGGTAGTCTAGATCTCATATCCTCCATTCTCTATAACTTGTTTATGAGCACTGTTGGGGAACAGATCAGAAAGGAAATTGCTTATAAACAGTGTTACAATAAGGCTGCTTCAGGTAAACTGTATGGTTAAGCTTTATTTATTTTGGAGCTGAATACACGTAGGATCTGAAAAAGAATCAAACCTCATTCTTTCCCAGTAAAATTTGCCTAAATGCAAAGGGATTGGTATATCCCCCTCACCATGCAGTGTCCCAGAAACTCTCAGAGTTGGTACATATGGGATGTGACTTCCATCTTTCCCAATGACAATGGAAGAAGAAAACCTTGTACCCTAGTCTTGCACTGAAAAATGGATTTTATCTGCCCCACTACTTCACATTTTACCAAACTAGGCCTAAATTCTGTGAACAAGTCAGTCAATCAAACTATGCTCATTGACACTAGCCAAAGATCTGGCCAACAGAAAATATAGTTGTTTATACAAGAGTACTAAATTGCATCCCCTAACAATGACTCAGTACTTGGGATACTCATCATATCAATACACAAAAGGACCTAACTGTCAGACATCCAGTTCCAAAATGCGGGTCTTCAAGCTCAAGCTCCACATAGCTGCTGGTAAACCCTGGAGATGGGTAATACCCTGAAGCACCTTAAGTTTCTACCAGTAAAGTTCCTTAGGCACCTCAATGCTCTTGTGCATGTTCTGATTCACACTTTAGGACCTAGAAAAAACTTGGACAGGATGTAAGTCAACAGAGTCCAAATCTAGATACTCACAGTTCCCAATCATCTGCCACCTAATCCTAGGACATCTAAAAGAACCTTAGTTGTTGATATTAAGTTCTGTTTTCTGGTTATGTATAGATGTGCTTCATTGTTGGTGATACCAGACAGCTAAGTGGGTAGCATATGTCTAAGCTTTATGAAAATCCACAAATTAGAGGCTCTGGCATCTGCCTTGGGGTCATGGGAAAGGGGACCTCCTTCCTTAGAACTCACCAGGGTGAGCCATAGGGCCTCTGTATCCCCTAGATCAGAGGGAGGAGGATCTGCCGCCAGGCCTTCCTTTGGGCAAGCTTCAGCCTCGGTGCCTGTGGTTTCAGGGAGTTGGCCTTGGTCAGAACAATGCAGGGCTTCCCTCATGGGCTCCTGTTCAGGACTATCTAGCAGCCCTGAAGCCTCCGTGGGGAACACCTGTTTGACCTTTCCCAGGGGTGGGGTGTCAGGCATAGCTGGGGAGGCCCATGGAAACTAGGCCATTCCTTCCCCATGTGTGGTGGTCTTGGGAGGGGGAGAGGAGTCCTCCACGTTAGAGGGCTCCAAGTGTGCCTGGGCCTTCCTCTTGCCTTTACATCCTGAGGGGACCTACACCCACTCAGCCATGGGGTGGTCCTCAGGTGGATAGGCTCCAGCAAGAGAAGGTGAGAATTGGGGGGGGGGCAGCCACAACAGGGTATGACTAGGGGCAGGGGGGCCCTGCTCCCTCTCTCCCCCCACTTGCTGGTGCCCTCCCCTGGACTCTGCTAGACATGGTTGGGGAGGCGGGGTCCCTTGAGCTCATGGGTGGGCTTGCAGTTGTGGCTGGGGTGCCAGGGGGGCCTGAGGGGGATGGGGCACCATTGGTAGGGGGATCTCTTTTTCCAGTGGGACCTGCAGATGCCCTCCCCACCTGGCCCATGGGGCACTCATGATGCGAGTGCCCTGGGGCATGGCACCACAAACACCACAGGTTCCCCAGTGTATAGAAAATCCTCACCAGGGCCCCCTTATAAGGAATTACCAGGCACCCTCAGCCTCCAGACATGGTCCCGCTGCCAGCTGGATCATGACCTGGTGACAAAAAGAACACGCATGGCGGAGGCCAGGGTCTCAGCACCCCAGTGAGAGGGCCACCACGGGGGAGATAACTCTCCCCAGGGTTTGGAGCTGGGGAAGCAAGGCCCAATTGGGGATATAGGGAGGGATGGAGCTGAGGACCACCCTGGTCCCCCGCTCTTCTAGAGGCTTGAGGGGGACATACTCACCCTCCACCATGAGCCCCCTCTCCACCGCCTTTCGTACAGTGGCCTCTGAGGCAAGGGAAAAATAACCCTTGCCATGAAAGCGAGAGGCCGCCATGATCTTGGGGGCGCCCACTACCTGAGCCAGGGCTTGCACCCAGGTTTCAAAGTGCAGGTTCTCCTGCTTGGGCAGTTGGCACTTCACCCCATGCCTGCGGGTGAGTGCCGGAAAGGGGGCCCCGCTGCCCGAGCTGGAAAGATCAGTGGTGGAGGGTCCAGGCTCCCTGGCTTCAGCAGGAAAGGGCCTGGCCATCTTCTCCCCAGAAGCTCCTGAGACCAAGTTGCAGCAACCAGCCACAGCAGCAGCAGCAGCCTGGGACAGGAAGGGGCATGGCCAACTTCCTCCCAGAGGCTCCTCTCCCAGAAGCTCCTGAGAGCGAGTAGCCCTGCACTGTTTGCCAGGGCAGCTTTTTGTATACATGGGGCCAGGACAGGGCAGCTTTTTATACTGCTGGGGACAGCATAGGTGCTGGCCCTGGGCTCTAGCTCCCCCTGGCTGCAGATCTGGGAAGAGCCAGGCAGGATTATTTTGCCCCAAGTGGCACAATTTGCTCCACAACAAAGTGCATGTCCGAGCACATGCACTGAAGCAAAAAGCCCCAACTGAAATTTGCACCGCTTCTATTTGAGCTGCTGCAAGTGCACGTGCTTGCATGTGTGGATACACCCATAGAGTTTATAGAGAATCCTGAATGTATGAGCAAAGGTTATAGCAATTTTGTTCAGGGTTCTCCTGTAATTAATGAAGACTTAGCCAACATTGATTCTTCTGGTAATGCTATTCATTCTTTGAGATGGTCAATGCTAATGAATATATAACAATAGCAAAAGAATCCATCAAGTAGGATCCGAAAACCTGAGGCACACATATCACAAGTGTAAATACGATTATTGTATGTAGTTAGTCCAATTTTACTCTGATGAATTTGAAGTGATCTGATACTACAAGATGCTTATAAACTTAAAATGCAACTATCTACATGCTTAATTGTTTTGCCACGTCAGCACTTCATCAAATGCATTATTTCCCTTCTTACTCCCACGACATCTAACTGAGATCGGCAAGGTGACACAGGTATAGAAGATTGCAGGATTTGCCTATATTAGGAAAGAAGTGCATTCAGTTCTTCCCTGGCTTATACTCATGCAACAATATTACTTTCTACAGTGTTGAGGTTATTTGGGTGAAGAGATATTGGATATGGGAACATTTTAGCCTACTTCCACTAAAATAGGCTAATATACTACCAATGTTTAGGTTATATTCAAATCTGACGAAACCTAAACTGATCCACCATTTAGGCTAAATCTTCATCCTTATCAAATAAAACAATAACACAAAATGGTTCAATGTTAATACAGTTGACACTTCTGACCATCTAACCTCAAAACAAAAATAATTTGAATAGGATAATTGTAACACTGTGGGTCAATCAGTTCAAAATGGCACTCATTATGGAACTGTATCTGATTAATCACAGGCATACTGAGATCACTAAAAACTGAAATAAGCTGAAGTTTGCTACTTGTAATGGATTCATGATATGGCAAAAACTGATCCCAGCCAACTCAACTGTAATTCTAAAACCCCATATAATTGACCTAATAAAGAACTTTGAAATACTACAGACAGAAGAGCTTGCTTTTTGCACCTGTTTGGTCCTTTAATGCATTTCAACTGGCTATAGAAATGAATGGCTTTATTTAAAAATATTAAAATAAATTATACCATTAATGTTCTTCCTCAAAATAAAATGGAATAAAATTTGGCACCACACTAACTGACATAATGAATGACAAATGAAATCCTGTAACTGTAACAGTGTAACTTATACCTGGTTCCAATGTGATGCAGAAATTATTATAATTAAAATTTATGTATTTGTACTACAAGTAGTGCCCAAAGGTCCCAACTGTGATACAAGTATATTAGGCATTGTATATAAGAACAATAAGAAGCGGTCCATGCCCCAGAGACCGCAGCAATCTAAACAAGCAAGAAAGGAAAAAGTGCAGGAGAAAAGAAACATTATTATTCCTATTTTGGAAACGGGAAACAAAGTCTTACGGACCCTGAAATTTAGATGGTGCTTAGGCCTAAAGATTAAATGCTAGATAAGCACAATTATTTAGAGCTACATCCACAGACCTTGGCATCTAGAGTGGGACTTAAACAGATTCTAAGTCCAAGATTTAGATCCACAAAATCCTGATACAGCTGCCCCCCACTATGGCAGTGTATAATGTGCAGAGACATTCAAGTTTTCAGCCTTAACGCTGACCAACCACCTAACCTTCTATTTTCTGGACATTCCCAGAAGTGCCTTTGTCTAGATAATGACAAGCAAGTTTGGCTCTATCGCTTGAAGATTCACACAGGCTCTGGGAATCCTGGGATCAGTGTCCACTCATCTCGTAAGAATTAGAACCTGTTTTCTCCCCATCTGGATAAATGTTCTATCCATGGTGCTGTATCACAAGCTTCTTCAGTTGAAGCTGTTCCACTATGTATGGAGCTCATAAACAGTCATTCAACCAGAAAGAAAAAGCATGATGCAAAAGACTGTCAAACTGACTGAGAAACATGACCTCTAGCCACTGGTCCCATGCTTACCAAGAAATATTTACGGGGTCATTGTAGCAGGGAATCAAAGTTTTCCCTCACCCAGAGAAGTGCCTTAAGCATTAGACCAGGGGTGGCCAAACATTTCAGGCAGAGGGCTGCTTACCAAGTTTTGGCAAGCTGCTGAGGGTTACACAGGTAGCCCCGCCCCTTGACAGGTGCCCTGCCCCCTAGTTGCCACCTTGTGACCGAAAGTTCTGGCCCCTAACCCCTGAAAGTCCCTCCTCTTGTCCCCAGAAATACTCCTTTCAGCAAGTGGTTTTACCATCTCAGAACCAGAAAAATATCAAATTATATTCTAAAATGTGAGCATCTAAAACATTCATTAATTTGATTTTAAAAAATACTTTTGTCCTGGTTTACTTTTGTCCTGGTTTGTGTAGGGTACATAGATGTGATTGCGTATGTCGTGCCTCATAACGCCGGTGCACCCTTGACCTGCAAGCCTGGGTCGGCACGACCGGCTTGGCACGAGGAGGGGGATTTATGACCGGGCAGGTGGGTGATAACGGTGAACAGGAGTCAGG
>NW_017728909.1:32348476-32369661 GCF_001723895.1 Crocodylus porosus | reverse complement strand
GTGCTGGGCTGTCAAGGTCAGATTCTCTCTTTCATATGGAAAGCTCAAGTAATTTGAAATGAGGCACAGACAGGGGTGTGTATATGCAACACTGTTAATACAGAGGCATAAATTACAACCACAGAGTTTGTTCTGTTAGCTTCTGACCCCTTGCCATCTGACCTTTTGCCATCGGCATCTGAAATCAAAGACTTTAATCTTTGACAGTATATAACAGCTTAAAATGAAGTCCTATTCTTGTATATTGTGGGGGGGTTGGAGGCACAGGGAGTGGGTATAGGTTTGTGGGGAGCTGTGGGCATGTGAGGTGTGGGGGAGGGTTTGGGTGCGTCTGTGGGAGTGGATAGGTGTGGGTGAGGGAGCATGTGGGGTCTGGCTGGGTGGCTGGGTATGGAGTTTGTGGGGAGCTGTGCGTGGGAGGGAGGGTGGCTGAAGTGTATGAGGGGTGTGGGTGTCTGTGTGTATGGCAGTACAAGGAGGGGTGTGGGTGCATGTGTATGGAGGGATGTGTACATGGGACTCACCCTATGAACACACACACTCCCTCCCTAAGCACACACAGGACACCAGTGAGGGCCCCATGCTTCCATGGTAAGGCGATGCAGCCAGGAGCCACGTGGTGCTGGAGCAAAGCGTGGGCAGGAAAGCAGGAAAATGGCTAGGGGTGGGGTGGTGCTGAGCTTCTACATCCTACTGATGGCTCCACTTGGGTCCTACTGCGCCTGGCTCCTGTCATCTTTGACAGGCCACCAGGAGCAGATAAAGATTTTAGGGGGTTGGAGAGAATAGCTTGGCAGGTTGGATGCAGCCCACAGGCTATATTTTCCCCACCCCTGCATTGGACTATACAGCCTTGCATCTCTCCCTGTCCCAACATATAGCTGGGTTGCATTAATTCATGCAAAGTATAACAGTTTTAACAAGAAAAACTGAGTGACGCCCAAAGTGAAATACCCTCTGGTAGGATAGTTATACTAAAAAAGGAGCGTCAAACACACACCCTGAAGGTTACGTCTGGCCCATAGAGCCACCCTCTCCAGCCCACTGGGCTACTAGTGTGGCTGAGGAAAGCGGTCTGCTACAGAATCCAGGGCCCTCAGGTCCCAGTGGACATGGCAATTGGCAGCAAGAAGGCAAGTGAGGGCTGACACAGCCCAGGTCACTCTCTGGCCACTTTGCCCACCCCCACTACCACAAATCTACCATCGCAGCTGTGGGCCATATGCTAGAGCTACAGTCATGGCATGGGGCACAAGGTGGAGGCAGCTCCAACTTAGGCATGGCAGCTCATGTTGTATGCCCAGGGTTAGGGTTAGAGCTAGTCAGAACTGCTGCTGTATGCTCCGAGTCAAAGCCAGAGCTGCCGTTGCTGCCACGTGCTCCAGGTTGGAGCCAGAGCTGCCGCCACCAGGTATGCCAGGGCTGCTGCCACCATAGCTTTCTCATGCCCTAGTCCAGATCCAGTCTGCAAGGAGCCCTGGAATCTAGATCTGACCTGCAAAGAGCTCCACAACCTGGACTTGGCCCAAGGCATATAGTAAGCTCAAAGCCCCTAGACTGCAGTATTCAACTGGGAGGGGATAGGTTTCGATTCACATCCTGTCAGACAGAAAACGAACTTAAACCTCACTCTCCCACATCCCAGGTTTGTGCTCTAACCAAAACTACTTAATTGGGTCTTGCAGACAACATAAGAGGACCGCTTCGTTTGTTGATCCCAGCAGGGTTCAGACATGAGCTAAGTGTTTCTCTTTCTCTCAGCTAATGAACCTTGAATACTCTTCCTGCACAGCTTCAGCATGATGGGTGGAGAATGCCCTCCAGCACACCCTCTAAATAACTTATAGCCTGGTGATTAAGGCACTCAGAGAAAAAGGTAGAGGCTTTGAATCCCCTGAAGCAAGAGGGAGGCTGAACCTACAACACATTTCCAGCACAGTGCTGTAACTCAGGGCAGGCAAAATACAGCCCATGGGCTGCATCTCGGCCCACCGGGCAATTTTATCCAGCCCATGGGGGCCCCACCAAAAGATGATTATCTCCCACCTATGGCTGACCTCTGAAAGCTGGCACTGGCAACAGCAGCAGTTCTGGCTGAAGTTGCTATGCGACCACCCCCCAACCCATCCTGGCCTGACCTGCCTCACCCCCAGCCCCAAGGTAGGAGTGATGGAGACAGAAAGTTTCTGCCTGGCAGAGGCTTCTGCCCAATGACCCTGCAGCTGTTTCCCCTCAGCTCCTCCCCCCATAAGAATGGAAGTTCAGGGAAGGGCTCCATGGGCTGTGGACCTTGTTATTCTCCCTATTGGGAGAAAGCTGGGGAAAAGGAGACGTGGAAGATTGCCCCACTCTGTGCCGCCACATGCGGCTGCTGTGCTCCCTGGTCTCTAGCCAGGACTCTGGCTGGGAGCCACAGGGAGACACTAGCGATGGGGTTGGGCCAGCCTGGCCCCACTTGCTGCTGCTGCATGCAGTTCTCAGGACTCTGGCCGGTGCCATGGGGAGCCACCAGTGATGGGACTGGGCTGGCCCAGCCCCACTCTCTGCTGCCACATCTGGCTCCCAGGACTCGAGTCAGGAGCCACAGCGACCTGCTCTGTGCCATGTGCAGCTGCCTGCCAGGAGCTGTACCTGGCCCCACTGTGTGCAGCTAGCACAATGACCCAACCTTGCCCCTGAGACTTGTGGCTGGTAGCTGCAGGCAATGCAGGCTGGGCCAGGCCCTGACAAGGACATGGGCACAGGGACGGGTATAGGTATGACCTGGGGTGAAAGTGGAAAAGTCAGGTGACCCACTGGCATTATGTGAGGCCCCAACTATGAACACAGAGGCAGAGTAGCAGTAAGAGTCCAAATGGAAAGGGACTCCCTGCAGAGATGGCAACTGGCTTGAATGAAAGCAGTGGAAGAGTGACCTGGAGAGATACCCGAGGTGGAGAGACTGTCAGTGTTGCACTAAGGAAACAGATAAGGCTTTTTGGTTTCATTTTCAGTTGGGACTTAAAGCAGGCTGTGCAGGGTGAAGTAAACCCACAGCAGAGTATTTTTGTTTAATGCCCAGGATGACAGGTGAGCCACAATCCAGTGGGCTATGATGGAGCAGAGAGTGAAACCAGAGACAGAAAGAGGGAGGACAGAAATTGAGAGGGGCTGTAAATCTAGCTGGGAGTAGTTACCTAAGACTGGGACAAGACCAAGGGATTGACTTTGAGCTTAGCAGAGAGGGAGCAGCTAAGACGGGAAGGCATTGATGCAACCCATCTTGGCAGTTACAAGCCAATGCCATACTATGCTGCTCCTGAAGCCTGTAGCCTTGAATAATGGGCTCAAAGATAATAGGTGCATCTAGAGAAAAAGTGGACAGGGATGGAGGGGACCCCATCCAGACAAGGGTTGTGTAACCAAGAGCCTGTCCCTTTAATGTGACAGTACCTTGTCAGCTTATTCCATCAAGTTGTGGCAGGTGAGACCACTGGTTGGGACCAGTCAGGAGGAATGGGGTGACCAACTTAAAAAAGTTTGAGAGGTCTAGTACACTGCATCTACACTTCAGGCAGTAAGGCGATTTTGAGCTATTATGCAATTGATTCTATATATGCTATTAGAAAAAAGCGTAAGTCAGGACAAAAATTAGTTTTTGAAATAAAACTAAAATCTTTTAAAGTAGAAGTTTGATTTTTAGTATATTAATTTTTTTATCTATATATTGTTAAAATGACTTCAGAAAGATTTTGTGTGTGGTTCTCAATTTGATTAGTTTGGCCCTGTTCTTGGAGAGGTCCAATGTCCCTGAGACTCCCACCGCTTGGTTGAGAATGATGGAGCAGGCTGTTAGAAGGATCACAACCCCTTGCCACCTGATAGGTCATTCTTGTGCCTCATGACCTAAAGGACAGAACTTCTGAGGCCTCAGGGGCAAGCCATACACCATGGGGAAGGGCCCTGTGGAGGGGCATTGTTTCCCAGTAAAGAGGTGAACTTTCTGATGTCAGGAATCATGTGATTGGCGTAGGGGATTCTGGGACCAATAACAGCAAGCAGGGAAAGTTTTGGTGTTGGGCTGGCAGTCCTTCTTATGTCATGGACCACGTGACAGAGCAGGACTCCTGGTTCCAAGGCTTCCATCCCCTGCCCCCCAAACAAGTACCTCTGGGGCAAGGGCAGGGACTTCTCGTGGCAAAGGTCAGGGGCTAGGGAGGGGGACTCCTGGTCCCAAGATGGTAGTCAGGGGACGGGGCACCTATCAAGGTTGTGAGGGCTCATCAGTTTGACACAGGGTGTACCCTTGTGGCCTTCAACAGCTCACAAATCTCATTAAGTGACCTTCCAGCTGAAGTAATCGCCCAACCCTTCTCTAACCCCTAGCTAATTATATAAAAGGTGGGTGGCAATGCTACCTCCTTTTAAAAAAACAGCAGCCACTACTGCATTTTGTAAAGTGTCTAACATTGGTGTTCATTAGATTTTTTCTGACAATCACTACCTTCTTGAACTGAGAAATGCCTAGTTTCCTGATTTTGAGCAGGTTTAGGGCAAACTTGCTAAGCTTCTCAGCTCTACCAAGACCAAGGCAATTAAGGGTCTGTGCAGAAGACTGTAGGTACCTAAAATACTTTAAGATAAACACATACACACACACATAGGCATCTATGGACTTGAAGCACCTTCAGGGCTGGCAGCACCTATGCAGAATTTTGACTTTGGTGCTTAAATTCCACTTTAACATTGCTATCAGCACCTATGTCCTTCGCTGGATCCAGAGATTTGCCCAAACTATACAGAGAATCACTGACAGAATCAGGAATTCAAACTGTAAATGCAGAGTCGCATTCTAGACTCTTATAAATTAAACCATTTTTCCTCTGTAACCTCTATTTTAAACTTTCTGGACAGGATGACAGGAAAATAGGGCTGGAAAGGACCTCACAAGGTCATCTAGTCCAGTGGTTCTCAACCTTTTTGTACCAGGACCCATTTGTAAACATTGATGGCCAGTCCTGACCCAGTAAATATTTTAAATAGAAAACAGCCCCCTGGCCCAGTCAGTGGCCTTCACTCCTGACTCTGACTCCTCTGTATGTGTGTGTGTGCGCATGTGCACGCACAGGGTATGGGGGACCCCAAGCAGCCCCTTGCAGGCTGGAACTGTACCAGCCTTCAAGTTAAATCCAGTTTCCCATGCTTTTCTCCTTTAAAGAAGAATCCATTTTTAAAGTATGTTTGTGACCCTTTCATATATTACTATGACCCATTTTGGGCCGCAACCCACAGGTTGAGAAATGCCAATCTAGTCCATCCTCCTGCTCAAGGAAGGAACATACCCAACTAAATCATCCCAGCCAAGTCTTGATCTAATGTGTTCTTGAAAATTTCCAAAAATGGAGAGTCCACAGATTCATTAGGCAACCTCTTCCAATACTTGACCACCCTTGAGGCCAGTGCTCCTAGTCCTGTGGCCTACAACCACAGAGAATAGTCTATCTCCATAATCACCACTCAGGTATTTGAAGACTATTATCAAAACCTCCATCAAGCCTTTTCTTCCCCAGACTAAATAACTCTAGTTATTTTAGACATTGTTCATAAGCCTTGATTCTCAGGCTTCTAATCATTTTTACTGATCTCTGCTGGACTTTTTCTCACCACATCCTTGCTGAAGTATGGAGCCCAAAACCAAACACCTATAAGATGTGCCCTCACCATTGCTGAATATAGTGCAAGAATCACTTCCATTGTTTGCAAGTGATATTCCTATTAATGTAACCCTGCATGTGGTGTTGGCTTGTTTTGCGACAAGAAAGTACTGTCAGCTCATATGCAGTTTATGGTCCATTGTAACCTCAAGGTTCTTTTCTGCAGCCTAACCAGTCATTCCCCAGTCTGTATTTGTGCCTGCAGGACTTTACACTTCTCCTTTTTCAATTTAATCTGGTGAGTTGAGACTATTTTTCCAATCTGTCCAAGTCATTCTGGATCCTTTCCTTACCTTTCCAAATGTCTGCAACTTCACCCAACTTGGTATCATTCACAAATATGCTAACCGTGCTCTCAATCTGTGTCCAAATCATTAAGCTGTTAAACAACAGTGGACCCAGGACAGACCCCAGGATTACACACTTCCCCATTCCCAGCTAAACATTGAGCCACAACTTCTTGTTGAGCATGCTGAGCATAGTTGTACATCCGCTTTCATCTAGTGTATATTTCCATCTTAATAAACATGTCATGGGAGACGGCGTAAAAAGACTTGCTAAAGCCAAGGTATAACACATCCACTGTTCTCCCCTAATCCACAGAGGCTATCAATTTATCATAAAAGGTAAGGCATGACTTGCTCTTGGTAAATCCATGCTGTTGTTCCTAATAACCTTGTTCTCCTCTACTTGCTTCAAAATAGATTCCTTGAAACCTGTTCCATGATCTTTCCAGGCATCGAGATTGGGCTGACTCATCTAAAATTCCCCAGTTCCTCTTTCTTAAAGATGGGCATTGCATTTGCCCTTTACCAATCATCCCAGGCTTCACCTGAACTCCACAAGTTCTCAAAGAAGATAGTCAAGACTCCAAAATTACCTCTGCCAATTCCTTCAGGGCCATAGGGCACATCCCATCTGGTCCTCATGGCTTGACAACATCTAGTGTCTCTAAATCATTGGTTTTCAACCCATGATCATGGAACATGTCTAGTAAGTCCATTAAAGAAAGAAAGAGAGCACATACCATTTTGGCTGGAATTTTGGGAAAATCGGCAGTGTCTTGAGACACTTATAGAAAGCTTTATTTTGAGCAATAAGAACTGTACGTATTTTTAGTAGAAGGTTAGGTCCTATAAAACCGATGGGAGGCTACCAGCAAAAGTCTGGTGGGGTACAGGCATACTTACTAGCTCAGTCTGTGCCCTGACTTTTCATCTTCACAGCACATCTAATGCATGTGAATTTGTGAGGGTCTGACACGGCAATCTGGGAGAATCCTTGGGTGAATGGCTGCCTGTTGCACAGGACTACCTGATGACTTTCAACGAGAAGCTTCAGCTCTGGATTGCTCAAGTAAGAGAAAACAACTCTTTGACACATTCAAATGCTTGACAGCTTTTTGGATGAAAATGACTTGATACTGGGCAATGATGTGAAAAGTGAAATTGAAGGACACTTCTTGGACCTCAATTCTTAGTTTCACCAGTACTGTTCTGAAATGGGCAATGATAGCCCCATAGGTGGTGGAAGGCTGGGGCTAATGAGATGCCATTCACCACCATGTAGTTATGTGAAAGTAGGTGTCCAGCCTTAATATAAAAAAAAATGAAATACTGAAACAAATTGGATGTTGAAGGACATCTAAGATTGAAACTGTCACCTCTCCTACCAAACTCCTATGTGCTTTCTGCCAGGAAGCAAGCTCAACCATCTCATTAAAACTGATGACAAAACGGTGAGTTCATGAAACTCTATTACTGTTATTGTTGATGTCATTTTTATTTTTAACACAACAGTTTGCCAGTAATTGTCTACTTATGTTTGTTATACACAGAATAGATTTCCAAAATGGTCTGCACCAGTGGCGATGCATACAGGGTGCATGTGCACCCCCTGAGAGTGCTGGTGCACCCCCTGACTGGCCGCGCTCCCCACTTAGGCTACGGGCGGGGGGGAAGGCAGGAGTGCTGGTGGCCGCCCTGAGAGTGCTGGCCAGGGAGCGGGAGGACCAGATGTTGAGCTGCAGCTGTAGAAATTTACTAACAAGACCATAAATAATAGTGTAAGACGTTAACTATAAAGCAGACTCAGTGCTTCAAGGACAGGATGATAAGACTCTGCAATGACCGAATCCTATTCACTTTGAAGTCTGAAGTCCCTATGAGTTACCACTTCAAAACAAACGTAGCCAAAAACCAGTCGTGAAACAATTAAGAGTTTTCTCACACTGACCTGATATCTTGCTTTCTTTCACAGTGGAAAATTCCCACCTGCGCGCACATTTCGTCTGTAAACTATAAATCGGCTCTAACAGTTTTATTCGGGGCCTCTGAGCTTGCTCAGGGTGCCCAGCATGCTGAATAAATTTTGAGACTGACAGCGACTCTGTGTCTTTGGGAACAGCTCCGCAAGGGGTCACGAACTCTTCAACACAGCCACCTCCGGAAGTGCTGCAGCTGCTTCCAGGAGTGCCGCAACCACTTCGCGGTTGATGAGTTTTGCCCACCACTCCCCACCCGGAGTCGGTAAGATTGGCTGTGGACCTCTCCCACCCCAGTCGCTGACTGGTCGCTGGGAGGGCATGTGCCCCTCTGACTAAGGTGGCACCAGGTGTCCATGGTCTGCACATCCGTTCAAAATTTTTAAGGGAGCCATGAATTGAAACATAGGTTGAAAACCACAACTCCTTTATCTTCACTGCTAGGTATACTCATCATCTGGCACCTGCCCCTATTTGTGAAGACAGAAGTAAAAAAAGCATTAAATACTTTAGGCTTCTCTGCATCACCCATAACTAAATTGCCTTCAATATTGTATAAGGAACCTATGGTTTCCTCTTACTTCTGATACACTTGTAGAATCCTTTTGTTGTTTTTGTTGCTTTTTGCACCCCTTGCCCATTGCATCCCAAATCATGATTTGGCCTTTCTAATTTTCTCCCTGATCACCTGTGCAATTCTGATATATTTCCCTAATACTATGACCAAGCTATCCATTTTTGTAAGATTCCTTTGTGATTTTCAATTAATTGAACACACTGTTGTCTAGCCAGGCTGCTTTCCTGTTGCACTTCTCCAGCTGCATCAGGTTTGCTTACTCCTGTGCCCTTAATATGACCTCTTAACTCCTCATGAACCCTATTGTTTTGCAGTCACTGTCACCCAATTTGCCTTCCACCTTCCAATTCTTAGCCTATTCCTCCCTATGTGTAAGTCAAAAAGAGCTTCCCCCCTACTTGGCCTCTCTGCCACCTGTATCAAAAAGTTATCACAAACATACTTCAAGAAGTTGCTGGACTGCTTGTGTAGTGTTGCGTTTCCTCCCAGAAGAGTTAACAGTAATTGAAGTCCCCAATAAGAATGAGGTCCTGCAATTTGGAAATTTCTGTCAGTTGTTTAAAGGCTTCATCCACCTCTTCCTCCTAGTTTGGTGGTCTGTAGCAAACCATGACATCCCTCCTGCTGTTCTCTCCTTTGACCTTTACCCCAAGGCTTTCAACAGCATATTTTTTGCTTCATGCTGCACTGCAGAATGCATGTACATCTTCATACAGAGGATGAATTCTGGAGACATGTCAGCTCTAGTAAGAATTTACTGAGGTCTACAGTCAAGAGACTCTCTCTTCACACAAGAAACTTGTATAAAGCCTTCTGGTAGTTTAAATGTAGTTAACAGTTTTCTTCATATTGTTTTTGATTTTTGGATGCTCTCCTAACAAGAACTATGCTCAGATGGAGGTTATGCATGGGTTTGTGTTCCCATTCAAATACTGTAGACCAGTGTTTCTCAACCTGTGGGTTGCAACCCAAAAGTGGGTCTCAATATTTGAAAGGGTCCTGAGCAAATCCCAGAAAAGCATGGGGAAAGAGTGGATTTCCCTTTGCGGGCTGGCAGCATCCCAGCCTTCAAGGAGTTGCTTGAGGTGACTGGAGGCACTGGGCATGCGTATGTCTGTGTGCATACATACACTTGGCCAGCATGCAGCCAGAAAGAGTAATGGGAGCAGCCCCAGAAGCTGGATGCAGATAAGTGTATGGGGGGGAGGAGGTCTAGGGCTTGGGGACTATCCGGGTACATGTGCAGGTGTGTGTATGGGATGGGTGTGTCGGGGCGGGGGGGGGTGCCTGCCAGCACTGGGAGAAGCTGGCTGGGAACCAGGGCTGCATCAAAGTCAGGGGGTAGAGGCAGGTGCCTGACCCTCCAGTGGGGGAAGGGAACGGGAGTGTCCTTCAGGGGTAGCAGGGAGCTGTGTGGCTGGGCCAGTGTCCATACTCACAGGGGCAGGGTGGCAAAAGATGCTGCTCAGGGGGTGGGAGGGGACATGAACAGGCTACCTGGCATGGTGCAGGAGTCCCAGCCCAAGGCAGGGGGGCTGCCACAGGGCTCCTCTCCTCCCCACTCCATCCTGTACTGGGGCTGGACTCGCTCCGCTGCTGCCCACAAGCTGGAGCCACTACAGCCACCGCGACCCAGCCAGAGCAGGACGAGGGTAACTGGGGACCCCTTCTGGTAGAGCTGGAGAGACAAGGGGTTGCAGGTTGACAGCAGCATGCCCAAGCGGGTCAGGGGACTGTGGGTCAGAAGCGAGGGCACTGGCCAGGCCAGGGGGCCGTGGGTCAGGAGTAAGCGGCACTGGCAGGGCCAGAGGGTTGTGGGCTGGGAGTGACCATTAATGTTTACAAAAGGGGCCTGATACAAAAAAGGCTGAGAACCACTTCTGCAGACGTAGATCTTGGAATTCCCTATATGCCTCCTTTGGTCCCTAGATTTCATCACAGATATTTTTTCCAATTACTACAAATACATACATGCACACTTTTTAATTTAGGGTACTTGGTTTTTAATTGAACCTGAATGCACAAGACTGTATGATTCAGCAGGACTTTCCCATCTGTCAGTCAAGCTCAATAAATGTCTTATCTGTTGGTTCCATCAGTTAAGATTATGATTTGTTCTGACACCAAGGGAAAAAAACAATTCAAATGATGCCCATCTCACAGCCACAGGATGTCAGTCCCTAACCCTCGTACCCAATGCCTGAAGCATGTGGAACAGTGGCAACTATCAGGGGGATGAACTCTTCATACTGACTTCACTCTTCCTGCCAAGAAAGACTCTATGTCTCAGCTCAAAGTCTTCCTGATAAAAGATAGTGCTCTGAGGTGGATTTAACAAGCCTGATTCTTCTCTTTCATGTGCTTTTTCACCAGCGAAAAGTCAACTTACCAGTTTACAGCATGGCTTTTCAGTGGAAATAAAACCATATCTATTATACAAATTGGAATAAAACAGGGCCATTTCCACATTTGGCTGGACTTAGGTTGAGAACATACTGTTTTTGCTATACGGTAAAAACTTTAAGGGGTTATTGTGCAAAAAAGCATTACAAGCTTAGGACATTCAGAGTTAGAATTAATACTACCATACAACTGCTTATTTACAGTTCATACTGATTTTGATGTTACACTCTTACATTTTCTATGATTAATATAGCGATTAGAAGATGGTAACCGATGAGTTGTTAGTAGTGTCAGTGATTTTTAAGGATGTAATGGATAATGGTATGGCTGTTCAACTGGCACATAAGCAGAGGTATAGGTAACTGTATAAAAAAACTTTATTACTGCTTTGTGGCTTTATTTAAGAAATGTTCAGAGATGAGTTACTTCATCCAACTCTTTTAGTTCAAGATCCAAAAATAATCTTAAAGCATTGCTAGGATTGCAACAAAAACATTAAAACCTGGAAATTATTTTTAAACCTTTCCCATGATTCATTCTTAGGCACAACTGAAATCTTAATCAGATTTTTTTTAGCGTTTCCTGAATCACACTGGTGCCCAGGTTCCAACTGCAATTATTTCAACCGTGTTACAAAGGGAGAGATTTTCTTCCAGCCACCCACATACTAGACACATCAGAAACTGAATGACGTGCAACACTGAACATGTGATCTAACTGCTTAAGTACATTTAGACTCTGAATTATATTGGTAAAACTTCTCAGGCACTGAAAGCAGGATTTCTGGATGTAAATGTAATCTAGAGATAGCTTATAAAAATTTGATCTATAGCTATCGTGTTTTTATACAAGCTCAGTTCAATTATTTAATACAGAGCACTTCATGCATCTTCAGTTCTTCACCAATGGGTACATACCAGACTAAATTCAACTAAGGTACATATCAACTTTTTGCAGTGTAGAATTATATGCAAAGCACCTATAGACGCAACCCGGCAGAAGAAGCAGCTGTGTTGATAGAAAGTAACTGCAACCTAGACATCACGGGTGGGGAATAGCAGGGAGGAATATGTTTGTAATACTGGAAGTAAAAGTGGCATGACCAGGTCAGCCACAAGATGCACTGAGTGAATACAGTGTCCTCAGTAGCCTATCCTAACTGAACTCTGGGTGCAACCTCTAGCTGGTCCCAGGTGGCAAACCCTAGGGGAGGTTGGAAAGAGGGAAAGTGCCCTGAGAGTAAAAGCCTCACTACAGCCAGAATAATTCAGAGGGTGCAATTTATATGTCCTTTCTCCAGCTTAAGTGAATCCAGTCCCATCTCTAACCTAATTGTAAAATACATAAATGTGCTAATTTAACTGTACTATGTAACTATTTTCATTTTGCATGATATATAAACATGAACTTAAGCACAAAAGTTAATTTATTTAGTGTAATTTAAAATACGTATAGCATTTGTAGCAGGCTCTTGCTTTAAATAGACTATACAAAATTATGGGTCAGATCCTCAGTTGCTGTTTGTACTTGTGTCAGGGAGAAGTAAGTTACCACCACAGTGGGTGTAAGTAGGCATGATAATCATGAACTACTCCTGATTTTTGTAATCTCCTATAATATTTTGCTTAACTAATGGCAATGTGCTTGTTATGGGAATGTTCTAAGCTCAGCCTGGGAACAGAACCCGGTATGTCAGACCTATAACATGTCTAGCAGTGGCTTTATCTGGTGTTTTACTTGAGAATTTAAACAACACAAAGTGCCCTTGGCTGGTTCTGCAATGATCTGGTAGAAACTTCTTCCTGACCCTAGATGATGATCAGCTTATGTCCTACAGCATAAAGATCAATAGCCTTCGTAAATTTTATTCTGACTCATGTAGCTGTGACTCCTGCTCTCTTCATATAAAGCAAGTGCCTAATCCTTATTAGCCTGCTATGATTCTGGGGCTTTCCAATCATTCATTACTGTCTTGAAGCCAGACGATGCCAGTTGCCAAAAAGTATTTACACTTGATACCTCTATGTGTTTGCTGTCCTTGACAAAGGCCGGGTTTTGGCTGAACTGTTAGATCAATTTACGTTCCTTCACGCCTGAATAAATGGTAACACTCTCCTCAGTGTTAATTCTTAAAATATCTATTTATTGATGTTTAATACATGGACAGCTTAATGCAGCAATTATGCAGAACAAGAAGGATAATCTGAAACAAACACGATCCTAATTGGAAGATTTAAATTTAGGTACAACATAGCCTGTAACAGATTTTTTCCCTTGTATACTGGGGTTTATAGTAGGGAAATGCAAAGTTGTAAGTGGAGCATATGCATTTATTTTGATTCACCACACCCAATTTAGGAAGTCATACGGAGGAACTGCCATTGTGAAAATGAAGCGAGAAGACAACTGAAAACAAGAGCAATGTGATTGGATAAAAGTATACAATTGTAAGTTCCTATTTGGTTTACAAGATTTAGCAAAGTGCACCACATTAAAGAACCAAATTTTGGTTTCATTCTACGCCATCTTAATAAGGTTAATACAGTTATGCAGATGTAACTCAGACCATAGTTTGGCCCTGAAATTCTTTTAGCAGACACTCTGTAAAATGACACGTATAAAAAACTAGGATAATGTACCAAACGTAACATTGCTTTCAGCCCAGGAAGGTAACTGTGAAATATATGAATATATGAAACTGTGATAAATGTGAAACACATGAATTTAGCTTGTACATGTTTCTAATGTGCACATATGAGGCCAAACACTAAACACGTCTGGAATACCTGTTGGCATCAATTAAGAGCTCGCTCTGTTGAACAAAATCAGTGTATAACATCTATAGGAACTTGTTCTCAATTTTTTCTCCTGTATTCCTTTCAACTCCTCCAAACTTCATTTTCTCCTCATTCACGTCACATGTTGGATCTATAAATTATCACCTTTGGACATGTCAAAATTACAACATACCAAAATATAAATGATCCTCCTAAGTATAGAATTCTGTAGGGCAGTTAAAAATGCACTTCTCTCTTACAGTTTATCTTTTGTTTTATATAATAATGTTCCTGATCTTTATCTGGCAACTTCAACAAAGCTATACCAACATAAACAAGGGCTGGATCTGACCTCACATCTATAGAACTCCCTTAAATCAATAAAAACTTATATGATTTTTTCCAATAAAAGAAGGGTCATTCTAAGAATGTTAGCTGATTGCCCGTGAAGCCTATACTATTGTTTATGGTAGTTTTGATGCGTTTTTCTGTTTCGTGTGCTTTTTATGCCTTAGAAAGCTATTTATGCCTCTGAGATAATGTGAAACCTCCCTCTGGAACCAACATACAGTAAGATGACTAAAACTCTCATTGTTATTTTTCCAGTAAAGTTAACATGGACTCTTTCAAGCATGTTCACAAGTTACTCTATTTTAGGAATGGCCATTTTTATTTTCAATTAATGGTTATATCTACAAAATGTTTTGAGGCTATTTTAGTCTTCAGTTTGAATCAGCATTAGATGCTAATGTGAATGACAGATGAAAGATTTTTCATATGGCCTAACAAATTATGTTCTTAAAAAAGAATTCAGTGACATCCTGATTCTCAGACACTAAGGCTGAAAAGATGTTGGAAAAAAAGCATAGTTTTGACAACTGGCCTTCTGTCACTGCCCTCTGCAGTGACAGGAACTTGATAAGAATGCATGAAAAGAAGCTTTCTTTGATAAATTGCAGGTCTCCCATCATCTAAGAAAGTACTCAAGAAAGAGAACAGTTCAACAAAGACGGCAATAATAAAATAAGAACCTGTACTTCACAGCTTCCCCAGTGTGAAAAAATCAAGTGCATTTTGATTTACTGGAACATGGAGGGCCAAATAAAACTCTCAGCAATACTGCTGTAAATGCAGGGATAGTTCTGCTCACATCAATATAGTTATTTTGGATTTATTGCAACGTAACTGAAATCAGGAGCTGGCCCCCACTATGGATTTTTATGTTATCAGAATCCTCCTCTGTTTTCAAATGCACCTTCCTGTTTTTAATCTTACACAAAAGTGTTAGCAATTTGTTTCACATCTTCACTGAACACGGATGACTGAGAGCTCTGATCAAAGGTGATTTTGTCAATATTAAAGAAGGGAAAAGAAGAAGCACGAGGAGAGGAAAGAACAAGAAATAAAATGTTCCCTTCCAGCCCTATGATTCAATGAGGCCATGTTTTGTAGGAAAGTCAGTGATCCAGAATGCCATCTCTAGCCTGTAGGCTATCTTCTTTATATAAGAGCAAACATTCTCCGCCATAAATCCTACATTGGGAAGGGAAAAAAATCAGTTGGATAGTGTAAATTGTTACAAACTGGGAAAGCATACCAAGTGGGGTTCTCTCAAGATCTATCCTAAGTACTACTCAATGTCTGGAAGTCTGAGGACAATAACAAGCTAAATGAGGCTACAAGAACATTAGAAGACAAGACTGGGATTCAAACAAATCTCTCACTAAATTAGACAATTGTCTGAATTAAGACGAATTAAATTCAATATAGGAAGTACTACAATAATGAAGAAACATTCAAATACATAGATACAAAATGGGAAACAGCCAGACAGGATGCATTCATGCAGAAAGGGATCTCAAGATTGTAGTAGTTCACCAACCCAATTTGAGTCAACATTGTAAATGGTTGGGGACAAAGGCCAGCGACCAAGTGGGTGTGTCATTCACAGATCACTGGAAGCAATTCTTTCACTTCATTCGGTGCTGGTGTGGCCCTGGAGTACTGTGTCCAGTGTTTAGCACCCCACTTCAAGAAAGATGTGGACAAATTGAGGAAAGTCCAGAAGAGAGTAAGAAAAATCTCTAGACAATGGGATATATGACGAAAGTCTGGAAAAATAGGATTTTTATTTAGTCTAGAGAAGAGAGGACTGAGCACACTTTTACACGTGTTCCAGGGAGAGGGGGCACTTTAATTAGAACAGCTCCAAAGCTGTTCCAATTAAAGCGCCCAGAACATCTCATGTATCAGCATCTCTGCACTTCAGAATGGCAGTGGGGGCACTACATCTCAAGCTCGTTGAATGAGCTTTAGTTAAAGTGCCCCACTGCCATTTTGAAGTGCAGGGATGCTGAAACATGAGACGTGGAGGCTGGCTGGAACCCAGTTATTACTATACTCCAACAGACTCAAAGAGGGAAGGACAAGAAGTAATAGGTTGGAATTGCAATAAGGGAGATTTCAGTAAGATATTAGGAAGAACTTTCTAATCAGAAGGTGATTAAGCACTGGATCAGATTACCTAGAGAGGTTGCAGAGACTGACACTGGCAATTTTTAAGTGCAGGTTAGATAAATGTTTATCTTTGATGGTTTTGATGGGGAGGCTCCTGCCTTAAGCAAAGGGTTGGAGTACATGATCAATGAGATTCTTGTAAGAGTACTGAAGGGTGTTGCTCAACAGTACCACTGTTGTGTGTGCAAACACCTACACACGAGTCACAAGATACCCAGATATTTCAAACAGGAATCCATAATATCAAAACCATTCTGGAACCTGTTACAGTCTTTCTGAGATCTCTGCAACACAAGAACTGATCTTACTACTTTTCCATAGTCAAAAAATAAGTGAAAAGCAAATGGCTAGCATTCTCCAAGAGGTGACTTGAGTCTAACAAGGTGGAGAACCACTGGCTTAGACTGTCACTCTGACAACGTGGAACTTTTTCATTAATTATAAACCACCTGAACATCTTCCTGATACGTTTAGTTACATGAGTCATTCCTGTGGATCCTTTTACATCTGAACAATTCTTCAACCTCTTGAGGGCGAAATCCAGAGGACTTGCTAGAGATTGGTATTGTTCCGCCAGTTCTTCACCTAAGGCAAATCCCCACTGAGCATAGTAGAAACCTGTCTCAGTAAGGATTAAGCAGAAATTGTGTAAGAGACTAAGCATTTGGAATTCAGTACTGATGAGCCACGCTCCACTCTGTGGCCCAGGCAGGCACCATGCTTCCAGGAGCCATACAAGAGGGTTGTCACTCCACAAACACTCTCCACGCAATAGCTACTTTCTTTTAGCTGGGTCATGTAGGGGTTTGCAAGACCACTGCTCACTCCTATTATAATCTATCACACGTAAAGCAGAAATGGTGCTTACAGTTCTTCCTTTTGCTAAAGAGGCATGATGACAGATCCAGAGCTCACTGAAGTTAATGTGCATTATTCCAATGAAAATCAGGGTCAGAAAGATCCTAGCTGTTCCCTTCTTCTATATAAGGGTGCTGTATAATGTGCCCAGGGATGTTGGTTGTAGCCATGTTTGTCTAAGGACATAGGTAGGCAAGGTTCTTTGAGTAGATTTTCCCGAAGAACCATATCCTGTATAATGTGCCCTTAATTCCTTCTACTTATTACCCTGCCAAAGGGCTGGATCCAATCTGACAGTTATTTGATTATATCTGAATCTCCACAAGTTTAGCAGTATAGGCTCCATGTACTCTTAGAGACAGTGGGCATGTCCACATGTTCATTAATGCACAGTACTTACTGTGCATTTAGTTCAGTACTCGCTTAATGAAGTACTAACTAAATGTGCAGTAACTACAGTTACTGCGCAGTAGTGCCAGTGCATAGTTTTTTGTGCTGCTTACTGCACAGTAGCCTAATAACACTGTGCAGAAGCATATTAGCACAGTTTCTGACCGGCATGCTACTGCACAGTGTTATTAGGCTACTGCACAGTAAGCGTCTCATGTAGAAACACCTACAGGCAACAAGACCTTTACCTGCTGCTGCTAAGAGGCTCTGACCTTGTCTCTGGCTGTGGACAGATTTAAAGAGGTTTTGTGCTCACGTGGGATGGCTGGAACTTATTGCAACTGGATGCAGCTGTTCATCTGTCTACTTCTATCCAAAAGCAAAAGAGAAACTGAACCACAAAAGTTTACCCTGAAATGAGACAGGGAGTAAATCACTGCAGTTTGGTTTCAAATTACCATAAGATATAGTGAACAGATGAAACAGTTACAGAAGATCAGCTGTAATATAGTATAGATTTAAAGCACATCAACTATTTGTTACATCCTTTATATGTCAATTTCACGTGGAGTATCCACTTCAAGAAGTCATGAGCCTTCACAGAGGTCTTCATGCATCATGAGCTCTTTCCCTTTAAGGCAGAGGCTGGTACAGTGGACTCCAATGTAACCCACTATAATGTTCTACATTTAGAATCAAATAATTATCACATTCTTGATGAGGTTATATATACATTAATTCTTCATAGGTACATACACTTCACTGTGACGTATTTAATGCTAAGGCAAAAAATATTTACTGGAAATTTATAAGACTTACATTACATACTATATTTAGGCAAGTACTGCATACACCTGCCCCTGCAAAAAAATCAGCCCTTCAATACTGGCATGCTTATCTTCACCCGAGAAGCTGTTCTTTTCTTTGATGGAACAGAACAGTGATTCTCAGCCCAGATGTCACGGCACCCTGTGGTGCCTTGAGGCCTTTTCAAGGGTGTTTCAGGGTGCCACAATGTTAACACTGTTTGCTACAAAAGAATTCCTCTGTAGTCAAAAAAACAAGTGAAGGTAAGAGCTGCCATTTTCCAAGTGGTGCCTTGAGTGGAACGAGGGGTACCTTGAGCCACTAAAGGATGCTTTAAGTCTAAAAAGTTGAAAACCACTGGAATAGAAACAGGGTGGAATACAGCAATCAGACTCTGTGACTTACTGATGCCAATGGCTGCCACTTCTCCCTAGGACTGCAAACAGGGGCAGAGTCCTATGCTAACCTATTCACTGCTGCAGCACCCGAATCTTGTTGCTGTCCTGCCACTCCAAGAAGTTTCTGCTGCCTCATCCAGACTGTGTCCTGGGAAGCTGAATTCTGTAGTTTAAAATGTGAGTTGCTTTTAGCTATTGTAATTTATTAAAGGAAGTTATTTGATTTTAAAGTATTAGATTTTCACACAAATTAGAATAACTTAACTCTAAAATTTCTTTACATTCTGTATAGTACCTATTCCAACATGAAAAAATGCCAGCTGAGGACTATCTTGAAGTCCTCATGCACGAACACTGAAAAATAATTGACATTAGTGTGGTCTAATGGGAAAAATCAGGAATGGCATTGCTCCCTATACAGACAAAAGTGATCTAAATGGATTTTGTCACAGTGAACTCAGCTTTTAAATGTTTGTCTTATCATATTAATACTTTAACAATGACAGTCTAGAGGTCTATTTTTAGGCACTTATTGTGTTAAAATATCTGATGAAAGCACAGAAAGAAGCTGTTGAAAATGTGTTATATATGCATTTCAAACATTTTTCCAACTTGCACATTTAAGTTAAAACAGCTGTGCTCAGCTTTTTGGCCCTGTGTGCCAAATGACTGGCACAGGGCTGGTCCTCAGGCCATATGGAGTCCCATGCACCAGGACAGGGCCCAGTATCATTCCCTTTCCACCCCATGTGCCAGGATTTAGCCCCAGGGACTTAGTGCCATCCCCATGCATGTTAATTGGGACCCAGGGACTTGGAACCACCTGCTCCTGCCACTGTGTGCCAGAATGGAGCCCTGGAGTCTGGTGCTACCCTTGCTGGACCCTGGATGCTGGGATCCAGCACCCAATCCAGTGCTCAGTGCTGAGGGCTCTCCATAGGTCTGGACATTTGGCAATAGGGCATCAGTTCCACCACTCTCCTGCCAACCAGTTTCCAGACCCATAAGAAGCCCCAGGAGCCAGATGACACACCACTGTGGATGAGCACCTTGGAGCTACAAATGTTCAAACCATGATACCACAATTTATGCATCCATGCCCATTGTTTAGAACCAAAATAAACAGTTGGATTTTCAGAACAACCATACAGTAACTCTGGCTTTAGTGGGGACTGCAGATGTCTAGCATTACTAAAAATCAGGCTACATATTTAGCTGTTTACATACAGCTTCAGGTGCCAAAATTTAGACACTCAAAATCTATATATTCTGTCTTTGGCACTTTGCAAGAAGAGTACAGCACATCAAAATATCAAACCAGCCACTGATATACATAAATTAAAATAGATTATTGCTTTACCATTTTTGCAGATTATAACTGACAGGGATTCATTTTACTTCAGACATTAATAGGTTTCTAATAGTAAAGCAAGAAGGACCTCCAAAAGAACTAGGGACTATGAAAAAGATGAATAGACCATTAAAAAGTAAAAGTGAACAAAGTTCAATTCTTATCTTCCCTAATCCCTTAAACTTTGCAGTTGTTCTCTGCAGCGCTTTATTTGTTTTTAGAATTAATCACTTAGGTTAAAATGTATCTATTCTAAAAGCAGCCATCACCTAGGTATTATTTAGAACAGGGCTATCAAATAGGGGTGTACCAAGAGAGATTTTTGGGGTCAATACCGATAGCCAATATTTAAGGAGGTATATCTGCTGATACCAATCTGATTTCTGATACAGCTGCCTCCAGCTGGTAAGTCCGGTGTGGGGGAAGGGGAGGGGGAAAGGAAGGGGCATGGACAGCCATATAAATGTTCCCACAGTGAGGGAGGGGGCAGGGCAAGCGCTGCCCAAGTGGGGTGGGCGCAGGATAATGCCACAGTTCATGGGAGGGCTCCTGCTGCTGCTTGCACCCTAGGGGACATGGGGGGGAGGGTGCCCCCCAGATCTGCGCAGAGCAGGCAGGCTGCAGCCAGGGCTGCGTGGGGCTCTTCTTGGAAGGGGCTGGGCTTGGAGCATGCACCGGCGGCATTAGGATGCTGCAGCCACCCCAAATGTTGCTGCTGCTCCACTCATGTTGCTGCTGCCAGCTGATTGGTGCAGCCCCGGCTCAACGCCCCACCTCCACTCACACACCATAAAGAGCCAGGGCTGCACCAGGCGGCTTGCAGAGGTGGCACTGGGAGCGGAGCAGTGGTGAATTCTGGGGTGGATGCAGTATCCTCCCAGCACTGCCAGTGCCAACTCCGAACCTAGCCCTCACCAAGAGCCCTGCGCAGCCCCAGCTGCAGCCCACGCACCCCACCCCACGCAGATCTGGGGGATACATGCCCCACCACTGTGCCCTCCCAGGGTGCAAGCAGAACCAGGAGCCACCTCCCCACCATGAGCCGAGGCTCCTACCCCCTCCAGTGCAGCTACTACTCCCCGCAGCTTGGTGTCATCTGCAGACCTGCCGAGGCATGCCGCATCCCACGCTCCCGATCATTAATGAAGGCA
>NW_017728909.1:32341003-32348376 GCF_001723895.1 Crocodylus porosus | reverse complement strand
ATCCCACACCCCACCCCACCTGGGCAGCACCTGTCCCTGCCCCCTACATCACCGCGGGGGACGTTGATCTACCCCTCCCACGCCTCTTCCCTCTCCCCTCCCCTTCCACCACCGGACTTACCAGCTGGGGGCAGCACTCCACGCAGCCAGCTCTGCTTCTTGCTACTAGAGTGCTGCGTTGCACTATAAACTCACAACCCCACTCCCATGACTATTCACCACAGCTATATTACAGGCAACCCCTACCAAGGCTCTATAGCACACCCCTCGCACCGCTGCGCCAAACACTTGTGACACCACCCACCCAAACTTCTCTACTCCACACTGCACTACATGCCCCAGGACCACCCTCAGCTCCCTGTGCTGCCACACTGCCCCATGCCTATTAGGGTGGAAGCAGGAAGTGTCAGCCAAAGGAGGGAAAGGGAGCCCAGAGACTCCAGCTGCTGTTATAGCTGGAGCAATGGAGAAATGGTAGGCAGCAGGAGCCCGGGGGCCACAGTTTAACCCCCTGTGGGCCACGAGCCACCAGTTAGACAGCCCTAATCTAAATATTGGTTGCATTAAAAATATTTAATACACACAACAATTAATACTAAGTAGTAGGGTTGAATAATACCATTGGGCATTTACCAGGTGAAAAATACATGGTTTTAAAGATTTTAAAACTGAAATAAAATCTTGTTTAAGCCTGACACAAAACTGTTTTTAAATATCTACTGTTATGGGGCTATATTCTTCCACTGCATGTGTAGAATCCCTAATGAAATTCTTGAGACTTATGCATGAAAATAAAAGGCAGTAGCAAGCTATGGCCTAAATTTGTTAAATCCAGACAGCTGCTTCAGACTGCATGTTTATCTTCAGCATTCCAGGGATATGCTCTCCCACCAAAAATGTCAATCTGTGATACACTGGGAAAATGACAACAATACCTGACCTATAATTTATGTGGTATTTTTTAAAATAAAAAACGACTGCAGGGTACAAGGCTGTGCATTTACTTTCTAACCTTTGTTGCTACAGTATGGATTGGTATGGGTGAAACAAGTGCATCCTCTGAGTACTGAACCTATGACCCACAAGGCAATGGGCAGGAACCATCCACTAGAGAAGAAGAGAGTGCTCTAAGTAGCAATAACATTTCAATCACTCGCCTAATAATTTTCTCTTATTAATTCATAAACAAAAGCAGGGCATTCACAACAATAGGTTTCAACTGCCAGTGACTTTCTCTTCTTAGCTAGCTTAGGTAAGCACTGCCACTGCCATTCACCTTCTACCTTTAGATATTAATCTTTTGATCACCCATGTGAGAAGCAGGGGCCTGAGCTATCATCTCTGATGCATTGAGGATTATTTAGCACCTCCTCCCTTGTCTCAAGACTCATTCAATATCGTACAACATTGTTATAGCTCTCACCACAAATAAGACATTTAGTTCATTCATGTAACTAAATGTACAACAGAAGTAACATTCAGCTCTCATTACAACTGTGAATGAAGCCAAGTTTCAAAAGCTCAAAATAGTTAGTGAAACAAAACTTCTCTTCTGGGCACAGCTCTAGTAAATTAATTTAAGCAGGCTTTGGGATAGACCTAAAAATCAGGTAAAAACAAAAACTTATTGAATCCATTTGACTCAGACTTCTAACCCACTGAACTGGGACTTTAGGTACCTAGGTTATGTGCCTGGATCACTATTTCTGTGTTATATGCAACAGATCTCAGGAGAAGTAAGCCATGGTCTTGCAAGCCCCCACATTAGGCAGCTAGAAGAAAGCAGACATGAAATAAAATGGTTGTGGAGCCATTCAATATTTTCTGTGTGACCTGGGTAAGTCACTTATCCTTTCTGGAACAAAGTTCCTCATACCAAAATATTTCTCTGTCTCACAGACAAGGGGGAATTAATTCAGTTTACATGGTGTTCTTTGATACTACACTAATAAGCATCATGGATAAGCCTATAAATAAAAGTCTGAATTTAAATGTTCAAAATCAAAAATTGTTTACATTTTGCCACAGTTTTAAGAAAAAGCATGGACAAAATATACTCTTAGGGCTGTATGATTTTTTCAGATCAGTTCCAGACAGATGTTCAGCTTTCTCTGCATGCATGGAGCTGCCACTGTTATCATTCCACTCATGTAGGAAAAACACCACGTCAGAGGCTGTTGTGCAGCCTGGAGAAGAATTTTTTACCAACAAAATTAATCTGTGTTTACTTGTTATAGGCCTTCCCTAGTTCCTTTTTTTAAAAACTCCCATGAAACAATCCACATTAAAGGATGTATTCCTCATTGTCACTGACAAAGGGAGCTATGCATAAATGAGTCATGTGATATCTCACTGTTGACATGATCTCCTTAGTTATCATTTAAAAAGGAACATCTTTTAGGTCAACAAGATATTCCTTTGTAAAAAACATGTCAAATTATAAAGTAAAAACAAATTCAGAACACCATGAAGTTCCTGTACAAGAGTGACAGATCCACATTTGTGTTCACTCTACTGGCTTTTTGAAGACCCAGCGTGCCACAAAGGGGGCCAGCTATTAGGACAGGAGAAATAATAAGGAGTTTGAAAAGAGAAGGATTCTTGATATGTTAGCATTAGAATATCCTTTTAGTTCCTGCAGTAAAAAAGCATAAAGAATGAAGCATTTTCTAAAATTCTGCCAGGAGCAGTTAAATAAGAGTAAATCTTGCAGTCACAGCACCTCAATGAACACCTCACTTTATGAGAAACATCTCTCAACTTGCCTACTGCTTTTTGAAAATGAAATTAAAAATTATTATAAACTGTTAGATTGTGTGCTTCATATTTAGTACTCACATTATACAACAAAGATGTGCTTCACTAATAAAACCCTATTATAGCATTGCTAAACCGGCAAGTACCTCAGCACTGCCAAACACCTTATTTTAGAAAAATTTGCCCGAACAAGACCTAAATGATTACTTGTGCCTCATACAGAAAAAAATATTTATAAGAATCCATGAAGTACAAATGTTTGTTTTTACAAAGATTTTTCCCTCCTACTTTAAAAAAAAAAAAAGACCCAAACCCTTCAAATGCTGGCTCTTTTTTAAGCATATTTATACCTTGGCTAAATCTTTCTCATACTATTTATATAATGTAACTACTCCATACAGCCTGTAGGGACATATGCTGGCACTATTCCACAAACAAAAAAATTCTTCTGTTGAGTTCAACGGGTATTTGGTATATGCAATAATAGCTAAGTCATGCAGCGTGTGTAGGATTAATCTGTACACACCATAATGTAAGAAAAAATAACTCAGTTGAAGCACAGCGTATCTGCACAAGTGAGCTCAGGATCAGACCTTTACAATCTGTTTTTCAGGAAGTGATTATGTGTTATCTTTTTGATAACGCAGTGAGAACTATTAGCATGTGACAGCTCAATGCAGTTCCAAGAGGAAGCTGTAAAATGCATAGGAAAGGGGGGAATATATGTAGAGAAAAACTCATAAGCACAAACCTTTGAACAATTAGAAGAAGTCATGTGCTCAGGTCCGAGTGAAACAGCATTCTTCTACTGCTATCCATTGAGTTCCACTGATTCACAGCAGCTAAGAACCTGGCTATTAGTGCACTAGTTAAGACCACCATTAATAGACTTACAGTGGACAATGGGTACCAACTATGTGCAGAGGAAATCCCCAGATCTGTTTAAGTTGCTGGCATAATAGGCCAATCTTTATATGAGGGTGAGTAGAAACATGGCAGCAGTCAACCTGACAAAAAACCAATCTTCTTAAACATCAGCCATTAAACATGTCTTGTTTCAGCTATTTTGCTCTTGTACATAGCCATTATGAACAAAGTAAAACCCACCTACGCACTGACATTTCAGCGTCCTGATCTCCCTTACAACATATCTAAGGAAAGCAAAGCAATGAAGGATATGTTTCAAAATGCGAGTACAGAACGCTATAGAACTGATAGCATCTTGTAATCTTCCCTACACGCCATTCCAGCTTAGTCATTAAAATCTATTTCTCAGTAAAAAGATCCAGTGTATATCCCATTTCCCATTACTAGACAGCATGTTGTGTTGCCAGCACAGAAGCTATGAAGCTATCAGACTGAGAGCAACTCAGGTAATGGTATAAGTAGTATCAGCTGATATTTACTCTGTTAGGTCTGGTGCAACCTTAATAAAGGTTTTAAATCATAAGGGCAGTTTCTGCCTGCAGTGGTCAAATCACAATGCCCCTGGGTTGCAGGGAATCAATAATGGCAACAACGTAGTGGGAACGAGGTCAGTAGCCAGGCTTACAAAAAATATGGCCATAAAATCCACACAGATCTTGGAAAGAAATCTATCCCCAAAAAACCACATTGCAAGCCACTATTACAATCTTCTATGGAGTCTGCCATTACGGCCACCTAGTTGTTTTAAGCCCCGGTTTCCAGGTTAGATCATTACAGAATTACATTCCTTGCAACTACTCATAGTTCTCTTCAGCAAAGCCCACTTGTTCGGTGCCAGCTTGACGTATGAGAATTTTACCCTTCCTGTCTTAGCTAACATTTAGGCTCCAATATACCGTGCTGCCTATGCATCTCAGTGTACAATGAAAATTATAATTATTTTTTTATAATCTGAGTAAAGATAAGTCAATGTGAAGCCTTTATTTTAAGCAACTGATTATTTTTAAGTGTCCCTAAAATGTCAAAAGGAAGGTAATATTTGACTATGCGCCACGTAACCTACTTTCATCAGTTTCTCTAGGAACAGCATTAGGCTTTGAGTTCTATTTGAATTTTCCAGATCTTGCAACTACTTTCAGGGCAGCAGTTTGCTGAGCAACTGCAGAGCCTGCTGAAACCATGTATTATAATTTCCAGATGCCAGGGTGCAAATGTAAGAACATCCTAGAACTTTCATTACTATAAGCGAAAGCATTTCTATAAATCGAGTTTACTTTCCAGTCCTTACGCAACATCACCGTTTTACTTCATTCAGCTTCAACAAAGGAACTACAGTCAGTCAGTTTCACTTCCTGATTTGACACTGCAATGTTTAGACTACAAGCACTGCACAGACTTGTTAACCTCCAAATTAAGGTTGTCACAAGAACAATTCTTCTAGTATAAACCAGTCTTACTGAAACTTGTTTTGGAACAAAATTGAACACAACAAAATTTAAAATTAAACTCCTTAATCTGGGGCTTAAGCAACCTGCTAATACTTTACTTTTGCTTTCATTCCTGGCCATTAGATGCAAGATCCTGTTTGCAATGAAGGCAACTGGAGTTTTTCTACTTCCTTCACTGGGAATAGGATACAAGCCATGATTGTGATAAATAAGCATTCCTAAGTGATTTACAAACTTGTGTACAACTACCACCTTTGCCCTGTAAGTGTAGTGCTTGAGCCTACGCAGGACCTCAGATGGTGTCAAGGGAACTCTGCTTGTGGGGTGCAGGCCTTCACCTGCAAAGATCAGAGTACAGAATAAGGCATTTCAAGCCAATGTGTCCAGGGAAAGGAAATTCTGAGCTGTAAATAGACCCAAGCCAAAAGACCTCGCTGTATATATGGTAAGATAAGAGTAGGTGATAAAAGGTAAATGACAAAAGGATAACCTAACAAATACATGCAGAATAAAAGTCAAGAAAGAAACAAACAAAACACTTCCCAATAGTTGGTTATTTAAAATATGTTTTCCTTTAAAAACAGAGTTGCATGGAACCCAACCTAATGAATTGCAGCTGGAGAACCGATACAACTATAACGCCCTATGTGAACAATAATAATGAATATTCATACATATTCAACTCAATTTGTGAATAAACTAAAGAGTGCTTAGCAGCAATATTCAAATGTATGTTCAGTTCAGCCATACAAATGTATGGCGGTTATTAGCATCATAAACTTTAGTGACATTTACATGTCATATCTCTACACTTTTATTTGATGTACTGCAAAAGATCTTGCATCCATCACCAGACCGAAAGTCGTGATATGAACTTCATATGAATCTGTGCTGATGTAACACATTAGAATTTGGCCTATTTTCCTTTGTTGGCCACCATGATCATTGTAAAGCATGCTAACACCTTGCATTTGAGGTTTTGCTTCTTTCCCTTTCTCACTGAGTTTGCTCCTTGTGATAACTCTACACATGGACAGAAATCAGAAACGAAGACAGGGACTCTGAACAGAGCAGCACTCGGAGGAATGATGCTCTGATGACTAGCCTCACCCCACTGATCACCTGTTCAGACGCAATACTTTTTTTCACGGGTTAATATTTATGCCTTAAGTGGATGTTAATCATTCGCTCAATATTTTGCTATTGCAAAAGAAGGGGGTGGGAGAGAGAGAAAAGGGTGTTATGAAGACACAATGCAGAGAACCAGAAATGAAGAGAATCCTTATTAGAGAAAAGTACCTTTTGGAGCCTCCGATGTAGGTGAAGGTAAAGGTGGAGTCTGAGTACCTGAAATCTGAAATACAGAAGTTGCATTATTTTCCATTGTCCTTTGACACCCCCCTCCCCAACTATCGGCTCTTCACAGGGGTTAACAGGCAGCGGAGGAAGCTGCAGAGGAAACACCCCGCCACCCCCACCCCTCGCAACAAGTGCCCCGGTGCTATGGCAACGACAGGAATTTCCATTGTCAGTGACGGCAACAGGCAGCAACAAGCCGGGGCGCTGACGGCGAAGCAAGCGGCAGCCACCAGCGGGCCCGGGCCCGGGCCCGGGCCCGGGGCAGGCAGGGACGTGCCCGCGGACCCGAGCGCGGCAGCCCAGCTCCCTCCGCGCCCCCACGGGCTCCTGGGGGCCAAACCCCAAGCCCGGCCCAGGCGTGGAAAACCCCGCACGGACGCACATCCCCCACCGCCCGGATCTGCCTCCTCCGGCCCGGGCGGCGGGGCAGGGCGGGCCGGGCCGGGCCGCGGGGGAACTGTTGCAAGCCCCGCTCGCCAGGGCGGCCGCGGGAGCAGGCAGAGCCCGGGCAGCCCTCACCTGCAAACAGGCAGTCCTTGTCCGCCTTGCACTTTTGGATCACGACGTCGATATCCTTCTGAATCCGCTCTTGCCTTGAACACATCCCCATGCAATGAGGCCCCGGGGGAAAAAATAAAAAAAAAATAATAATAATAAAAAAAAAATAGAGGGCTCCGCTGTGCGGTGCGGTCTGGTCCGGTCCCCCTCCTCCTCCGCTCGGCAGCGATTAGGGGGCTGGAGCCGCGGGAGCCCGCCCGCCGCCGAGGGGAGCCGGCCGGCTGCAGGAAGGCGGCGGCGGCGGCGGCCGATGTTGCATGCCCAGGTGTGAGCGCCCCGGTGCCGCCGCCGGGGGTTGCAGCGCGAGCTCGCCCGCACAATAGA